>NC_135537.1:104673746-105273746 GCF_045843805.1 Urocitellus parryii
CACCTTTTCTAAACGTATGTATCCTGGGATGTGTTCTTGGCCTGCATTCCGGTGATGTTCAGGGGCATGTGTGTGTGCGCGCGCACGCGCGCTCTCATTGCTGATTCCCTGTGATGTCCACCTTTATTAGGTCCTCACAGGATACAGACCCTGGCTGGACTTCAGTTTTTTCAGTTCCTTTTTCCTAGGTGTTATCCCTTTGCCCTTGTCCCTTCTCTTGGTCATTTTGTCAGGAATGAGGTGTGAACCTATCTTCTAAAAGTCCACAAACAGTAAGAAACCTTCCCACAAATCAGGAGAGAAGAGCCAGGGCCAGGCCTCCACATAGGTAAACCTGAGCCACAGGGGTCCTCTTAAGCACTCTAAATGATGAAGGCCTGCGCCTCGGCCTGGGAGGTGGGAGGTTTTCTGGCCAAGTAGCCTCCACTGGCATGAAAAGAGCAAGTCTCTAGCAGGGGTTCCCAGAAGAGCTCTTACATGATGCAGAGCCCCAAACCTTCTGTTAATGGCTTACCCCAACCTGCCCTGGGTTCACAGTGGAGTTATTTCATTTACCAGGTGTGAAAATTGGATTTTACCACAGAGAAGGGGAGTGGCGACCTATCAGGCCTGCTCTTTAGGGGAGCGGAGACTTCGATGGGATTTGTTAAAAGAGATTTTCTGTGCATGGAGCATGTAATTAGAGGTGTGCTCCTGTAAAGCTGGACTTGCCCTCTTTGCCGTTTTAGGGGTGCTTCCCCTTTCAGTGTTTCTGTCTGACAGCCTTCTTGCTGTGTAGGTTGCACACATCTGATCCAGGATCTGAATATTTTATATGGCACCATTCTGCCAAGAGGCGGACCTCAGGGGTGTGACAAGGAGCACAGTTTAAGAAGGTGGTGGGGACTGCCTGCAGTTGGTATGCGGCTGGTAGTCACATCTGTGATACTAAGAAGTCAGAAAGGATGATAAAGTGGTTTTCATGTTAGTTAATTGCTATAGAGTCTGAGCCTTGGTTTGATGGAGGTATGAGGGTCACTCAAAGACCTTTTAATGAGAGAACTCTTGAAAAATCAAGATTTTAGACTTAATTGCTGGTTGTTAGGAGACTACACAGACAACCTCAAAGTTAGTACCTGGTTAATTACATTTGCTCTTAAAAAGAAAAAAAAAGACACCTTGTTTACTCTCATGGTGAAAGGGTGGCTGGATTTGTTACTGTTTAGCATCTCTAGCACACTGTGTTCTTGCACCTTGTTTACTCTCATGGTGAAAGGGTGGCTGGATTTGTTACTGTTTAGCATCTCTAGCACACTGTGTTCTTGCCGAGAGGTTCAAACTTAGTTATGTATGCATATTGGTTGCTCTTTGCAGCACTCCCAAGACAGGAGTGGGTGGTCAGTTTTATTACTGTCTGCTTTTCCAACAAGAAAATGAAGAGGGAGCTCCCGAAAAGAGAAGGAATCGCCTGAGTTCATAGCTCAGAGCTGCTGCCACCTTGTTAGGGGATCCTCAACAAAATGGCGATCCATCCAGCCTGGGCACCCTCCCCGGCCTGAACTTAGAGCCGATGTGCCCCCGGAGCTGATCCTGTTTCCCACATAACCACAGTGGGAGGGTCACTCAAGATGAAAACCCTCCGTCTGGCTTTTCTGTGTTGGGCACTTGATGTCTCAGCACACCACCTGCCTCACCAAGTCACTTGATTCCTCAGCTTCTCTCCGAAAGGCCCTGCTCTTCCCCCACGGCCAGCTCAGATCCCGAGGTCACGGGTGACTCAGCCTCTCCACCCACTTCTGTGGCCGATGGAGCCACAGACAATCTGCCACCCAGAGACCTTTTACCTTCCTCCCTTCTTTTCCGCCGGCCACTACTGATCGGCCCTCCTGGCCCTCTCTGGACACTGGAGAGCCTCTATCTGTTCCCACACGTCCCATCCTGATTCTTCTGTCCCCTGAGCCTGCCTAAACCGGTCTTGATGGAGACCACTCTCCCACAGGCCGTTCTCGGGAGCCACGTAAGTCCAGGCTCTCACTGCCCTCAAAGCCACCTCCTCTTCAGCCTTCTCTCCACTGAGTCCTGAGAGCCCCTGTGGGCAGGGCGGGGGCAGCCTGCCATCCAGAGAGGCCAGGACAGGAGAAGCCAAGTTCCTAGCCGGACCCAGCGACTCCGCCGGGCCCTAAGCAGCCTGGGGAGACCCTGTGGCGAGATAACAGGGAAAGGGGCTGGGCGTGGAGCTCGGTGGTCGGGCGCCCCGGGCTTCATCCCCATCTCCAAAAGTCAAAAACATAAAAAGCCCCGTGGAATTGCAGACCCAGACGGCCCCGAGCAGTCCCGACTTGGGGGGCGACTCCGGGGCGAGGCACACCCCTCACCACCCCTCCTCTGGCGGGGAGCTGACGGGTTGACCAAGTCCCGAGGTCCACGCTGGCCCCTGGTGTGCCTGACCCCGTCCCCTCCCGTGACAGTGCTCTCAGGCCAGCTTCGTGAAGCCTCTTCTGACGGTCGCCAAGGGATAGGAGGCAAAATTCTTAGCGACAAAGTCCAGGTCCCTTCGCCACCCAGCCCCGGGACCAGGTGCAGCCTGGTCCCCTGCCCCGCACACTGCCGGGCGCCCCGCCCCGCCCCTCCCCCCAGGCTAACCCTGCTGGACTCCGCTTGCAGGTCACCTCCTCAGCAACACGGTCGTCACGCAGTCCCCCGCCCCCGCAGGACTCAGTCACTTCCTCCTGCGCGTCCCCAAACCCTGGTAATCCGGGGGAAAGCCCGAGGCGCTCTAAGGGGCGTCCCCTGGCTCCTGGACTGCGTCCCCAGGACCCCGCGGGCCTCGCGCCGCTGCCGCCCCGCCACCCCTGCCCGGGCCACCAGACTCGGCACTTCTCCGGGAAGCTCTCCTCCCTGAACCTATGTCCTCCGCTCCTAGACCGCAGACACCCTGGAGGGGGGAATCTGGAGGGTCTGCGCCCTCGCCGGCCTGGCTCCCTCCCTGTGGCAGGAGGTCAATAAACATTTGTCTAATTGAATTGTAGGAGGTTGTGCTCAGCTAGCTGCTAAACAGCCCCATTTAAGGGTTAACTAATAACACTCTGGAGAAGTTCTTCTCCTTTGGGGGCATTTGCATTTTAATGGGAATCTTAAAAACCCAAAGGAAATGTTCTCTAATGGTGGGATTTCAGGCATTGGAGGGAGTTTTTTTGTTGTTGTTGTTTTTGTTTTTTAATGGTGCTAGATGGGGACCAGGAAAAATTCCTCCAGCCCAGGGTTCTTAAACTTTTCTCTGCTGTGGGTCCTTTTAGCAATCTGGTGAAGCCTACTGATAGGATATTCTACTGATAGAATGATGATCTTAAACATAAAATTAAATACATAAGATTACAAAAATAGTTACAATGATCTAAATATTCAAAGCATCAAATTTGCGATATGTATTTGTATTGCAATACAAGTAATACATATTGAAGTACAAATATTATTTATGCTTCTTTATTAAAACATTAATAAAGTCTACTGGCAGGTTTGATAACTAATGTAATTTTGTCATAGTGATGACTATCATTGTACTTGGAATATCTGTGATTGTATTGGTAAAAAAAGAATTGCAGACTATTTATACCATCTTATTCTGTTGCCTATATTTATGATTGAAGAACATGATCAACGTCAGTTAGAAGTTTGGGAAAACTTGCCTTCGTCCCTTCTTTAGTCTTCATCCCCAGTTTAGGGCTTGGGATTTAGCTCAGTGGTAGAGCCCTTGCCTGGGGTCCCATCTCCAGCACAGACCAAGACCAGCACTGCTTAGCTGACAGACCTGGTGGTCCGAAGTCAGTGCTGTTCCCAACCTAGACTTTCTTTCCTTCACTCCTTTGCCTCTGTACCTGAAACTCCCAGGTTCTTTTTTTCCCACATTTTTATTGGTGCACTATAGTCGAACATAATGATGGGATTGGTTACATATTTTTACACGCACACAACATAGCAATGTAATTTGACGAATATCACTCCCCAGCACTCCCCCACCCTGCCCCAGATCCTGTTTACCCTTTATTTCACAACCAAGGACAGTAATGATTGGGTTTTCCCTCCACTGGCTGAGGATTTGAGATGTCAGGACTTGGGGGAAAGAGGATCTCTAGTTCCCTGGCCTGGGAGGAATCCCTCTTTGAAGTCTTCAAGCTTGGGGCGGGGCAGGAAGAGGAGGGTTTGCTCCAGATTCAAAAGAGGGAAATAAGTTGCAGGATTTCTCCAAGAGTCTGGACAGGCTTTTTCTAATTTCAGAAGTTTGTGTTAGGGTCAAAGAGCCTGATTTCAGGGGTGGTCCAACATAATATCCATCTTGGTAGTTAATGAATCATCATTGCATTGCTCTTGAAACTCCACGTTCCCTATTTCTAATTTGGATAAAATTGCTTTTAACACCAAAATGCAAGGGACATATTCAGTCCATTCACAGTTATCTTTGTGTATTTTAATCACTTAAAGGCAATTTCCCCCTAGACAGCTTTACCCTACTCTTGAGGGGCACATACCTCTGCTCTCAGTGGATATGAGCTTTGAGAATACAACTAAATTTTATGATTGGCTGGATATGTTGTTACCCAAGTGAGTACCATATCAGCTCAGCCGTATTATCATCACTGCCCCTAAGTGTAGTGACATGGAAAAGTATTGCCCTTGGCATCTTCCTTTTCTCCTGCAAACATTTTCTTTTGCTGAGCTCATTCATTTTTATGGCTTCGGCTCTCACCTCTATAACCCTGGCCTACTCTCTCCCCTAGAAGGACATCTCTACTTCCCTGTCTGGTTGTCAATCATAACCCTAAAACTTAACTCTCTTCTCCCTCACAAATCAGCTTTACTTTTCTGAAACACCAGCTTGACTGAAGTATAATTTATATATCATAATCTGAACCCACTTTAAGCATTATGATTCAATGATTTTTTTTTTTGTAAATTCACAGTAAATTTGTATCCATTGCCAAAATCTGGTTTTAGAGTATTTGTTTCACATGAAAAAAAAACCTTATATCCATTTGCAACCAATCCTCATTCCTACCTGAACTAATTTGCTTTCTGTCTATATAGATTTTCCTTTTTTAGACAGTTCATGTAAATGAAATCACACAACATGCGGTCCTTTGCATCTCACTTGGTATAGTGATTTTGAGGCATTTCCATGTTGTAGTAAGTATCAGTGGTTCATTCCTTATGGCTGAATAGTATCTCACTGTATATAGCTGTACCATCTTTTATTAATCGAGTCATCGGTTGATGGACATTTAGGTTGTTTCCACTTTGGGGCTAATTAGGAACAATGCTGCTATGACTATTCACATATAAGTGTCTGCACAGACATATTTTAACATTTATCTATTTATTTTTGTAGTTGTTTACTTGTCAGTATTCCTATTTTTGTTGCTTCCTCAACTGGACTGTAAGATTTCTTCAGCTTCTGTTGGAACTCTCGTCCTACTTCTTTGGCACCAGACACATAGTAGGTTCTTATCAATTCTTGTATGATAAATGGTAAGAAAGCAAACAGGAAAAGTCATTGTGAAATTTTAAGCCAGGGGTTCCTTGAGCACCTGTCCAGCATCCTCTACTAGAGGACTGACTCTGAGTGAAATTACTAATTCCAAAACACAGCCCAGAGTAGAGAAAGGGGTGACTGATGAAGAGTCCCCAGATCAAGGCCAGCACTGTGTAAGTTAGTAGGCCTGTCTTTACTGGCACAAATGACCTTGTTTCCCTCATCCCTTCTTGGCATCTCTCTTGTTTCAACCCCTTCCTCCAATCCCAGAAAGCCCTCTGGGTGTCTCGCCTCCTGCCTTGAGTTCTGGGGAAAGGTCTCCAAGCTTCAGAATTAGCCTTTTCTTTCTTCCTCACAATATTCCCTCAGTGCAGTTAGCAATTAAGGAGGATAGAGGTATGGCCAGATAACTTCTTAAAACAAAACAGAGTTAACCCTTTATTGTGCTGTCTGCCCAAGGGCTTGGGGGAAGTGGCATCTTAAACCCAAAGGTATGAATTTCTAGTGGCAGAATTTAAAGGGGGCATGTCAGGAGCATTAAGAAGACGCTGGTGATTGACATAGGCATGAGAATAAGTGAAGTGTTAGGGTGGTGGATGGCCCCTAAAATCTCCCCTACAGTCAGGTCCACTTTGGGTAATAATAGTAACCAGGACATCAGTAATAATAATAACCAGCATTTATCGAATCCTTCCCATGTACCAGGCTCTGCTGGCTCATTTATTCCCCTACTGCTGCAGGTGGAAAGTGTCACTTGATGAATCCTAGTATTGTCAAGTAATTTTTCTAAGGTCACACAGCTTACTAATGGCAGAGCTGGGATTCAAAACCAGGCAGTCTAACCCCTTATAAGCATCCTGGGAAAATAGAGGAACAAACTTCATGAGAAAGACCTAGCTACCATCCCTGTCATCATCACAGTGGACAGGGGCTGTCCTTGTCACATGCAGGGCACTGCATGCAGTGCTGAGAAGACAGAGGCCTCTGCCCCTGCCTGTTGGCACCAACCTGACCTTCAGGTCACCTCCAACACGTGCACCTCCAAGGAGCAGTTTTTGCTCATCTCTTCCCCCTCAAATATCTTTTCTGACTGCCGTTTCACTTGTGCCTCTGCCATTTACGCTCACTGTCACACTGTGGTGGTCTCCACACACTGTCACACTGTGGTCATTTCTACCCTGTCACACTGGGTCCACAGCCCAGCCTGGCGTGGTGCTGAGTCCTTTGCCTGGTGACTCCTATGCTTCTTTAAGATTCTGCTCAGGTTTGTTGGCATTCCCTACTCTCCTATTGGATAGACACCTCTCTTTTCTATGCCTCCAACCCCTGGTATTTCTCCATATCATATCACTTATTATAATTGTTTATGAATGTTTACTTGTCAGTATTCCTAACTAGATAGATCCCAGATCCCAACATCCTGGAACATATCTTAAGTTTTTTGAATTTCATTCAGTTCTTTGCACCTGCCACACACTGGATGCTTACTAAAAAACCTTCTTAAAACACATGAACCATCCATGCAAGGATAGAATCTCATGTCTGATTCATTTTTTGGATCCTAAAGATGCTATGCACTTTATAGATGCTCAATAAATATAACAAAAATAAGCTGTTCAAAAGCAGGCATGAGATTCCACTCACAGGATATGGGGGAACTCTGAGACCTACAGTAAAAACTGGATGATATTAAACATTTGCATATTTAGGCTATGTTTAAATTGATAATATAAACAACTACCACTAAAATGGATGAGAAAGAAAAAAAGGATTTTTTGTTTTGTTTTGTTTTTGCTTAAAGTTTCTTGATTAATAAAATGTAGCTCAATATTTAAACCCAAGTCCATATGACTTTAAAGCCAGTGTTGTTTCTATTACACCGTATTGTTAGGATCTTAGAGTAGATGGGTCCTGAAGTATCAGTGTGGCTTAAATAATTCTAGAGGAAAAGACACTGCATGAACTGGAATAAGAGATGTGGATAGGTCTTTAGGGAGATCTATCTGGAGAAAGCACGTGGACTCAACTGGTCAGGGAGAAGCAGGGACATTGTTGTGACAATCCCAATCTGGAAACAGAAAACAGTAAATCCATTTAAGAAGGAATTTGTGGATATTGGTGACTGAGAAGATCCATGGACAAGAGGAGATTTGGAGTCAGGATTACTCCTGAAGTTTTGGGTTAGGTGGAAGACAGGAAATTCAGGGGGGGAGACTTTGGAAAGAGGGTGAATTTGTTTGTTTTTTTAATATTTATTTTTCAGTTTTCGGTGGAGACAACATCTTTATTTTATTTTATGTGGTGCTGAGGATCAAACCCAGCGCCCCACGCATGCCAGGCGAACTCGTTACCGCTTGAGCCACATTTGTTTTGACAGGTGAAGTCCCTCTAGATGGCCGAGGAGCAGATAGATATGCAGGGTTAAGTTCAAATGAGGCCCGAGTTAGACTTGTAGATGTGTTGTTTAGACTCTAAGAGGTGATGGCTGAAGTGGGGAAACTGGAGAGAGGGGCTGATCAAAGAACTGAGGAGTCTAAGGAACACCCACAGTTTGCAGATAAAAGAAGTGATTTGAATCAATAAAGAAGACAAAACATGAATATCATCACTTCTTAGAATTCAGAGTTAAAAGGAAAAAAGGTCTTCATTAGGCGGATTTCGCCATTAGGTTTGGTCTTATTAAAGAGAACATTTCAGAGTGGTTAGGTTATTGACAGGAAGGAAAGAACTGTGGTGGCAGCTTCTATTTAAATAAGTTTGGAGTAAAAAATGGGGAAATGGAGTTTGCTATAGGAAGGATTTTACTGAAGATACTGAAGCAAAGGGTAGGTAGGCACTGGAAGGGGAAACTGAGCAAGGCCCTTCAGGAGTGGAAAGAGAAAACAAGGTTGGTCTTGCAATACAGAGGAGTATGGATAAAATTTGAAATAATTTCTCTGGAATATGTCACAGGCAACAATAAGACTCCATAAAACGAATGCCAAGTGATAAGAAATGGAGTTCAGTTTGTTTCATTGCTTTGGTTGGGATCCGCTTTCTTGGTTTCTTGTCTGGCAGCCCAGGAGGGAAAATGTGGGTTCATCTCAGCGTTAGGCGTTCCCATTGCTGCAATGGTGGACAGTCCTGCATATAGCTAGATAGTAGCCTATGTGGTTATGAGAGCAACCTGGATACAAACCAAAAAAGTGAAGTCAATGTTGAAATGGTTGAGAAGCAATTCAGGAGAAACTGGGAAGAGGTTGATCTTGCAAAGTGGGAAGAGTACAGCAGCAAATGCAGAACTTGGAAGAATAAAATCATTTTATTGTCTCCTAGGTAAATCTAGAAGGAATCAAATGAACTAGGAGGGGCACTTTCCCAGCTCGTGGGAAAGCAGTAAAGAATAAGAAACGGAATAATAAATCAGTAGAAACAGAGGGGGAAGAGGGAAGTGGGAGAAGAACCCATGTAAAGACCTGGCATGAAGCTCGATCAATCTGGGGAGAAATGGTCGCAGCTCATGGGACGCTTACTGAGTGTCATGCTAAGCCATAATGGACCACACAGTTGAGTCTGAAAAGTGGGGAGGGCATCAGCACTGAAATTCAGTCATTTAAGACCCAGGAAAATGGCAGGTTGAATGTCACAGAGCTTGAATCTTCTAAGGCAGAATGACAAGAGTTAAGAGGCACAACAGTATAGGTTAAGCATGAAAATAAAGGAGGGAAACATTGGTGAAAACTTTAGAGATGGGAGGTCATCTCACAGATCCACCAGAGCACAACCAACAGGGTGCCTCCAGTTCCCAGATGGGGGAAAGCACGTCTGTCGTGACACACAACAGTACCCAGCCTCTCACACATCATTCCAGGTGAAGCTACGGGAGGAAGGAAAGGGGAATGTTGATTTCTGCCTCACACAAGAGACAGCTGGTCCCACATTCCCCAGCAGGAATGAAACACTGGCACTCCCCCATGGCCCTCAGTGGACTGGTGAAAGTCAGGGCAAGGAGATGGGTTTCTCTAGTCGTGGACAAATCAAAGAAGAAATGATTTCCTGCCTATGTTATTCCAGCAGCACACAAGGCAGGAGATGCCATTCCATTCTCACCCTTCAATGTGAGTCAGTATGACTTCCTGGGTAGTCTTCCTTGGCATTGAGATTCACTAGCTTTGGTTTGGACAGTGATGTAGATGAACTGGTCATAAGTAGTACAAGCAGTGGGGACCCATGGCCAAGCTGAGGACTTTGACCATGGGAAGAATTCATTAGAGCCTCTTGAGTGGGCTCAACCTTTCTCAGTCTTAATCTCCTTGTTCCTAAGGTAGAACTTCATGTTCTTTCCACAATTGTAAGTACTGTTAGGAATGAACTATCCTGAGAAATTAGAACCATGCTGTGGAGTGTTGAACTTGAATTCTAATCCCTAACAGAGAGCATGATCTTGGCAAATCACTGGACTTCCAGGTCAGCATTCTTATCTGAGAAATGGAATGGAGTTCCTTCCAATTCTAATATTCAGGCATGTTTATCAAGAGCTGAGTAAACACAAGCACTTATTCCTTCAATTCAAAGTGTAGCGTACAGTAGAAAGACTGGAGGCAAACCTAAATAATAACACAAATGCTATGTAGGAAGTAAGGAGCAAAACTTCCACCTCCCACGTTTGCAATCAGCAAATGCTTATTTATCATCCCTGAGAAGCAAATTTCAGTAGCTAAGAAAGTCAAAGCTAGGTTTCTTTAGTGTCAAAACCCTTTTTTTTTTTTTAAAGCAATTTTACCATTTGGATTTTTTAAAAAATTCCTTATCTTAGAATTTCTACAGTAGCAAAAACAGTTTGAAGCATTTATTTATAGGATGCTTTTAAAAATGACTTCACCATTATCCATTAGTGTTCTCACACACACACACACACACACACACACACACACACACACAGTGTCAGATCCTTGTATACCAAAATAGAATTCTTTCTCAAGTGACATGGAAAGGAATGGAAGTTAAAAAACTTAGAAGGCAAATATTCTAGTAAAATAAACTATTTAATAGAATAAACATTTTAAAACATTTCCATCCCATGTGTATTACAACTAAATTAATGTTACTACTGAGACTCTAACCTTTAGATTTTGTGACTTTTAGCATGCTTAAGTTCTTCTTTTTCCCTTACAAAACATTCATTTATTTTGGTTGCACAGAGCATGCTACAGTTCTTGATATTAGACCTTTTATTCTAGTGTTCTACACTTAATACTCCTTTGTATTTTTGTTCCAATAACAAAAATAATTTTGAACTCTGACACATAAGACTGCATGAGGTTTTAATGCCTAGCAAAAACAGTTAAGAATATTTAATTTGTGTCGTTATGAGTATTGTGAGCTTGCTGAGCAGAGGTGATCTAGTCTGGAAGACCCCAATTTAAGGCTTATTTTGGCAGTGTTTTTTACTGAAAATTACAATCTGATTTATACACCCTGTGAGTCCTTCTTTCCACCTACATTGGAAATCCCAAATGTGTCTTGCATGTTCTGGGTTTGGTTGTCTTTCTCTTAGATCTGTACCATACCTGGCTCCCCCACCCCCAAACATTTAAAGAAGTTCTTAGCTATGTTACATCACATATTCTACAGACAAAACTTGACCAAAAAGCATTTTAATTATTTCCTGTTTGGAATCCCTCACTTGCTCTTAGGTTTCCACTGTTTACAACCATTATTGGTTTCTTTATTTATATCCTCAGTCACAACAGAAGACAAACAGAAAACATCTTGCTAAAATTTTCCATAGGATCTTTGTGGGGGAGGTATGGCATCGAAACTTACATGGCCAGTGAGGAGTTTTAAGTGGTTTGGAAAGCAGTGAATCAGCTTTGACATTTAGGGTTCTCTTGTACGATTCTTTACCACAGAACTATTCCTTACAAGGATGTCCCCAGGAAGGTTTCCTGTTTATAGACAGGGAAATTGACACAGAAATAGGTATCCCGGTTAAAATCATGGGTAACAGATGCCAGAGCCGAAGAAAATTGATCTAGGTCTTTTAGTGGGTTGCCTGTCTGTCTTTTGGGGGAGAAACAGGGCACATTCTAACGTGGGCAGACTTCACTTAACTGAGTTCCAAGAGTTGTTGGGCCAGTGCACGGAGCTGCAGAAGCACCTGAGGTCAAGACCCCACAAAGCCCAATCGCCGAGATGAACGCCGTGTATCTGGGGGAGGCTGCAGAGCAGCAGGTGTGCAATCACGATCGGTCTAGGCAGCCACAGGGCCACGCAGATAAAAGAGAACTCGCCTGAATCTGAGCTTTGATTCAGCAACATGCTGAACCGTGATGCCTTCACTTTTCCTTCTGAGAAAAAGTGCCCTCTAACCAGCCACTCTCACTTCACTGTGCCCAGTATCGGGGTCCGCTGGCTTTGAGCCTCCATCCGGAGGTTTGGGGGGAGCGTACTGCGGTCCGGAAGTGATTCCCAGACCTGGACAGAAGGTCCCCTGTGTGGCTCTAGGTAGCACGGCCCGTGCGGGGCGGGGCAGGGCAGGGCGGGGTCCGACGGGGAAGGACACCCCGCCCCCGCCCCTGGCTGCAGGACCCCGGCCAGAATCCGCTTTGGCGCGGGTGGGGGGAGGGCGGGGGTGTGCCACCCGGGCCGCCCCAGGGAGGGGACGCGGCGCGCTGCCGCCGGGCCAGCCCCGAGGTGACGGGAGGCCGGAAAGGGCTGGGCGGAGCGCGCCCCAGGTGCAGGGAGGCGGCCTCTAGCTCGGGCCAGACCTCGCCACCGGTTTCGGCCAAAGATGGCCCAGTTCCACGTTGCCCTTCCCCATCGTCGCCTTTCCCGTCTCCTCTGGCTGCTCCCAGGGCGGCGGGCGGTGCCAGGGCTCCAGGAGGGCGCGCGGGAGCCAAGTGCTGGAGAGGCCCGCCCACCCCACCGCCCGCGGGAGGCGCTTTTAGTTGAGAAAGAGGGCTCTGCCACTTTAAAGTGAGGAGTGGGCGTCGCCTCTGGCCGGGTGAGGGGCTGGGAAGGGGACCTGGCGGGCGGGTCCAGGCCAACCAGGAGGCGGTGCCGGTGGGGCGGTCCGTAGTAAAACGTCGGGGGCGGAGAGGGAGTGAGGCGACCAAGCTGGTGGTGGGCGGGGCCGGGGCGGGGCCTCCGCGGGAGGGAGTGGTGGAGGCAGCGGGGGCTGCTGGGGGGCGGGGCGGGGGCGGGGCCTGCGAGGGAGGGCGGGGGGAGGAGCGAGCGGCCGGTTGGTACCATCGCGCGTGCTCCTGGAGGGGCGCCTGGGACCTTCCCCGGAGGGGGCGGCCCTGCACGGCGCAGGGCGGGGCGGCCCCTTCCCCCGCCAGGCGGGATGTTGGGCCTGGGAAGGGCGGCTGCGCCCGAGTCTGAGGCGGGGGCCGGCTATCCCTTGGGCAGCTTGGCGCGGCTGGGGGAGGGCCGAGGGGAGGGAAGAGGCGGTCCCAGGCGGGGGGGGGGGGGGGAGCCGGAAAGGGGGAGGCGCCGGCGGACAATGGAGCCTTTGTGTGCCCGCGGGAGGAGGAAGGCGCCGCCGCCGCCGGGGGAAGACGCCACGCCGCCGCTGCCGCAGGCCCCGGCCTCCGGGGGCTGAGAGCCGCGCGCCCGCCCGCCGCCGCCCGCGCCCCAGCCCGCCTCAGGGTGAGTGGCCCCGGGGAGGGCGGCGGTCGGGGGCGCGGGTCGGGCTGCGGCCCGGGGCCGGGCGGGCGCCCGCGGGGGTGCGCCGAGCCGAGCGGGCCGCGGGCCAGGGAGGCCGGGGATGCGGGGCGGAGCGCGGCTGCGGCCGAGGCGGGAAACCGCGACCCGGGAGCGTGCGGCGCAGGACAGTTCGCGGGCCGCGGCGGCTGGGCGGCGGGCGGGTGCCGAGGGGCGGGCTGGCAGGTGAGGTCGCGGCGCCCCGGGTGCCCGCAGCGGAGCGGCCGCCGCCTTCCAAAGTTGCCGCGACTGTTAGGATGTCACCGGTGAGTGTTGGTGAGACTGGCGAAACGGAGACGTCCCCAGGAGAGCACGGCAGGGCTGGCCATCCTGTCCCCAGGGAGGGCCGAGGCCTGTGACAGTCTTGCTGGGGGCCTTCTGAGGAGGCCACCGAGCCTCCAGGAGGAGGCCTGAGCCCGCCCTCCCAGAGCCTGGGCTGGGGGAGCTAGGAAAGAGCCTGTCAGGGGGCGAGCCCCAGGGGCAGCCCGGGGCCAGGGAAGTTACCAGACGGGCGGGCAGGGGACTAGGGGACCAGAGCCTTAGCTAGTCTTAAAGTCTCCAAGTCTCTGGTCTTAGAGTCTCCAAGGTGAGCCAGCAGTGACGCCAGTCACCTGTGTCAGGTGGACCCAGGTGGCTCCGTGGGAAAAGGAATGAGGGGCTTAGAAGCCACCTTTTGGTCAGTGTTATGTGATGAAGTATTTGTTAGCATTCGATTTATTAAGGAATTAAATGTTTGTTTGTTGTACCAGGAATTGAACGCAGGGGGTACTCAACTACTGAGTCACATCCCCAGCCCTTTTTTATTTTTTATTTTAAGACACGGTCTCAATAAGTTGCTTAGGGCCTCAATAAGTTGCTGAGGCTGGCTTTGAACTTTAGATCCTCCTGCCTCAGCCTCCTGAGCTTCTGGGATTTACAGGCACCCACCACCATGCCTGGCTAAATGTTTGTTCTTGAGGCAGAGATTTGGGCTCTTGTGCACTGAGCACAACGTGATGAATCAGAATTAGCAGACAGAAAGTCTAAGTTGTAAAATAGTTGAAAAGTGGAAGGAGGGGACAAAAGAATGTTAGATAGTAAGACTTCCTGTGTTTAGAACCTGTGATTGTGGAGACAGTGCAACATGATTGTTTGATTCCCAGTGACTGGGAAGTTTAGCAAGGAAGAAATATTTGTGTATATAAACATAATGCTCCTAAATAAAAATTTAAGACAATCCTCTTTATTTACTGCTGAAAAAGACCCAGACTATTAGAGAGGTAAATAAAAGGAGCTGTTAGTTAACTGGTGGTTCCATTAATTGTTTGATGGTTGGATAAGAAGAGAAAATCTAAAGTTTTAGAAAAGTTCAGAGTGGGGTGTGTGTGTGTGTGTGTGACATTTGGTAGTTTTATGACCTAGAGATTTGGTATTGAACCATTAGCATGTTCTTTTGTAATAACTGTACTGAATTTAAGGTGATAATAGGATAGACAGACATGGAGGTCATTGGCTAAAAGATGAAATTACAGTCTTCATGTAGTTCTCTTTTTATAAGGCGAGTAGTACATAACTGGCCCTTGTGCAAACCATTCTTAACTTGGATGTTTAGATGACTAACAGAAGCAAAAAGTACTTGTATACATTGAAATTTATTGTATGAGATGTTTCCCCCTTAGCCTTCAGAAGTGTCTGCTCTTGTAATTCAAAAGAAAATACTCTGGTTTTGTGGGAGAAAAAAGAGAGATTTCACAAGTGTGTAATCAACTTATTATTTGATCCTGGTGGCTTGGATCAGTGGTTAAAGCCTGAACGTGGAATCCTTAGCTCTCCAATTGCCTTATGGTGACTTTGAACAAATCTCTTGTTATTCTCCCATCTATGAAGTGGTAATGCTACCCGCTCGAATCACACATAACTGCATTTCAGCATATCAAGTTAATGCTTATCTCCAAAGTACTTTGAACACCTCTGAGAATGAGGTTATGTAGTCTTAACTTTTTCTCACCTCTACAAAATTACCATCTCACTAGCACACTAAATTCAGCTGTTGTAACAATTATAGCAACAAGCTTATCAAGCTGTCTTGTTCTGTTTGAGCTTTGGTTTTATATTAATTTTGAAAGGTATTACCTCTGTCCATTTAGTGGCAAAATAGGAATACTGATGAAAATTGCAGAAATGTAAGCAAAGGTCACCAAGAGAGGATGGAAAGATAGATGCTGTGAGTGCTCACCTGGGCTTTGCTAACTCTGTGTGCATGTGGCCTTGAATGTGTTTCTCTGCTTCCTGGCAGTTTACTTTTCTCCAGCTACGAAATAGTGTGGTGGGATGACTTAGCTTCTGTTGGCCTTGGGGATATGATGGTTGAGTCTGCAGAAACTTTATTTGCTTTAGATTGGGGGTTCTTAACTATTATATTCCATGTACCCCTTTAGCAATTTAACAAAGGACCCCTTCTGAAAATATTTTTTAAATACACAAAATAAAGAGCATAGAATTGCTTATGAAATGTAAATAGTTATCAAAATGTTAATTGTGGTATAGTGATGTATGTTCTTCTTTATAACACACTGAATAATAAAATGTAGCCTCAGTTTAATGATACTATAATTTTGAAGTAGCAATGACTATACTAAGTTATATTAGGGTATTTACAACAACTATAATGTTGACATGAAAATGTCTTGTGGTTATTTTGGTAACATAGTCACAGGATTGCTAATACTTTTATGAATTATTATAACTATAACCACAGTTGAAGAAATTTTTCCCAAAAGGTCCATAGACACACCTCCTCCCTGAAGTCTCTCCACAGAAGCCTTGGGAGTCAGTGATTCCCAGGTTGGGGAATGCCTGCTGCAAACCAGTGGATTTTGTTTTTTTCCTAGACAAAGCAATTTGGGGAAGTTAAATTATCATTTCTTATGGACACTTGCCTTTTAGGCTTTGTGATATCTTTCAGTATCTCTACCACTTGAAGAACAGGGACATATGAAATAAAAGTCCATTTTACAACCTATGGTGGCTATTCTTGACTGTGGAAAAAGTTAAAAACAATAATTCATATGAAATTTTTGTATTTGGTGAATTTTGCTCTATAAGCTCTCAGTTACCTGTTAATCATAACTGTTCCTCAGTGGGCTAGATTTGGGCTGCAGGGTATGTATCTCCAACTTGTATTCTGAGTTCTAGTGGGTTTTGCCTTCCTTTCCCATTTTTGACCAGCGTGCTTTTTTTATTGCCTTTTCCAGATATTGCTTTGACCACAGAAAATTGTGGAATGGGTGGTTTTCTTTGGAATCAGTATGAACTTGGGTATAAACTTTAACTTTCATCTTGTCCTTGTAGGACTGAATGTGGGACTAGCTAGTGTCCTTCCACTTTGATTTAAAAATTTCCTTCTGTTTGGGTGGCAGAGATCATTCTCAGAAAGCTCTTGTGTCCTGATGTAGAAGAAGAGAGCAAATTGGACACCTTGAAAGGTAAAGAACTTGATAATAAGCCCATAACTTCCGGGATTCGGTCTGCATTTTGGGGAGTTTTTGTTTTTGTATCCATAGGGTTGTTTCTAAGCTAAAATTGTATTGGTTCATTATTCTAGCAGTTCCTAAGGTAAAAGTCATCAAATAAATGCAAGTCAAAACTGCAAGTGCAGTTACCTTATACTTTTCTGTGAGGAGGGACTGAGCGTAAGTCACTTCAGGAGACTGAGGAGTAAGACAGGTGGTAGGCATTTGCCCTGTCACCTTTGGTTGAACAGGTTGAACAGGCATTTGCCCCGTCACCTTTGGTTCCTAGAAATGCAAGGTGAAGGTGGCAGTGCTCAATCCCATTATGATGCAAGCGTCAACCCTCTTTTATTGAGTTTCTCCTGGGTGTCAGGTGCTGAGGTGATGAAAGACATGGTCCTCAGGGAGTCCCCTGTCTACATATAACAGTGCCACAGTTTCATAGGTGTTATAATAGTGTTAATACAATGCTATGTGGCCATAGAGGACATATGGGGGACAGTTGGCAATCTAGAAGAATTTCACAGAGAAGGGAAATTTATTCTAAATACTACCTTGGGTAGCTATTATTCTAAATGATTCAAATCAAGTAGTTGAAATTCATTTTTAAGTGCTTGAATGTTGTCGAGATTCTTCAGTTTAATATGAATTTTTCTTTCTTTGAATGTTTGCTAGTTATTGAAGGTCAATAGATACATTTTACCTCATAAGTACTAAAACATACATTGATATTTTATGTGGACCAAGGTCTAGACATACCCTATGTAGAGTTTACTTTCCTCCGCAGTCTTCCTGCTGGTGGGGAAAGATTGGTTTTTCCTATTGTGTACTTTTGCTGAGAAGAAGCCTTTTATTAGTTGGCATGCCACAAGTCAAGAATGAGTTCAGAATGGAATCCTGAGGCCTTGTAGTTGCACATTCTAAGTTTGCCTTATATGCCTTTTATGGAGTAGTGGTCATAGCATAGAAATGAAATTTGTTAAACATGACATAGTTCTAATAAACTTAGAATAGGAAAGTAGGAAAGCATCGTTGTCAGAGCTGAAATTGGAATTTTAGAGGTGATTCTGAGCTTGGTCAAATTTATTTGTGAATTTACCTAAAACTTTACAGCAACCTATAGAGTCTCCTTTTAAAAATTCTGAATAATTTGGCCGTAACACAGTCTGGAACTGTTTTTCCTTGCAATTTCAAAACTATAAATTCTGGGCAAAGGTGGGGGGCTTAGTGTCAGAACTCTAGTATATGAGGACTAATATTGAAAATAGTTCTCCTTGACCAGTATTTGTTCTGCTGGCTTAATCTTAAGCATTTTGCACATAGTAGGGGTTGAATAAAAGGAGATCACATGGCCAGGTTGCTCAGCCCTAAGTTCCTTCCAAGGTATATGAAAATACATTTTCTTGCTGGATGCTTGCCCTGTAGAGATACAGTTGAGAGGAGGGAGGAACCACGAATGGTCTTCACTTTGTCAATTCAAAAGCACATCTGGAATTTTGTCTTTTCACCTTTACAGTCAGTGCTCAATTCTCTATATTCACAAGAAATAGGCAGAAGCAAAAGTACCCCGACCAAATGCCCAGAAACTTCAAAAGTAGAAAACTAAATTTTGATTTCACCCAGTATTTCTCTAGTGTCTGACAGTGAAATACGCAGTTGGGAAGGAGGAGAAGCTACAGGGTCTTGGATTATCTGCAGATTGTATATCTACCCTTTCATAATTGGGAGTAGGTTCTGTTTACATGGAGATGACAATTTTCTTGTCAATTAATATTTTAGAATAAGTGGGAAACCTGTTTTTCTCTTAAGCTATTAAGTGACAAATTGATGTGGTTTATTTTTTTAAATTTATTTAGGAATTTTTTTCCACTACTTACCGTCTTCCAGGTGAGATCACCTTTAAGAAAGGGGTTCCGGACTCCCCACCTCCAGGATGAGCACTGCAGTGTCGTGATGGGGGGGGGGTTCGGTGAGTACACAGGTGGAGAGAGCGCTGGGGCACAGGCCTGGCTTTGAATGGTGGTCTTCAGGAAGTTTGGGCATTGCTTCACAGACCTTTTCCCCTCTGTATCACCCAACTCCCCTCTTCACCTCCTGTCCCTTAGTAAGCACCATCCTACTATTTACTTCTTTGAGTTCAACCTTTTTCAGTTCTGTGTGTGAGATCATGCAATATTTGTCTTTCTGTGCTTGGCTTATTTCACTTAATGTTCTCTAGTTTCATCTATGTTGTAAATGACAGGATTTCCATCTTTTTTTAAGGTCAAATAGTATTCCAGAGGGTGTGCATGAATGCAACACACTTTCTTTAACTGTTCATCTGCTGACAGATACTTGAGTTGATTCCACATTGTGGCTATTGTAAATGCTATAGTGAGTGTGAGAATGCAGATGTTTCTTCTCCATGTTGATATCATTTTCTTTGTGGATAAAAACCAATATTTTTCATGGCATTGTAGTAAGTTCTGGGAATACAGGGATGAGCAAGTTGGTCTTCGTCCCCACCTTCATGGAGCTTCTGGTGTGCTGTTAGAGATGAATGTTACACAGATGATCACATAATTACACATGTAATTATAAACATGGAAAAATGCAGGATGCTGTGAGAAGAATGTAATGCAGAATCCCGTGTAGATTCCTGGTTTTAAGGAACCTTCCTTCTCTGAAGAAGAAACAAGCTGAGACTTCATTCTTTAAACAAAAATGTCCAAACTTGACGTGGGGGTGAGCAGACAAGTGTCAAGAATGACTCCCAAATTTCTGACATGAGCAACTGAGTGGATAAAGGAGACATTTATTAAAGTGTGGGAAACTGAAGGAGGAAGACTACACAGAGATAAGAACTCATGTTTGATCCTGTCGGGTTGGACCTGTCTGGGGAAGTGTGAAGTGTAGGGGTGGGTGCAGTCCGCCGATGGAGGCTGAGCCTCGTGGGGATCTGGGAGCTGTCGGCATGGAGAGAACTCCAGGATGAGCACAGCAGAGGGCCCAGAGTGGAGTCCTGAGGAGCTTGGGCTTTAGAGCCCAAGCTCTAAAGAGGGAAGTCGGTGTCCTGAGGGAAAGCCTCTGACATTTGTTGGAGGCCAGAAAGGCTAGCTCGGTCAAGTGGGGAGAATAGGAGTCAGGTTCAGGAGTTCTCACAGGGTATAACGAAACTGTTTCTTCTCATTTTTCTACTCACTGGAGCCTAGTCTGGAACCACCTTGTTGAGTGCTGCCCAGGGGGATGCACATAGTTTGACAGGGTACCTCATAGGACTGGCCACATTTTTATGCATGTCTTTGGCCTGGAGACTCAAAATGAAAAATAAAAGGCCTGGAGTTTTAGTTCAGGGTAGAGCATTTGCCTAGCATTCAGAGGCCCTAGGTTCAAGCCCCAATATTGTGGGGAAAAAAAAAGAAAAGAAAACCTGGGTGATTGTTCCCCCTTTCTTTCCTCCCTACCTCTATTCCTTTCTTTTCTTTCCTTTCCTTTCCTTCCTCCCTCAGGTGTTAGAAGGCCTCCTTAAGTTTGGGAGGCCTACTATGAGGGCCAACACCAAGCGGATGCTAGGGGTACCATGGTCAGTAAGATAGATGCAGTAGCCGTCCTTAAGGATTTGAGTGTATCTAGAAGCTGATCGTTAAACAAACAATGAAGTTTCATGAATGCTGAAGTAAGAGAAGTTAGGGGACTATGAGTTCCATTAGCTGGGGCATCTAGGCAAGTCCAAGAAGTTTGAAAACTGTTACCAGGAGGGAGGTACAGTTATACTGATATCTGAAGGATGTATTCTATTTACAGAAATGAGGAGGGAGGGTGCTTTGTAGTGAGTCATGTAGGGAGACGAGTGTTTGAAATTTTATAAGTAGAAAGAAGGTTTCCTCTTAACAAGATAATTTCTCCTTGAAATTCTCAAGGTGGGTTTGTGTTGTGATGCTGTAAATGCTGGCAGAAAAAAAAGAGTCTCAGTCTTTCCATGACAATGAGTCTTTTATTCTTTTAGAATGTAATTCTGCTGACCATATAAAGTCCCAGGATTCCCAGCACACACCACACTCCATGACCCCATCGACCGCCACAGTCCCCAGGTCTTCCACCCCTTCCCATGGCCAAGCTACTGCCCCAGAGCCCACACCTGCTCAGAAGACTCCAGCCAAAGTGGTGTATGTGTTTTCTACTGAGATGGCCAATAAGTAAGTTGATGGCACTGTCCTGCTATTGAACGTCACTTGTGTGTGTGGGGAGAGGGGACCTTAATTCTTATTCCCCTTCCCCTTGCAGATTGATTTTTTTCCCCTCTTGTATCATGTAAAGTTAACAGTACAAAAAGAGATAAAATAAAATATAAATCCTTCCCCATCCTACTCCCCAGAGGCAACCACTGATAATACTTCCTTGACTTTTCTTTCAGAAATTTTTTTGTGCTAATACAAATATACACATCTACCTTTTTTAAACATAGAAGAGTGATTGTATAATAAACACTTTTCTACAATTTGCTTATTATTATTTTTTAAATGCTCCAAGTAGTAAATGTCTATAGTGGAATGATTAAAATTTAAAAAAACACTAAAAAGAAAAACCTCTGGAATTTAAACATAATTACCGTGAACGTTTTGCTATATATGTTCTGAGTGGATGGCTGAATCGATTTTTATTCATTTATTCGTCAAAAAGTACCCTGTATGCACTTTTTTCTTTTCTTGTTCACTTAAGATAGAAAGTGAATCTTAACAAACTTAAACTTTCCCTATCCCTGGGTGGTTTTGAGATTTTAGTGTTCACTCTTCTCAGTTTGGGATTTTGAACTAGGATCTTCTATAAAATACCTTAATAGTAGGTTCATTAAGAAGAAGAAGAAAGTTTGGGGTTTTGTTTTTTTAGTGCCTCTTTTGGGGTACATTCATGGCTGTCTTTTAGTTTCAGGTGTTTGATGATAATAAAATGTTTCCTTTGGTTTCTTCTTCTGTTCTTAAATTTATTTTTTAGTCGTTGATTTACTTACTTACGTATAGTGCTGAGACGCGAGCCCAGAGCCTCACACATGGCAGGCTGCGCTCCACCACTAAGCCACCCCCAGCCCCTTGGTTTCTTCTTATCCAACATCTCTGGTGGTTCTTGGTGCTTCTCCTTCCACTCCCTTAGAGGTCCGGCGTGGGGTCCAGTTGGGGTCACAGTGAGTGAGACAGAGACATGGCCTAGCATGTTGCCCTTTTGTCTCTGCAGAGCTGCCGAAGCCGTGTTGAAGGGCCAGGTTGAGACCATCGTCTCTTTCCCCATCCAGAACATCTCCAGCAGCAAGGCGGACGGAAGCACAGCCCCTCTGGTATGTGGTTGAGAAGTGGGTCCACAGTGACTGCCCAGGAGGGGGTGGTGATTGACAAGGAGCTGTATTCTGGATATCTAGTGTGACCCTGGCATTGTAGGGCCTTAGGCATGTCACACCGTGCCTTTCTATCAGATGCTGGTAGACTGATGACGCGTGAGGGGAAGAAGGTGCTAAACAAAAGAGGAGTTACACAGATATTCCAGGGTCACCATCTCTAGGAAAATCTAAATTCAACCCTATGTGTAGAGCAGATTTTTAAAAAAATAACATTCTTGAATTAGTTGAAGAAAAAATATGCAGTGTTTATTTTAATGCATATAGTTGATTAAATTGAACCAAACGACGTTTCTGGTGTCTGGCATTGTCCAGGCATTGCACCAGATGCTGTGGGGAATGCTAAGAAGCTCAAGACACAGTCCCTGTGTTCAGAGAGCATGAACTCTAAAACTGGTATGAGTCTTAATCATGGGAAAGTTAAATGACAGTAAGCAAAGTCATAATTCCAGATAAAATCGGTGCCATCTTGTCTACTTTGTGTATCAAAGAAATCTCCATCTCTGTGGACATAGCAGAGCTTGAGCTTTCCTGAACTGAGGGATTTTATATTTCCCAGGTATCTGCACTACTCAGAGATGGAGAGTATCATTATATTTAAAATGCTTGTTGTCTGGGGGACCACTGGGTACCTTGGCTTACTATTCATGATGTATTTTTATCTATTTCTTGTTTTCATTCTATTCATATTTTTTAAATGTAATTAAATAAAATTACATTAAATAAAAATTAAATTTTATTTAATTTATCCATTAGCTTTTAGCTGTATTGCTTTACATTATTGTTTTAGCAATGTTTCCAGGAATTATGAAATGCATTCTTTAATTTATCACAGTTTTCATAGTTTAAATTTTGATACTTTCTCACATCTCCCCAAGTCTTTTGTGCTTTGTCGTCATACATATTACAGCTGTATATCCTATGTTTTTTACCTTAGTCATGTTTCCAAGAAATTAAAAGAATAAATATGTATACATATTGCCTTTTATATTTACCTACATTTTACTATTTCTAGTACTTTTCATTTCTGTTTATGGTGCATTGTCTTTAAAAATATCTACCCCAAATTCTCCACATTCCTGTATCATGTTGCTTCTCTCATTATGAAGTAATATCTATTTTCCCACCCGCTGAGTCTGGGCTGGTCTTTTGTCTTGTTTTAGTGAACAAAATATATTTTTGGTGAAAGTGATGCCATGCCAATCCTAGACCTAACACCTTGGGAAGGTGTATACCTTCTACTTTTATCCTCTAGAAATCTAATCAACAAATAAAAAAATTTAGAATGACTGAATGACTAAAAGCATTTGAGGAGATAAGCCTGACCCAACCAATTGAGCTAGCAGACATGTAAACGAAGCTATTTTGTCAGTTCTACCTTTGGTTAAACAATCCCTGCTAAAGGAAACCGCATAAGCAGTAATAAATACCTAGAGCAAAGGACCCATCAGGTTATGTAAAGCCAAATCATAGAATAAGGAGAAATAACAAAGAATTTTAATTTTAAACCATTAAGTTTATTACACAGTGAACTAAAACACACAGTGCATCTGTTTCTACTTGATGGATCATCTCCTTTTATCCTGAAGAGGTTCTTTTAGCATTGTTAATAGTAGAGATCTATTGGTATTGAATTTTCTTACTTTTTATTTATTTGAAAATGTCTATTCTGCTTCCAGTTTTGAAGAGTATTTATCCTGGATTAGCAGTTTTTGTCTTCTAGCACCTGAAACCTTTCCATTAACTTTAACCTCTCATTTCTGATAAGAAGTCAGCTATCATTTTAGTCATTTTTACCAATGCATAACACACCACTTTTTTCTAATTGCCTTCAAGACCTTTTTCCTCCTAATTGATTATTTACAGTTGACTCTGATGCATATAGATGTGATTTGCTTTGTAACTAACCTTAGTATTCACTGAGTTTCCTAAATCTGTTAACATCTTTTTTGTTAATTTGGGATAATTTTAGCCATCATTGTCTTAAATATTTTTTTCTGTACAATTTATGCCTCTACTAGAAATCTAATTATATGTATGTTAGGTCACTTTGTACTGATAGTAACCAAGTCTCTATTTTTTTCTTTCTGATTTTTAGACCAGATAATTTTTATTGGTCTATCTCCAAGTTAACTTTTTGCTGTTTTTGCATTATACAATCTGATGATAGATTTGTTTCATGAATTTTTCATTTCAAATACTATACTTTTTCTTTTAAAAGAAATTTTTTATTTATATGTTGACACCCATATCTACTTATTCATTATGATTAAGATTTTCTTTAACTCCTTGAAATTAGTTATAAAAACTATTTAAATTTTTTTTCTGCTAATCCTAACATCTGGGTCAGCTCACGGAACTTTTTTTATATGTGATATTTTCTCTTGTGGTTCTCATTTTTCTATCTTCTTTGCATTCTGGCAAAATTTAATGATATTCTACATGCCTATAATCCCAGCGACTCAGGAGGCTAAGGCAGGAGGATCAAGAGTTCAAAACTAATAAATTATGCATGGCACACATTGTTTAATTTTACATGTAACTTCTTTTTAGTGCATCAATGAGGTTTTAGTGACATTGTCATCCAACACTTGGCCTTTGTTGTTCAGGGAATGCCTTCATGATTTTAATACTGGTTTTCCTATTCAGACTGCGGATTGGGTTTGAATATACTGTTATCAACCACCTGGTCTTTTAATTACTCATCCCAGTAAACTTATAGTTTGTGAAGCATTTGTTTCTCAGATTCATGACACTGTTAGAACCTGAAGTAGTAGCTGATGGGTATCTGGATTTTTTTTTTTTTTTTTTTACTTGAAGTAGATTGTCTGAAATAGGCATATTCTCTTTGTTTATCCAAACCTCCCTGTCATGTGCACTACAAGTTACAATTTGGAAGTTATTGTATTAAAATTCTGTCTGTTCATGGTTCTAGAAGAGTGATGTTCTCTCCCAAACACTGGTTACTGCAGCAGCATTTTAAATGTTGTAAAATAAGAATAAAGGCTCTGAAGGCCAAAGATTTTAAAAAGTCATTTTACAAATGTTATGTTAAATTAAAACTGAGCTTTGCTGTAATACTGTGTTCTCTTCAAAATGTGATGGTACAGGGAAGGTGTTATATGAAGGGGTGGTATTGCAGGAGAGCATTTTAAATTGCAGAAGTAAAAAAGTTATAATATTTATAATTTTGATGAGTTTATTTTTATAGGGAAGATTTTTCTCCCCTGAAATTTTTTCTGGAATAGCAAAACATTTCCATTATTAAAAATTGAAATTGTTAAAAAAAAAAAAGAAGAGTTCAAAGCTAGCCTCTGCAACTAAGGGATGCACTTAGCAACTCAGTGAGACCCTGTATCTAAATAAAATGCCAAAAAAGGGCTGAGGTTGTGGCTCAATGGTTAAGCACCCCTGGGTTCAATCCCTGGTACCAAAAAACATTTTTTAAATTATATTCTGGTCATTTATAGATGATACATCATAGGAAGTCTGGATTATGTTGTCTTCCTATAAAGGATATTCTGTTTTATGTGTCATGCAGGCTAATTATTGGTGAATTGTTTTGATCATATTAGATCATATTATTATTTGGTACCAGAGATTGAACTCAGGGTACTCAATTGCTGAGCCACATCCCCAGACCTGTTTTGTATTTTATTGAGAGACAGGGTCTTGCTGAGCTGCTTTAGCACCTCGATTTACTAAGGCTGGCTTTGAGCTCATGATCCTCTTGCTTCATCCACCTGAGTCACTGGGATTATAGGCATATTCCACCACGCCTCACTAGGTTTGGTATTTTTCTTTATTTCCATATTTCATGGTGCATTATACTTGTACATAATGGTGGGATTTGTTGTTATGTTTTCATACATATGTACAATATAGTGATAAAACTTAGCCAATATCATTCTTGAGTATTTCTCTTTTACCTGCTTTCCTCTCTCCCCTGATCCCTTTCCTCTATTCTACTGATCTCCCTTTGATTGTCGTCAGATTCCTTTCACACACACACACACCTTTCTTTTCCTTTTTCCTTTCTGGCTGCCACGTACATTTTCAGCATGATTCAATTTTGATTTCAAATTTAGGTCTACCATTTTCCCTTTACTCTTTTGTGTGTGGTTCTTTTTGCTAAGGCTTATTTCTGAACTCTTAATTAAGTACCTGATATATTAGTGAAGCTGCTGCAACCTGACTCTGCTGGAAACCTAATTTCTTCCAACATTGCCATTTAGCATCATCTTCATATAGCAGTCAAACTCTGCTAAGCCTTAAAGAGTCCCATCTGGTACATTCATATCAAAAATGAATTTCCTCCAGGCTTTTAGTATTCTCTCTCTAACACACACACATAATCACATTGCACCCACCATAAATAGCTCAGACATTCTTGTCCACAAAATTCCAACCACTATGATAATCTTGCACTTTGATAATTCTCTCCTTAACTCAGTATGACCACCCTCTTACTTGAGCTTCATCTCCCTAATTGTGTTTTGTGCACCAGGCCTACAGTCATGTCTGAAATTAATACCTGAAAATGTTTAGTTTTTCTAGTTTTATACTCTTTTGTGTCAGGAAAACAAATCCAGTACAGTAGATCTATAATAGTTTCAAGTAAAAATACTAACTTACTTATATCCTTGCCCATCAATAGTGGTAGAGGCACTTAGGTGAACTTACATAGAAACTGCAACATCTTATATACTCAACAACAATTTCATTGCCCATGGAACGCAAAATTAATTGAAAGAGTAAACCCCAAAATGGATATCTGAAAAATAAACTGGTCAAAATTAGTAAGGCAATCAGACTTAAATAATCATATATTTTACCAATAGCACTAGCTTAAAAGTATAGGTCTACAATAACTAGAAAAATACATGTTAATGGCTAGAGTCATAAAAGTTTCTATTATGATAGGCAGTCTCTTATGATGCTTTAATGTTATATGATAGTTGTGAAATGATTACAAACTAATAATGAACATAATCTATTTGCAGATTAAAATGTTCTTCCCTGTATTATCTACAAAGTTTAGATATACCTCAAAATGCCCTGGAAAAGAAATTTCTTAAGTCTCATCAAAATGAACTGCCAGGTTTTTTTCCTACATTTGACATGACACAGTGCCAAGATTTCTAGTCCTGAATACACACTTTCTATAGGGAAGAGACATTTATCTTGGCAATTAATAGATCATTTATCTCATTTCATACAGCCAATTTTAGTCGTAAGAAAAGAAATGTTTATGTATTCATTCTGCTGACTTTAATCTATAATCTAATCAGGGATCAACAAACTTTTCCTGAAAAGAGACTGATAATAAATATATTAGACTTTGTAGGCAAGTCTTCATTGCCACTCAAATGCCAGTGTAGCACAAAAACAGCCTAGACTATGGGTAAATAATATAAGCTTCTGTGTTCTAATAAAACTTTGTTTACAAAAGCAAGTGTCATTGTTGGACACCGTGGTGTGCTCCAACAGTCACAACTACTCAGAAAGAGAGAGAGAGAGAGAGAGAGAGAGAGAGAAAAGGAAGAAAGAGAACAATTTAAAAAAAACAGTGTCAGGCTTACAGCTATGATTTGCTCATCACTGTTCCAGAGTATTATTGTTTATGCTCACAATAGATTATGTTTGGCTAGGCTGTATACATACATACATACATACATACATGAAAGCAATTTTGTTCTCTTGTTTGCTTTCTTTTATTTTTTCCATTTTTTTGATACATTATAGTCGTAAATCATGGCAGTATTTGTCGTTACATATTTCTACATGCACAATATAACACTACAGTTTGGTCAATATCATTCCCCAGTATTTTCCCTTCACTCCTCCCTCTCCTGGTCCCTTTCCTACACTCTACTGATCTCCATTTGATTTTCCCTTTTTTTTTCCTTTTTCCTCTCTTGCTTCCACATCCGAGAGAAAACAGGCTCCCTTGATCTTATGAGTTTAGCTTATTTTGTGTAACAGAATGTTCTCAAGTTTCATCCGTTTTTCAGCAAATGACATAATTCACCTTTATGGCTGAATAAAGCTCCATTGTGTGTATATGCCACATTTTCTTTATTTATTCATCCTTGATAAGCACCTAGTTTGGTTCCATAGTTTGGCAACTGTGAATTGTGCTGCTATAAACATGGGTATGCATGTACTACTCTAGTATTATGACTTTAATTCTTTAGGATAAACATTGAGTAGTTGTATAGCTGGGTTATATGGTGGTTTCCTCCCTAGTCTTTTGAGGAACCTCCATACTGATTTCAATAGTGGTTATATTCATTTACAATCCTATCAACAGAGAAAAAAGTGTCCCTTCTTCTCCACATTCTCTGTAGCATTTATTATTGTTCATATTCTTTTTTTTTAAGTAGTTGGACACAATACCTTTATTTTTATTTATTTATTTTTAATGTGGTGCTGAGGATGAAACCCAGGGCCTCGCACGTGCTAGACAAGCAATGTGCTGTTGAGCCACAACCCCAGCCCCATATCGTTCATATTCTTGATGGCTGCTATTCTGACTAGAGTGAGATGAAAGCTCACTGTAGTTTTGATTTGCATTTCCCTAATTGCTAATGATGTTGAATATTTTCATAGATTTGCTGTCCATTTTTATTTCTTCTTTTGAGAAGTATCTGTTTAATTCATTTGCCCAATTAAGCTAGGTTATTTGAGGTTTTGGTGTTAAGTTTTTTAAAGTTTCTTATATAGTTTGGATAATAATCCTGTGTCAAAGAGTAGTTAGCAGGGCTGGGGATGTGGCTCAAGCGGTAGCACGCTCGCCTGGCATACATGCAGTCCAGGTTCGATCCTCAGCACCACATACAAACAAAGATGTTGTGTCTGCCAAAAACTAAAAAATAAATATTAAAAAATTCTCTCTCACTCTCTTTAAAAAAAAAAAAAAAGAGTAGTTAGCAAATATATTTTCTCCCATTCCTTAGGTTCTTTCTTCATGTTACTAATTGTTTCCTTTGCTGTGCAGAAGCTTTTTAATTTGATATCATTCTGTTTATTAACTTTTGTTATTATTTTCTGAGCTTTAGGAGTTCTAATAAGAAAGTCATTGCCTGTACCTATATGCTGGAGTCTCAAACGTATACTTTCTTCCAAGGATTTGCATAGTTTCTGGTCTAATTCCTGGGCTTTTGATCTCTTTCAAGTTTGTACAGGGTCTAGTCTTATTTGTCTACATATGGATAACCAATTTTCCTGGCACCATTGTTTAAAGCCTGTCTTTTCTCCCAATATGTTTTTGGCATCTTTGTCAAGAATCAGATGACTGTTAACTGTGTTGGATCTTTTTCTGTGTCTTCTCTTCTTTCCCATTGGTCTATGTATCTGGTTTTATGACAGAGCCATGCAGTGGTTATTTAAATAGCTTTGTAGTATAATTTGAAGTCAGGTATTGTGATGATGCCTCCAGCTTGCTTTATTGACTTAGAATTGTTTTGGCTATTCTGAATATTTTATTCTTCCAAATGGATTTCAGGACTTTTTTTCTAGTTCTGCAAAATGACATTTATTATTATTGTTATTATTATTTTAAATTTATGTATGACAACAGAATGCATTGCAATTCATATTACATATATAGAGCACAATTTTTCATATCTCTCGTTGTATACTAAGTATATTCACACCAATTCATGGGTATTTTGATGGGAATTGCATCAAATCTGTATGTTGCTCATAAAACCAATTTCAAACATATACAATCATATTAGTAGTGATTTTAGTGGCCAAAAAGAGATCTACTAAACAATAATTACTGGGCTGGTTTGGTGACTTGTAGTCCTAACTACTCAGAAGGCCAAGCCAGGAGGATTGCTTGAGTCCAGGAGTTGGAGATCAGGTTAGGCAACATAGCAAGACCCCCATCTTAAAAATAATAATAATTACTGATGTCAAAACACATCTCAATCATTATGATAGTCACTAACTCTTCATTGTTTTCCTTGAAACTCTAATATACAATTAGTGAATGTCAATTTAGGACTAATTGTGCTGTTTTATAGAGGAGAAAGCTGATTATAATAGTAAGTGAAATCATCTATCATGAACTAATTTGTGTTTATTTAATTACAATTATCATGCTGATGACTCTACATATTAAGTCTCCACCTATAGTCCCCTAGGTGCTAATTTTAAAAAACGTGAGTTTTCATTAAAAATAAGAAACCCCTCCATATGCATTTCAATAATTCAAATTGTATCATAATTTGACTATTAACACAAGGGAAAATCAATGCAACTAATTCAAATTTAAATTCAAGATTACACAGTGCAAAAGAGGGAATAGTCTTGGAAAGGGAAGTAGAAAAATGTAAGATCCCTCTTAGAGGTCAGAAAAAATAAAATTAAATTTCCTTCAGAATAACAACTGGACGTAAAGCATTCAAGAAATGTTAACTACTAGCTTTCTTCTCTGACAATCGGTTTTGTCAGTTGGTTCCCACTAAGTTGTGGACTTTTTCCGACCAGGACCAGATAGATATCTTGTCTTTTGATTTTCATCCACTCCCACACCATGCTAGGGCTTTGTCCAGTGTCTGGCATGAATGGTAGCACAAAATGAGAGTTAAAATATGCTTTTGAATTAAATAATTTCTTCCCTTACGGATAAAGATAAGAATCTCAAGATCTTAGCCCGAAGACTAATGTCCATCTCTCTGCCCCCACCTGTCCCCGCCTTAAAAAAAAAGCAGGCCACACCCTCACTCACAGTTCCATTCACCTTCCCCTTTCCTAATCAGAGGGATCTTGGGGTGGGGCTTCAAGGAACCTCAAGGAGTTTGAAGGGGAGGGAGCCTGGAACCCTAGACTAGCCGTGACAAGTCATGGGTGGGATTTGGTAGTTCAGAAAAGGAGGTACCAGACCAGGAATGGGGGATGGGAGTGATGGTGGAGTGGGCTAGTTTAGGATGGACCAGAAATGAGACATTGAGGAAAGCCAGAAAGGACCCGTTGGCGGAGTGGGGGGGGGATGGGTGGGTGATGACTGGAATCACGTGGAGGGTCCCTTGTGAGGGCACAGAAGCAAAGACAGGTGATTGGACGAGAAGGAGAGTTCTAGTTGCCAAGGTAGCGACTAGAGGAGAAGGTCTTCAGTCGAGGAGAAGGTCTTGACTAGAGAAGGATGGAGCACCAGCTCCGTGCGTTCTCCAGTAGAGTCTGTGGATCGACCCCCAGATATCCCTGCTGAGGTGTCACCTGGGAAAGGCTTAAGCCTTCCCGGGCGCCACCCCTCCGTGCTTCGCTACCCACCCGCCCCCCTGAGCCCCACCTCCGCCCCCTGACGCCCGACGCAGTCTACTCACACCGGCTCCCCAAGGTGACCACAACATGGCTGCGGCGCCGGTGCTGCTCTTCTGGCTGTTCATGCTACGGCCAACCTGGCGAGTGCCGGGCCAACCGGACCCGAGCACCGGCCAGCCCTTGTGGAAGCACAAACTCTGTGCAGACGACGAATGCAGCAGTGAGTGTGCAGGCGGGCAGGCAGCCTGGGGTCTCCGTGGTGGCTCTTTGGGGCCGCATGGGGCTCCGATCCCCCCGGTCCCCAGTCCCGTGGGCTGGGCTAGGGAGTCATAGGATGATGGGTGGGGCGCAGGAATGACAGAGCCTCAGGACCCTGCGTGTGTCCCCTACGGCTCTGCCGGCACCCCAGCCAGCCCGCTCAGGTTGCTGAGATGCTGAGCCAATGGGGCAGCCTTCACCAGCAGTCAAATTCATAGACTAATAGTGAATGGAGGGCCTGGGGTTATAGCTCAGTGGTAGAGCGCTTGTCTAACATGTGAGGCACTGGGTTTGATTCTCAGCACTGCATACAAATAAATAAAATAAAGGTCCATCAAAAACTAAAAAAAAAAAAAAAGTTAGGCAAAAGCTTAAAAAAATAGTAGTGAATGGAATCTCAGGGTTGAGAAAGACCTTAGAAGCAACTGGTCCAACTTCTTAATAACTGTATGTTGGACTCCTGCTGTTTAATCAAACGAACCCCAGGCTCATGTAACTCATACTGAAATTCCACCCCTACAAGCTCTCAGTTCTTACTGGAATTCTACCTCATTCACAGAGCCTCAATGCAGGTCTGTATCCAATTCCCTTTAGTCTCTCTTGATATTACTGTGTTCTTTTTAAATAGCTGTCATCTGTCCATTCAATAAATAATTGTTGAGTATCTCTGCCAGGTGCCAGATACTGTGTTAAGCCTTGGCTCATTCCACCTGCAAATCTGCAAACCAAGACTCCTTCTCTTTCAGCTTTCCTAAAATTTTAAACACAAGGTTTCGCCAGCACTAAATCCATGTTTGTTGAATGTGACCCTGTCTATATATCTCTGGTTTTAAAATTTTCCCTTGAGTAAATATTGTTCTGGTAGCAGTTGTATGGCCATGGAAGTAGTGGAGAGTAGACTGGAGATTGTTCATTTTATAATTGAAGGGTCTAATAGCTCTAATTAGGATTTTGAAGTTTTCTTCTCTGTGTTAATTGTCTTTAGGAGAGCCACATATTCCAGGCACTGTGACTCATATTTAGTGAAACACTCGATGAATATTGAAACTGAAGAGAGACAATTCTTATTCTATAGCATAAAATAAAATAGCCATTTCCCCTTTCAATTTTAGAGCTACTTATAACAGAAGATACTCCTGTTGATGCTGCTGATACAGAAAACCAACTAGAGATAAAGGTGGAAGAGCCAGAAGATGCCACCCTTTTGGACAGCATACTTTTCTTGTTACATTCATTCTTGCTTTATTTGTCTAAGATGGTAAGTTTGACATAGTTTCTTCAATTAGAATGTTGATTATTAGTTTTTAAGTGGCTTCTGGTCATGAAGTGAAGAACTTAAAATGTCTTTATGAAAATGACTCCTGACCCTTTGAGTAGATAGCTCCTGAAACAAAAGCCATAGGGGTGTGGCTTTAATGGCTACTTGGTTAAGCACATGAGGAAGATTTGCTGTCTACCAAGGCTGGACATTTGCACACCTGTAAAAACTTGGTTCTTCCCCTCAGAACCTTTCATTCTGGCAGGGAGATAACAGCATTCACTTGAAACACAGTAAGATAATGGCAGAAAGAGAGGTATTTATTCGATGGTAGAACATTATTGTCCATAAATGCATTTATTATGGTTGGAAGGGTGATCAATAAGGTCAGAAAGTGGTTGAGATGTGGTTGAAGCACAGGCAAAGAGCAAACAGGAGTCTGACATGTGGTCTGTTGTTGATTAGACAGGCTGGGGTGGAGGATGGTGGGGGAAGCTGGCAGTCAGAAGAAATATGTTCAGAGAAATGGAAACATGAAGAGAGGATATTTGGGGAAGGCAGGAGAATGTGAATAATTGGTGTTGTAAAGTGTGAAGTTGGAGGGGGATGGGCCTGTTGGAGAGGCCAGCAAATCTTAAACGAAGTCATGAGCCAAAGTAGCATTAGACCATTAATAGTGGGGATCCTTAGAAAGTTTTAAGAATGAAAGGAATTAGGTTAGATCTGTTTCTTAGAAAGAGTCACTTAAGGCTGATATTTCTAAAGAAAATCATGATCCAAACAAGACATTTAATCTGTCTAGAAGCTTATCTAAGCATTTTAGGACTTACCTCCCCCCATTGGTATTTGTTGATATTGGACTTTTAGAATTTAATTATAGGAATGAGAAAGCTTTTAGAGGTTGGAGGATAAGATGGTCCTAGGGCCATTGTTACAGTAATCCTCCTCAACTGAAGTTGTTTCCTGTAGGTTGTGTTATTTCAAGACTTGTGTAAGAAAGATGATGTTGTTGTTTTCCTTGTAAAATGTATAGATTTTGAAGCCAGGAAGATCTGGTTTCAAATCCCAAGGTTATCATTTAGAAGTTTGGGCAAATAACTAAACTTTTGAAAAAAGTTTTCCTCATCTGAAAAATGTAAATAATGCTTACTCCAATCATAAGAATTAAATGATTTGACAAGGTAAAATGTCTGGTGAGGTGTCTGGCATTTTGAAGGGTTTTACCCCCACGCACCCCCTAATTCTCATGTAGGCAGTCAGAAGGTGGTATAAAGACAATGAATACCTGGGGAGGAAAGACCACCAGGGTGGAAAAGATGTGGTGGGGAGAAACAAATCATTTTTCAGTTGGCTCCATGTTTGTTCATGATGGTGGCAGCCACCTGGGTAAGGGGTATGTACAAGCCAGGCAGTTAGAATAATGATATTTCCAGTGATTAAAGCAGTCTTCCACAGTCATAATTTGATTATCAGAATGAATCAGCATCACTTGGAAAGTTAACAGCCTCACGATAAGGGAAGGATTTCTTTATTCATATTTTTAGGTATGCACAGAGCCCTCCTCTAGGTCTAGGTCGGGGGACACGAATGTGGTGCAGGTATGGTCAGTGATTGTACAGTGATAGGTAAGACATAGACGTGAGTGGCAAAGAAGAGGCACAATGTTATGAGACTGATTTGAAAGGAGATTTCAAAAAGGCATTTTGATGGCCCAGTATGTACAGGACATTGTGCGAGGACTAAAAGAGTCTAACAGGTGTAAGGCATGATCGTGATTTTTGAAAGCCTTAAGAAAAGGACTTAACAAATATATGCAAAAATTATGAACAAGTCAATGTAAAATCTTAAACAAGTAGTATGATATCTGATAGGACTGGAGAGTAATAGGCTCTGATGTGTTTGGGAGATGTGCACCAATCAGATTCATTGATCAATGGAATCTTAGTAGAATCTTAGTGTTAGAAGAAACCTTGGAAGGCTGTTAGTCTAGTTTCTCACTCATTGCTGTTATTTTCTTTACTGTGGCCCTGACGAGTAGTTATGAGGCCTGTACACCAGTATTTCCTAGCATGAGTCACTCTCTTACAAGGCTATATGTTCTTCTGTTGTCTAGTTCATCCTTGTATTGACTCCAAATTTTCCTCCACATGATTTCCTCTATAAAATTGAATTCTTTTCTACATAGAAATCCTTTAAATATTTGAAGTTATATCTTAATTTAAAAATTATTTTTAGTATTTTTATCATGGAAACTTTCAAATAAAAGCAGAGAGAATAGTAGGGGACTATAGGTAACCATAAAATACTGTACATTTCAGAATACTAGAAGAAAAGATTGTGAAAGTTTTACCATAGAGAAATGATGTTTGAGGAGGTAGATATATTTAACTGATTTAAACGTTACATAGTGTATACATGCATCAAAATGTCATGTTACCTACTTCAATAATTATAATGTTTGTTTCTATGTACTAGTTAAAAAATAAATTTAATTAGAAAAGCTTTAAAGAAAAGCATAGAGAATAGTATAATGAACCCACGGACCATCACCCAACTTAACAGTAATTCCTTGATAGCCAATATCAGTGAGTTTTTTTTTTTAATTTGTTCTAATTGGTTATACATGATAGCAAAATGCATTTTGATTCATTGTATATAAATGGAACAAAACTTTTCCTAGTTGTACACAACACATGTGTAGTCCTACATGTACCTCGGGTAATGAGGTTCATCTCATTCCTCCATCTTTCCTATCCCAATGCCCCCTCACCTGTCCTACCTCCCCTTTGCCCAAAGTTCCTCCATTCTTTCCATGCCCCTTGCCACCCACCTCACCCCCATTATGGGTCAGCATCCACTTTCAGAGAGAACATAGAGCTTTTGGTTTTGGGGATTGACTTACTTCCCTTAACCTGATATTCCCATTCACCCGAAGATGCCATAATTTTTTTCTCTTTTAATGCTATAAGTAATATTCCATTTCATATATGTACCACAGTTTCTTTATCCATTCATCTGCTGAAGGGTTGGTTCCACAAAACTATGGAATGCTTCACAAATGTGGGTGTCATCCTTGCTCAGGGACCATGCTAATTTTTTCTGTATTGTTCCAATTTTAGTATATGTGCTGCCAAAGCAAGCACACTCTTAAGTTTTAACAAATGTAGATACCCATGTAAAAACTACCATAATCAAGATATAGAACAGTTTTTTCACTAGAAAAGGGGTTTCCTTGGGATCCTCCCCAGTGAGTGCCTTCACCACCTGTTCCAGGCAACCACTGATAACTTTTTTTTTAAACTATAGATTCATTTTTCCTACAGTACTATTTCATATATATGCCACTATAAGTGGACTCATATCTAGGAGTGCAATTGCCTCCTACATTTAATGTATGTTTTTATCTTATGTAATACTGTCAAGCCATGCTAAAAAATGACCACAATCATTTTATACTGCCACCAGCAATTTAGGAGACTTCCACTTGACTTCATCTTCACTAGCACTTGGGCCATTCTAGTGGGTATGTCTTTGTGAGTTTATTTCCTGATAATTAATGATATTGAGTGAACTTTTTTTTTCTTTTGAGATAGGGTCTCACTAACTTGCTTAGGCCCTTGATAAGTTGCCAGCCTCAAACTTGGGATCCTCCTGCCTCAACCTTCCGAGTTGCTGGGATTACAGACATGTGCCATGATGCCTGGATCAAATACTTCTTCATGAGCTTGTTGACCATACTGTTTTTGTATGTCAGCTCTCTCTGGCTAGCTGGAATCCAGACTTCTCCCAGCTCAGTGCCAACTGTGGGATTGGTTAGTTTATAGTTGTTCTTGGCCCTTGCAGGTACTGCTTAGAATGTAGCCCCAAACTGAAGACCACCTTCATGCAGATTTCTGGAACTCTTTTTCTTGTGGCTTCCATTTTTCTGGTAGTTTTCTCTACATATTTTTGGCTGCTTAATCTCCTGGAACTCTGGTCTCTCTCTCCTCAGTGAGACTGTTATGCCCCATTTGGGTTCCCCTTCCCAAACTGAGGTCTAGAGGGTGCCTCCAGGTAGAATGCTCGCTTGTTTGTTCTCCTGCTCTTAGGGGTGACAATTACATGTCCCTTGTGGCTTTCTATCTGAAAAATAGCTCTTTAAAATATATTTTGACTGGGCATGGTGGCACATGCCTTAATCCTAGTGGCTCGGGAGGCTGAGACAGGAGGATCACGAGTTCAAAGCCAAAAGTGAGGTGCTAAGTGACTCAGTGAGACCCTGTCTCTAAATAAAATTCAAAATGGGGCTGAGACTGGGGATGTGGCTCAGTGATCAAGTGCTCTTGAGTTCAATCCCTGGTACCAATATATATATGTAACTTTTTTTTGCAATAATTGAAAAAAATACGTTTGTGGGACTTCTAGGATATATTGTAGTTTTGGTGAATAAATGACATCCCCCTAGTACAACAATTTAACCTGTTTTCTCTATTGCCTTTTTTTTTTTTTTTGGTGGTGCTGGGGATTGAACCTCGGGCTCCATGCATTCTAGGCAAGTGCTGAGCTAACATCCTCAGCCTCTCTCTGTTGCTTTATATTTCTTGGAAATTGGTAGTCAGGTTTAGGTTCAATTCAGAATAGTAAGGTATTCTTCTAGCATTATCAAATGATACGCAAAGGGGCTTGAAATCTTTTTTAACTTTTATTTGTCAATATGATGTCATTCATTTAAAAATATTTGGTGTATTTAATCCAATTAGGAATAGTAATTGTTCTTACCTGATGCTCAATTTCTCCCCCTTTGCCTTGTAGAAGCCTCTTTATCTTGGCTCCTGGGACCCTTTGCCACCACCTAGTGGTCATTGTTACCTATTTCCCTTGCTTTTGAAGTATGAGATGTTCCAAGTTCATCTTAAACATTTCCTGTCCAGACCTTGAAGGATCTATTTCTCTAAAAGAACTTTGGTTCCTTTCAATAGGAAATGATATTTAGAGGCTACATTCCGAGTACTAGGATTGCTTATTGCTCAAATTGACTGTCATTTGTAGGCCTTTTTAGTGAACAAAGCTCAGAAATATGTGGGGGTTTTTCATCATGTCATTTAGCGCTAGAGATTTTATTTCACTTCATCTATCTTAGATTTGTGTTTTCTTTCTCTGATGTTGGAGTTCCAGTTTTCAATGACATCAATATAATTGTTTACAGTCTTGTGCCACTTAATGACATTTTGGTCATTAGTGCATAATAATGGAGCTAAAAAATTCTTGTCATCTAGTATTTTTAATATCTTTTCTGTGTTTTGATATGTTTAGATATATAAACATTTACAATGTTACAATTGTCTACAGTATTCAGTATAATAATATCTTATAGGTTTTTATCCCCAAAGCAATGATATACCATATATGAATACCTATGTGTGGAAATGGCTATATTTTCTAGGTTTGTGTAAGTATACCCAATGATGTTTGCACACTGAAATTGCCTAAGATGTGTTTCTCAGAACTTATTACCATCATTAAGCAACATACGACTATATTTATGTTATTTAAAATACTTTCAGGAATGTATTCCTCAAATGAAATGAAATTCTCTTGTCTTTAAGATATATCCCACTAAGGTGTGTTTGAAATAACTCATATCTGTGGTTTGTCACCAACTTGATATCACAGGTTGTTTCATTTTTGCTTTCAATATTTAGGTATTACTTTTTAAGATTTTAAAATTTATTTTACAATTATTTAAATATTTAGAAGAGCCAAAGTAAATTTGTAAAAATAAGTTGTTTCTGTTTTTTGGTACTGGTGATTGAACCCAGGGCTCCTATCCACTGAGCCACATACCTTGCCTCTTTATTTTTTATTTAGAGATAGCAGAACTAAGTTGCTGAGGCTAGCTTTGAACTTGTGATTCTCCTGCCTGATTTTGAAAGAACTCTAGCTTTTGTCCCAGTGTTATCACTACACCAAACCAAGACAAAGATATAACAAGAAAAGAAAACCACATACCTCTCATGGGATCTCCAATGAATCTGTACAGAAATTCTAAACAAAAATTTAAGTCAAATATAACAATATGTAAAAGGAAAATACATCATAGACAAAAACTAGACTGATGATGGGGATTTATGTCAAGAATCCAAAATTTATTTAACATTTGCAAATCAATGAAATTTACCACATTGATGTACCTAAAAGCACAATCTTTGTGTTTAGCTCAAGAGATACAAAACAAGCATTTAAAAAATATAGCAGAGGGGGGAAATGTTGGGGAGTAATATTGGCCAAATTATATTGTTATTTTGTGTGCATGTACAAGTAGGTGACAATAAATCCCATCAACATGTAAAAAAAAAAAAACATCCCTGATTATTATTTAAAAAAATTTTTTAGATGTTGATTGGCTTTTATTTTATTCACTTATTTATATGCAGTGCTGAGAATCGAACCCATTGCCTCACACATGATAGGCAAGTGCTCTACCACTGAATATCAACCCCAGTCCCTCAGCATTGATTATTGATGTAGAAAAACAACAACAAACTAGGAATAGAAGGGAGCTTAAAACATCCTCTGAAAAAATGCAGCTAACCTCATACTTAATGGTTGATAATTGAATACTTTTCCCCAAGATCAGAAACCAAACAGAGATGTCCACTCTCATTACATCTATTCAGCATTGTACTGGGGTACAGTAAGGAAATAACTAGTGTACTAAGGCAAGAAAAAGAAATAAAATGCACTCAGATTGGAAAGGAAGAAATAAAATTCTCTTTATTTTCAGATAACATGAATATATATATAGATACAATCTGGTATGATCTAGAAAAAAGCTATTGTAAGGTTGACAGATAAAATTTACATCTAAAAGCAATTATATTTTCTATACATTAACAATGAATAATTAGAAATTGAAATTTTAAAGATTTCCATGTACAATAGAATAAAAATATGAAGTATTTAAACATAAACGTGGCAAAAACTAAAACGTATATATTAAAAACTATAAAATATTGCTGATAGAAATTAAAGAGAACCTAAATGGAGAGATATACCTAATTTATGAGTCAGAAGACTAAGGTGTCCATTCATCCCAGTTTAATCACCAGAGTCAACATTATTCCAATCAAAATCCCTGCAGAGTTTTGTAGAAAATGACAAGCTGATTGCAACAGACCTAGAATACGTGGCTTCAAGACTTAATCTTAGGCCTGGGGATGTAGCTCAGTGGTAGAGCACTTGCCTAGCATATGCAAGGTCCTGTGTTCAATCCCTAGTACCATACGAAGAGGAAAAAAAGAAAAACAAATATTCTAAAGCTACAGTAATCAGGATTGCAGACAAAACATTGGAACAGAGCCAAGAATTCAGAGATAGATACACAATATATATGGCAACAGTCATTGACAAAGATGGAAAGACAAGTAGAGAATGGAAAGTTTTTTCAGCAAATGGTACTGAAATTACTGTATATTTATATGGAAAATATTGATCCATCCTTGCATTAGACACCTGAATTAACTCACAGACTTAAATATTAAACTCAAAACTACAAAACTTCTAGGAAAAAAATAAGAGAAAAATTTTTGTTGAACTTAGGTTCGGCAAAGATTTCTTAAAATTGACAACAAAAGCACTAAAAAGGATTTGATAATGTGGGATTCATCAAACTAAAACCTCTGTAATTCAAAATACACTTTGAAGTGAATGAAATAGAAAAAACACAAGCTGGGAGGAAATTAATGTAAAGCATTTATCAAGACTTGCATCAAGAATACATGAAGAACTCTTAGAACTCATTAGAAAAATATAGTCCTGTAAAATAACACTTCATCAAAGAAGATAAAAAGATAGTAAATACATTAAAAATGCTTGACATAATTATCAGGGAAATGAAATTTTGAAGCATAAGAGTTACCACTACACACTTATTAAATATCTAATATTAAAGACAATTGTGCTGAGTGGTTGGAGAAGAGATGGAGGAACTGGATGGGTACACAGCTGGTGGGGATATAAAGTGGTAGAATCACCTTCTTAAAAAGGTAAACATACACCAGTCATATCCAACCATTCTTTTCCAAAGAAAAGATAAGTTATATAGCAATAGGAGGAATTTTATATCAGTGTTCTTGGCTATTTTATTTGTAAAAGCCCCAAACTGGAAAAAAAATCCAAATGTCTATCAATAGATGATAGACAAATTGTGGTACCTACATATAATGAAATGCTATTCAGCAATAAAAATAGATGATAGATAAACTGATGTAGATGAATCTCAAATTATGCTGAATGAGAGAAGCCATAGAAAATACAATATATTATCCCATACACATAAAACTTGAGGAATACAAAGCAATCTATTAAGATAGACATTTTGCTGGAGGAATGGGAAAGTGGGGGACAAGAAGGAAGGGTGACAAAGGGCAGAATTACCTAGAGAATGAGAATATTTTTGGAATAAAGGATGTGTATATTATCTTGATTATAATGGTGATTTCATAATTTCATGTTAAAATTTATCAAATTGCACACTTTAAATACATGTAATTTATTGCATGTCAATTTTACCTCAAAGCTATAAGAAATAATATATTCATCTTTTTTTCACTTTCTAAGACACAAATAGTATTCTATAAATATTTTTCTCTACTTCATTTTTAAAAAATGTATTCTGGAAACCAGCTCTTAGCAGTATTTAAAATTATTTTCTTTCTTCTTTGGTTTATTCAACAACTTTCATTGATGAAGGTTGTTTCAGCCTTTTGTGACCATCTTGTATTATTATAGTTAATGCTTGAATAACATAGTTTTGTAAATACAAGTTTTAAACATTTGTTGTTGTATTCCCAGTATCTTTAGAAGTTAGGGCTGGGGGACTATAGCTCAGCAGTAGAGCACTTGCCCTAGATACCCTTCCCCAGCACTGAAAAAGTTTTTTAAAAAAGTGGGATTGTTGAGTTAATAGGTAAATATATAAGCAGTTTTGGGAGATGTTGCAAAATCTCATTCATAAGGGTTGTATCATTTTGTATACTTATCAGCAGTGTCTGAGAATTTGTATTCCCCCACAATCTCTCACCTACTGAGTATGTTGTCAAACGTTTGGATCTTGCCAATGCAAGTGAGAAATGGTATCTTGGTGTGGTTTAATTTGTATTTTGTTCATTATGAGCTAAGCAGAGCATGTTTCCATATGTTATAGCTATTTGCATTTCTTTTCCTGAGATCTGTTTATTTCTTCAGCCCATTTTTGTATAGGTTTGCTGGCCATTTTATTTATAATGTTCTCTATATTTCAGGAACATGATTCTTTAGACAATAATATGTTGCAAATATTTTTTCTCAGGTTGTCATTGTAAAACTGCGTGTGTGTGTGTGTAGCAGGTTTAGATACAGCCAGGAAAGATTTTTTCAATGAGGCAGGTTTTGCCCACTCATAATGTAAGGGTCCGGCGAAACGTCGGAGTAAGAGACCACAAGAGACTATCTTATGCAACAGCAGAAGGGTGGGTTTATTTGGAAACCAGCATGCTGGGGCCCGAGCTCTCTATAGCAAAGAGAGAGAGAGTCCTGAGAACAGCTTGAGCAGAGCTTATATACTTTCCCTAGAGAGGGCAGGGAGAGAAGTTACATTTTGTAGTTTGGAAGTTGGAGACAGCTCTTTCTGGGAACAAGATTAGCAGACAGTCCATAGTTGGGGACAGCACATTCTGGGAACAAGATTAGCAAACAGTTCTTAAGATTTCAACAGTGTTTTGTTAAGCATATAGAGAAATGGAGTGACAAGTACCTATTTTATTAACCTTTCAATAATACATAGAAAATTTCACCCAATATTTTCTATTACTTGTTTATTTTCTAGTTTTACATTCATGTTTCTTATCCATTTGTAGTTAAGTAGAGAAAAATCCAATTTTATAATTTTCCATGTGGTAACACTACTTATTAGAAAGTCTATTTTCCCCAAACTAACTTTTATTGTACCCCAAATGTCCAGTTGGTTCTGTTTCTGGATTCTCTATTCTGTCCCATAATCTCTATGTATTCCTGGGCTTGGATGAGGGTACATGAATTAATTATATAGTCTGCCCTCCCTGTACCCTTCATTGCTCTTCTCTTTCAGTGCTTTCCTGCTTATTCTTGTTCTTTTGAATTGACTATATTCAACTTGACGACAGATTTTTAAAGATCCACAGATGTTTATTCCCTCCCCAAGTTAAACGTCCCCAGTTTCTTCAATTTTCAGCATGTGCTTTTCGGGGGCTTTAGTCCTTTAGAAGGGAGCAGGAGAAGCTTCTCCTCTTCTGTCTGCACTTTTGGGGCAGGTACCCGGTGTCTCAACACGTTGACAAAAGGGTTTTGCTCTGGGAGGGGCTGGGAGGCCTGACTTTCTCCTTTTTCCCAGTCTCTGCCTATAATCCCCTTCTGCTAGTTCCCTGGCTTCCTCCAGGGAACTAAATCTAAATCGCCGGTCCTCTCCCAGTTCCGGAGACAGGTGAGCCTCTTTCCTTCTGGAGTCCTTTCATTTGGACTCTTCCGCTCAGCTCTCCTTGCGCTGTCCCCCGCAGGGCTTCGCAGTTGGTTCTTTCCGCTCACGGCCCGCCCCTAGGCATCCTCCATCTGCTCACTGCAGTCTGCCCAGGGGCTTCATCTGATGACCTGTTTTACCTGTGTTCAGCGGAAAGCGCCTGCGGTGTAGGAAGGCAAAGTTCACTCCCAGTACCCGCCCCCTGTGCTGGGTCCTACCAAAGTAGGAAATGGTGAAAGAGAGGGTCCTGTGCTGTTCTGCAGGGAAGCTTCGCTTCCGCTCAGCTGTCCCTACACCATGGGCTCAGTACCTGCCACTGTGCTTCCCCTGGGGACCCGGAGCTCCTGGGACCCCTGCCGGTGCTCTACGCAGCCCTCATAGCCAAGCTACTGGAGATGACGGTCCCATTCCCAGGGAGGGACCCCAGCTCTGGCAGGCGGGTGGCTGAGTTCTGGCAGAGTGGGTGCACTGACTGTTGCGGCGATGGAGAAATGGAGTGTGTCAGGCCCAAGGCAGGCAGGACGTGACTGTATTGTTAAGCGAGGCCGGTGAGAGTGGACTTGAGCTTTCCCCACTTGCACTTTTTTTTTTTTTAAATGGAATAGAGGTGACAACCTCGGGGTATGTTCCGAAATGCAGCCAACAATCCAAACAGCTAACGTTACTACAGGTCTTTTCCCTATGGAGACTGCTGGGGAATTGGGCCCAAATGACAGTTATCTCCTATTACGTGTAGAGGGCGGTGAAAACAGGGAAGAGTAGGCAGGTGTTTACTGCACTGCCTTTGAGCAACCATTTAAAATTAGGCTTTGATTTTTATAGAAGGATGTTAAAATCAGAGAAGTTTATCTAAGCCAGTTTTCAAGAGTTGTCTGAAATTACATGTCACTTATCTGTTTATGTAAGAGTGGAATGGAAGTAAGATTTAAAATCTTATACATATATCATCATTGTTTTTATTTGTTGCCATAAAATTAATTAGTTCTTTCATATATTTAAGTTTTTGTCTTAAATGAATTTTTTATATTATAAAAACCAGGTTATCTAAGAGAAAAGAATGATCCAGAGGGATTCTAGCCAGGTGTTAGACAATGTGATGATATAGGGCCTGTTACAAACTGGAAATGTATGCTCAATTTAAAGTATTTAGATTTGGTCTGGGGTTGTGGTTCAGTGGTAGAGCGCTTGCCTAGCATACATGAGGCACTGGGTTCAATCCTCAGCACCATATAAAAACAAAACAATGTGTCCACCCTAAAACTAAAGATACATAAATAAATATTTTTTAAAAAGTATTTAGATTCATTATACTTGAAAACACTGCAAGCAAACAAAAAATATGAGACTGCCAGTATCCTCTCTCTTGAAGAAGCTATTGGAAAATATTGAGGAGGTGGATTTCTGATGAGGAGGTTGGTTTAGAATTGCCATGATTCTTTGTGACTGTTTTGTTATAAATTTAAGGTTTCCCATTTCTTCTAATTTGTCTGTTTCAGCTGTTTACTACATTGCCTGATGATACTCAACCTGGAACTGATTTTTATGGACTACCATGGAAGCCTGTAGTTTTCACTGTTTTCTTTGGGATTGTATCCTTTGTCATTTTCTTTTGGAGAACTGCTCTTGCTGTGAGTAAATTAACTTACTTATACCTTAGCACATAAGCACAAGGATTATTTTATATAGTCACTGCCCCCCCCTTTTTTTCTTTTTCAGTTGCTAAAACACAAATTAGTGGTTTAAGTCAAACTAACCTTATAAAATAATTTAGTATGGGTGCAGTTGGTAGAACTGGTAATTCTTACAGCCATCCTGACCAGTAGTTTCATATGTATCAGAAGTCTTAAAAGTGGGATAAAAGATGGGATAGGTTAGATAAATATCCTTTTATGTAGCATATATGTCTAGTAATCTATCTTAAAGAAATAACTATGCTTTGAAGATTTTGGTAATGTTTTTCAATGGAACAGTGTATTAGATTGAAGACTTAGCACAACATAATTCATTTAGGGGTTATTGTATGTTCGATTAATGGAATAGTAGGCAGATTTATTTATTTCAAAGCTTTGAGGTACAGAAAATGCTCACAATTAAATGTGAAGTGGGAAAAAAAAAGCAGAAACTAAGATTTAAATGTTGATGAACTGTATGTTAATATAAACACATATAAACAGGGGGAAATGCTGCAAAGAAATACAGTAAAATGAAAAAAAGGAGATGAGATAATTTTTCCAGTCTTTTATATAAATTTTTCCCAGATTTTATGATTTGATCATATGTTCAGAAAATACCTTTTTATTTGGAAGTATAGATTATGTGTTGTCCAAAAATCCATTAAATGTTTTGTTCATTAAGTTTTTTTTTCCTGAGCAGAATTAGTCTATCTCTGTGTATGTGTGTACATATATGTATAAGAGCGCTTATACTGTACTGTAGGTCATTCTGTTTCATAGTTATTTAACATAATTGAAAGAAAATTATTTTAGGTAAATGGACTTTGCATATGAAAAGCCTAACAGTTAAAGAGGCCAAAAGCATTGGATACAAATCTTTTCAAATCTGAGTGTTCTTTTTCTGATTTCTTAATTATTTCAGACATATCATTGTTAAGATAAGTTTCCTCTCCTTGTACAATTGAGTGTAAAATCTCTTAAAAAGTATTCCCTAGAAGAATCGTTTGCCTGGATTCCTGTGAGGAATTTTCTAATCTCATTGAACTTTTTCTCAGCTAAAAGGAAAAAGGAAATAGAAGGATAAAGAGAAGGGAAAAACATGAAAACGTTTTATATTTCTCTCTCTTGTTTCTTTCATTTCAAGAACCCCGGTACTTGTTTCTCTTTTCACTAGGTTATGTGGGATCTGGTTCCTAGCTTGTTGCTCCTCAGTTTCAGCATTTGACTTTGGAACTTTAGTCCCTACCTTAGATGACTGCTTTTATGCTACTTCCCATTTTCCTCTGTTGTCATTTTGAGTAAAAGGTTAGCAAGGCTATGACATTAAAGAAATGTTCATTTCTTTCTGTGTTGGAGTTTTCTGAATGCAATTTCCTATTATGAAGATCCCATGGATGATCCATGGATACATCTGAGTATCCCATCACCATTTATAACATTTGAAAGTAGTATGCTAAGTTACAAAGAAATTTAGTGATGTTTAAAAAAAAATTCTGCTTAGGTTTTATTATCAGGCAGTTTATTGCTGTCTTTGGGAAATGATTGTTTTTGTCCTTTCCAGAATATGTTAATTGTCATTTCCCTTGTTGCTTGTGCATTTTCTTCTAGCAGTCTTCCCTTTCAGATTTCTTGCTATATATTTAGTGGTTTGCAGAAATAAGATGATGTAGCCTCTTAGTTTCTAAATTCAGCCAATAGCCAAATTTAAATTGGAGTTCTAAGATGTTTTCTGGTGAATGAAAGTGGCATATCTTAGTACAAAGATTATGCCTTTAATATTGTTTCCTCAGATTCCTTTTGAATAGTCATTGTTTCTAGACTTTATCCTGGTTATTTAGAATTGTCAAGTAAATGATTTTGAGTACACACACACACACACACACACACACACACATACACACACACATCTTTACTGTGAAATAAGGTACATATCTTAGTGTTTTTATGTCAGAGGCTATTTATGAAATATCACTACCAATTAAATTTAAAAGGCTTGTTAACCTTTACTTATTTTTAATCCTATAAATTATTATCCTGAACCAGAATGTTATTAAATTCTCACTTGGTTATGATTCTGACTGTTGTTTTAGGAATGCTGTTTCTATTGAGCAGATGTTTGACATCAAATTTAATCTTTTTTCTCTCTTCTAGGTAAAAGATAGAGTATATCAAGGTAAATTTTTAGGTTTCTTAAACTTGTAATAACCCTTTGTATTGGTGTTTGATGTGTGTTTTATGTATGTTAGAAGTAGATACAGTGACTTTTTAAATGTCTATTATCTTTTTTACCTCCTGAAAATTTTACTATTCCTAGGTTGCTAGCATGGATAATAGAGTAGATGATGATGGTTCCAACTCTGAGATAGGAGATAAAGAGGAGGAACAAATTGTGGATAGGGAGATGATGATAAGTTTTAATTTGGGGCAGATTAACTTTGAATATTGATGTAATGCAGATGTATTACATTTGAAGAGTATTTCTATGCTAATGATTTAATCATGCATTAAGTAATTGAGTAGATAATTTAAAGAATGGTAATGTGAATCAGTATGTTTTCATTTCTGTTTTTCTTTGCAAAGAATTAAATGATTCCATTTTCTGAAAAGAAAGTGTTTTGAGAAGGCAGGAATATCAAACTACAACACTTTACTGTATTTCCCATCTGTGAAATAAGCTTAAATTGAAATATCATTTTGGATGGGAGGGGTACCTGGAATTGAACTCTGGGGCACTCTACTGAGCCACATCCCCAAACCCCTATATTTAGAGACCAAGTCTCACTTAGTTGCTTAGTGTCTCGCTCTTGCTGAGTCTGGCTTTGAACTTGGGATCCTTCTAGCTCAGCCTCCTGAGCCACTGGGATTACAAGTGTGCACCACTGTGCCCAGCAAAATATCATTGTTCTTATATTTTTCTTAAATTTTAATAATTTTTATACTCTTATTGCTAATAAGCATAGATTGCTTTTTAAAAGCATAATAGTTATGCTAAGAAGTATTTCCTCATAGTACCATATAACATGTCTTTGCTTTTAGTAGATTGAGTAATTGAATTTCATTTAGTGATTGTAATAATCTTGTGTATTTCCCCCTTTTAGTCAATGAACAGCAAATTTCCAAAAAGGTGAACAATTTCATGAAAGAAAATGAAGAACTAATGCAGAAATTGTCAAATTATGAACAGAAGGTATAATTATTTTTTTGTTTCTTTCTCCCTTGGTTCTAGCTTGAATCATTTCTACCTGTTTTAATTTAAAAATCATATTTTAAAATTTTTGTTTCATTATTTCCTACAAATCATCCAAATTCTAAGCAGTCATATGTATTAAGTACTGCTTTCTTCTGGAAAGGGTCACTTGTCTGGAAGTAACTTGTATAGTAGCACTATAATTTGTGTATCTTAATTCTGAATGCTTTATTTACATAGATGAAGGAATCAAAGAAACAGGTCCAAGAGACCTTGAAACAAAATATGATTCTTTCTGATGAAGCAACTAAATATAAGGTAAAAATCCCTTCTTTGGGGGGAATTACATTCTAAACTCAAAAGTAAATGTAATGAGTGAGTAATCTTGACACCTTTTTTTTCCAGGATAAAATGAAGCTTCTTGAAAAAGCTAAAGAACTTCTGGATGAGAGAGCTAAAAGTCTTCATGTTATGTTAGAATCTGAGAGAGAACAGAAAGCGAAGAATCAGGACTTGGTAAGAGTTTTGCTGCTAAGTGTTACTGCAATTTGGCTTTTGAAATATTTTGTAAAATTGGTTAAGTTGAACTTAGTCCAGCTGTTAACTAAAGTAAGATTAGGAGTCAAGGAAGTTGAACCCACTTCTACCCATTTTGTGGAACTTTTAAGTACTGATACAACAAATTATTTTTATGGGCCTAGGAAATATTTTTATTCTCAACCTTGGATAATTTTCATATTGCTTTGCTCTGCCCTTGGAAACATGCAGAACAACTAAAAAACTATTGTCCAGTTGAACAGTATCTGTTTACTTTTTACTTGAAAGAGTAATGAATTAATCAATTTTCTGTACTTAAAAAAATTTTACTTACATATTTCATTTTCAATTTCTATAAGTTTCTGTAATTACGTAAAGTTGCAAAAGATAGTAGAGAGTGTGTTCTGAAATATCCTACCCCCAAGTAAGCTTGATCACCTAGCTGAGGTAGTATTTATCAGATTTCTCCACTGTAAAAATTCTTTCCAATCCTTTTCATATTGTGTTCTTTGGAAGTTACCATGCACAGCCCACAGTTAAAGTATGAAGAGTTACAAGCTCAGGATGCAGCTCATGGTAGAGCACTTGCCTAGCATGCATGAGGCCCAGGATTCAATCCCAGGCATTGCAAACAAAGATTGCAGAGTTATGTCCACTTCCTTAAGGAGCGAGTATCTTTATAAATTTTTTGGAATTCTTCTGTATGTGAGATTAGTCTATTCTTCCTTAAATTTTATCATTTTTTACTTCAGATAAGAAAATTTTAAAAATGATCTTGGGAACTTTTTTTCTCTATCACTAGAAAAAAAATTACTAATTTGAACTGGTTTACTTGAAACAGTAATTAATTAGTTAATTTTCTATGCCTTAAAACATTTTATTTACTTATTGCATTATGATTTTCTATACTTTGACCTTTTTTTCTGGTTATCTCATAAACAGTAAGGTTGTGGATGCCATGAAATATTTATGACTTCATTTTCCCTCATCTCTTTCAGTTCTTGATTTTTTGCTTAGTCCAAAGCTGGATCCCCTGCATTTACCTGAAATGTAATGGGATGGCTTGACAAAAATTTTGTTGTGTTTATCTTTTTTAGTATATATATGTGTGTGTGTGTGTGTGTACACACACACACATATATATATATCAGTATTTCTACTGAAATCCTAATGCATATTTTGTGTTCTGTTTTCACCTGGCAGATAATGGAAAATAAGAAATCTATAGAGAAGCTTAAAGATGTCATTTCAGTGAATACTTCTGAACTTTCAGAGGTAAAGCTGCCAACTCTTGCTAACAGATATTAATACTACATCTTAGTTTTGTGGCGGACCAAAAATTTGAGGTGTGCTAAAATGTGCAAAAAATGAGAACTATATGATGTCTGGTTTGGGAAAGTATAACTTTGTTTTTTCTTTGGAATTAATTCACTAACTGTAGTGTTTTGCATTAGCTTCAAATTGTCCTTAATGAAGCTAAGCTTCGTGAAGAGAAGGTGAAGTTGGAATGCTGTCAGCTTCAGAAAGAAAATACCATGCTTAAGAAGAAGAAAGAGCAGGTAAAGAAAATTTGATGTCATACGTAATGTAAACTAGAGAAGTGAATATCATTATCTTGAATCTTTCTTGGATCTGTTTCTGAGGTAAGGAATATTCATGTAGGACCTTTTCTAGATATGCAAAGTTTAAACAATGCTCCCCAAATTGAGTGCATATATATGGTCTCCATCTGTTTTGGATTTTTGGATTATTGCTTTTCTTATCAAATGTCAATCAGTTATTAACTTGCATAGCCTCAAAGAAACTTTTTAAACCAGAAAATTAAGTATTTTATGATCCTCTTTTGAGTAGTTACTGATTCACTGGCCAAGGGAAGATTACATGATAAGGAATCTAAATTTAGGAGACAGTCATATGTGCCCAGCCATTCCTGCTGGAGGTAAATTATTTGAATTGGCAGCAATTTTCTGGGGAATGCAATAAACAGGGTCAACTTCCTGATAGCTCTGATGTTCTTACTGCAGCTGTGAGAGTTGGGGCCACTCTGCCCTTTTCCTTAACCAAGGTCTCAACCCTCTCGATTGAGGCAGGCCACCGAGGAGTATGGCTCTCTATTTCTTTGTCTAAGCCTTGTAGTCCTGATATATCCAGTGCAGAAACCCCTCCCTAACCCATAGGAATTCATGTGTTTTGACTTCTCAGTTGCAGCAGGAAGTCAAAGACTGGAGCACATCACACGCTGAGCTCAGTGAACAAATGAAATCATTTGAGAAGTCCCAGAAAGATTTACAAATAGCTCTCAGTCACAAAGATGATACTATTAATGTAAGTTTATATTCCAAATACATGTTTCATCTCATGAATTCTCCTGAAATCTTCTGAATTAAAATCGAGAGTCTTCCAACCTTTTGCTTCTTTTCTAGGCTTTGACTAATTACATCACACAGTTGAATCGGTTACAATGTGAATCTGAATCTGAGGATCAAAGTAGAGATGGGTCAGATGAATTAACCAATGGAGAGGTAGCAGGTAAGATCAGTCTCAGGGAGGTTGAATCCTTTTTTGCTTTCCTGTCTTTAATTAAGTATACAGATGCCACTTTTCAGCTGGCTGAATTTCTTCTTAAGCTTCAGGGTTGTAGACACATATCACTGGATCTATAGATATGTCTGTTGCATTGGCAGAGGTGGGTTGCTGGGGTATAATGTAGCAATAGGCATGTGAAGAACACTGACTTTTTCTATCCCATTGAAAACTAGTAAGTACACTGCAGCTACAATAGTCACATCCTATACCTCTAAGTATTGAACATTGTACAGTAAGAGAAATTTATTTCTTATGCAGATGATACTTGATTTTGATACTCATCATCTCTATGGCTCTGTGGTTTTAAGGTCCACAGTCAGTCTTAAGAGTCCGGAGGTAGTTGGAACCATAAACTAAGGCTGTGAGAACAGAGGCTAGAGACTATCAGAAAGCTAGAGAGGGAGTGTAACAGTGTTTACTGATGAGGAAAATATTTCCAGATGTTTTCTCCCAAGTTGGATATTGCTTACATAGCAAGTATTTCAAACCACACCTGGTAGTAGATTCAGGGAGAAAATAGAGGATTGAATCTTTCTAAACAAGACACTTACTTGCCCAGGTGAAGATAGATCTGAGAGAGAAGAAAAGCTTTTATCTTACAAGAATAGCATAGATAACATTTTAGTTTTGCAAACTAGAAATTCACCTTTTTTTTTTTTTTTTAAGACAGACACAGTACTTTTATTTATTTTTATGCTGAGGATCAAACTCAGTGCCTCACACATGCTAGGTGAGCACTCTACCACTGAGCCACAACCCCAGTCTGAAATTCACCTCTCTCTCTTTTTTTTTTTTTTTAAATCTAAGCTTGCAATTCTCTTAAAAGTCATTAGTCTAATCAGTTTAATTATTTAATTGATTTTTTTTCTTCTGGTGTTTGAACACAATCATTCTTTAGTTTGGGGAAGTTAGGAGAATATAGAGTTAAAAGTAAGGAAAGAAAAAGCTAAAGTCTTTTGTTTTTTAGGTGATCGGAACGAGAAGATCAAAGATCAAATTAAGCAGATGATGGATGTCTCTCGGGTATAGTTCTTTGTAAGAGTCCCATAGTGCCTGTGAATTCTTCCTGTGCCTCACTTTTAAGAATACCTCTCTTTTCTGCAATTTTTAGACACAAACTACAATATCAGTAGTTGAAGAGGATCTAAAACTTTTACAACTTAAGCTAAGAGCCTCGATGTCCACAAAATGTAATCTAGAAGGTGGGTTCTTCTTGAGAAGAAATTGCCATGTTGGAAAGACTTAAAATTTTATTGGAAAGATAAAGAATGGCTTCTTGCTTTCATGCTTCTTACTTTTCTTGGCACTACTCCCTCAAACAAGTTCTTAAGTCCTTGTACACATATAGAGATAAGCTGTTTTATCCTTTACAGACCAAGTAAAGAAATTAGAAAGTGACTGCAATTCACTACGGTCTTCTAAAGTTGGACTGGAAGAGGAATGCAAAACTCTTAGGCAGAAAGTGGAAATTTTAAATGAACTCTACCAGCAAAATGAGATGGCATTACAAAAGTAAGATTTTCATTGTTTGTTATTGTTATCACTGTGTGAACTAACAGATAATTTTATCTTTTCTTAAGATTATTTACAATTTCTTCTAGTTGTAATAAGTAGAGATTTGTCTTTTTTCCTTGGTATTTTGTTTCCTATAAGTTGCATTTTTCTTTCCATCGTCAGTCTTAAGAGTCCTGAGGTAGTTGGAACCATAAACTAAGGCTGTGAGGACATCGTAATCAATTGTCAAATTCATATGAAGGCAGGAAGTGGTAAACTGGTATTAACAGTCACTGATGTGGAGATACCTCTCAAAGATCTAGACCCTTTCTATGATCCCACTATTTATTTTAATTACCTTTCATTGTGATCAGTTATGTAATTCTAATGTTTTGAACTTGTATCTCTAACTCTGGACCTTTAAAAATACTGAGTGATTTGGAATGACATGTTTTAGTAGAATAAAAACTTCAAAAAGGAATAATATTTACTTATTGATGGTACAAGTTTTGGACTTGAATATCTCAGATGTTCACACTAAAAATTGAACTGTGGCAAGGACCTTAGGAGTTATGATTACAGAAGTACTTGTTTGTAGTATATATTTATATATTAATCTTCTCAGTGTGGAGCTATTTTTTGAAAGTTCATTTGAAGTTTTTAATCCACAAAAATACTTGAATTCTCTAAAAATAGGTTTTTTGTGTCAGATTTTATTTGTTTGCACCTGATTTTACTCTTCGGCATATATATAATATATATATAAAATCTTGTTAAAGCAAAGACAGACCTTCTTACAGACCTAACTATTTTTAGGTATTTTGACTTCTGTTGCCTAATTAATGCATTAAATATTGAAACCTTTCCATTAACTTTTCTAAAATTCTGTGATCTCCAAGCGACCTTTTTAGAATCTCAAATTTTTGTTCAGGCCAGTTCTAAATGCTGGCCTGTTTCAAAGAAACATTTCTCATTTTATCACTTTTTTTTTTAAAAGAACACTTGTTTTCTCTGTCCCTACTAGTAATATGAATGACCTAAATGGCAATTAATTTTCTTTGTAATGCAGTTAAATTGTAGCACTATTTTCCTCAACTCCTCCAAAATTCATTCAGTCATCATCTGTGGTTTGTACTCTTTTTACTCATCCCCAGGTACTATGTTAGTTCATGCCTGTGTCATCTTTTCTGTTTCTAACCTAGGTCATCTGTCTTCATTCTCCATTATTTATATTTTTATATAATTTATTTCAAATTCTTAGTAATTTTCTCTATAGCCGCTTGAGTGGACTTTCTAAAATATAAGTCTGTCCATGTCAATATGTGCCTGTGGTTTATGAAGAATTTGCTTTCTATTTGATGACCTGTTCTTTTTTTCTTCCTTGTATCTTTTTAATAGTTTAAATATTTTTAATTAGTTTCCTCATCCCCTGTATAAGCTTGATGTAATCATAAATTATAATGGAATTATAATTATATAATTATAATTTTATTCATCCTCTCATAATTTAAAGGCCATGGTGTATATTCTGGATTTAATAAAAACCTGACATAGATTAATAGGTTTATTACTTTTTTTTATGGGCTTTAAGTAGCTCCTGAATCAGATAACTGTTGTGGCATCGTATGTTAGTACTTCATATACTGTGAACTCCACAAGACATTCATTCAATTTATACACATATTTAAAGTTTCTGTAGTTCTGCATTCTACACTGTTGGTTTCTTATTTGAAATTATTTTCATTCTATTTGAACATTGTCCTTTAATGATAGATTTGATTAGTGTATCAAAGTAGTACAAGGATAAACAGAGAATAGTATTTTATCCACTAAATATTGCTACCTTTATAATCTGTATTAGGTTGACATGAACTTCATGATTAGAGTTAAAACCAGTTTCCATTTTTAAAGGATCTTTCTTTTGGCTACTGAATTTTGACTGTTACTAAGTTTTAGCAATTTAAAAATATCCAATTAATTACCATCTGTTTTAATTTTTTTCTTTAAGGAGTCCATTATCATTGTTGTTTGGTCTTATCCCTCCCCTAGTTCCTGTAGTCATTTCTCTGTTTTTTTAACAGTTGTATTGGGAAGTGCCTACGTGTAGTTTTCCCCACCCCACCCACTTTTTCCTCTTGCAGTTATGTTGCTTGGGACCATTAAACATTTCTTGAATTGTCGAGTCTTTTTCTAAATGTTGATTTTACTTCATTCTCTCTTCTGATTATAATAATGCATATTAGAATTTGATTTCCCCTGCCTCCTACATTCTGGATTTACTTCTTCTGGATATTTTCTTCTGACCTGTCTTAAAAGTGGTAGGATTTATTTTACTTCCCAAATCTGTTGCTAAAATCATTCATTGAGTTTAGGATTTTAAAAAGTTCAGGGTTTAAAATATTATTTTAGTTGTAGATGGACATAATATTTTATTTTTTATAGGATTTTTTTAAGAGAGAGAAAGAGAGAATTTTAATATTTATTTTTCAGTTTTTGGCGGACACATCTTTGTTTGTATGTGGTGCTGAGGATTGAACCCGGGCTGCACGCATGCCAGACGAGCGCCTTACTGCTTGAGCCACATCCCCAGCCCGACACAATATTTTATTTATTTTATGCAGTGTTGAGGACTGATCCCAGTGCCCCACACATGTGGGGCACGTGCTTCACCACTGAGCCACAACCCCAGTCCTATTTCAGTACTACAGCTCAAACCCAGGACCTTGAGCCATGTGCTCTACTATTGAGCTACCTCCCCAGACTCCTTGCTCTTTCTCATAAGGGACTAGTGTCTTACTGCTTTCCAAGCTATCTTTAATCTCGTCATTCTGCCTCTGCCTCCTGAGTATCTTCGACTGTAGGTAGGTCACCACACCCAACTATTTCTTGGTTTTATAGTTTCTAATCCTTTGACAAAATTCATAATCTTTTTTTTTCCTCTTTTGTGGTGCTGGGGTTTGAACTCAGAGCCTTGTGCATGCAAGGCAGCACTCTACCAACTAAACTATATTCCCAGACCTGAAATTCATAATCTTGACTTTACTTTTTATAAAGCACAGTGATTTTAAAACATGTGCGGATAACCCCATTAGGTGATTTCCTTTTCTGTGGGATTTTTTCTCACAGAATTTTGTCTTATGGAGTGCCTGGTCAGTTTTGATTGGCTAACATTGTTGTGATAATTATAGGTGAAATTTGAGGACTAAGATGAAGTTATCTTCTTATAGAAAAGTGTTGAGGTTACTTGAGTAAGATTGTCACTTTAAACCTAGTCAGCAATTAAGATAATTCAAAAATGACTTGTCTTTTCAATGTTTCAGTATTGTTCCTTTTGGATTTTTTGCCTGTTCATCACTTAAGTGTGCAGTACTTTCTAATCTAAACTCAAAGGCTAGGGCTTTTATTAAGGGTCCCTTTATTTGTAGCCCCAAACACTTCTTTTTTCCTCTAAGCCCAGGAATTTCATGAAGGCTTAGTTCAGACGCATTATATCTTTGTGTTATCTTCAATATGTGGGTAAACCTAGGAGAAAAGTACCTTAAAGTGCCAGCCTTACTTGTAATTCTGAGGTTCCTTTTTCTAATGGATCTTGGCCACATACATATATCTTCACTGCCTTTTTAGCTTGGATCCTTTCAAACACAATTTTATATTCTTATAAAGATGTTTTGATTGTTCTTAGTGCTCTCAGACTAACTCTTTGGTAATTGGAAACAAAATTCTCTCTGCCCTTTAAGATTCACTTTTCTCCATATTCCTTCTTAAGCCAGTGGGGAAAATTATTATATTCCTTTAGGCGTCATTTATACCTGAAACAGTGAGCTCTTTTATTCTTTAGCATCTTAGAGGGTAACTAGTATATTATAGCCACTCATAAAATACTTGCTGAAGAATTAAATGAGAAGCCATATAAGAATATATAATCCCCTTTTTCTATTTGGTATCAATAATCCTTTTTTACTATAGTTCTTTTGATTTATGGAAAATTAAGTTTCAAGTTAATTATCATTTGAATTGGAACTATGGCTAAAGTAGTACAAGGATAGCAGAAAATAGTATTTTTTTAAATCATTAAATGTGGCTACCTTTGTCTCAGTAGATGAACATCTTGAGTTTCATGATCAGAGTTAAAACTTGTCAGTAGATAGTACTCTGATCATGAGTCAGTTTGGCTTCTTTTTCTGGTTGACAGACATTATCAAAACTCAGATTTGTCTTTTTGTTTAATTGCAATTCTTTTGAAATAGATATCTAAAGTGTGAAAATGTTCTGTGGTTAATTGCATAGCTAAAAAACATATTCTAGAAGATTTCTTCTTTGACTGACTATATCTTTATTATGGTACCAGTCTTGGATTGAGAAAAGAGTTCCTCCATGACAAAGATATACTTAGTGTCCTACCCATGGCAGAAACGAGAAAAGAATTATCCCCTGCTTTATCCTAATATATTTAATTATGTTAGGGTGATCAGTCCTGATCTTCCACATTGAAGTAAAGTGAGTTTTTATTATCTTACACACAGGATACTTCCCCTTGGGGCACATGTTGTTTTCACATTTATTTTATTTACTGGTAAGTGGAGAATTAAGAGGACAAGTTAGAAAATGTAAGTGATTTGCCAGAGTTTGATTTACGAAATTGCAGGTTTGAATTTCTATTTTATGTGCCTAAGCATTTTATAGAATTGTGGGAAGTGATAGATATTCACAGAGAGAAACTTTTGATTTGATAACTGGCTTTATTTTAGAAAACTGAGCCAAGAAGAATATGAGAGACTAGAAAAAGAGCAGCAGCTGTCAGCTACAGATGAAAAGGTGGTTTCCGCTGTACAGGAAGTTAAAAATTACAAGTGAGTTCAGTTTCTAAAGGAGGGTGTCAATGTCTAATGAACTAGTGTTAGCTTTCTTTTTTAATCTTTTTTTTACATTATGTAGATAGAAGAAAATAGCATGGAAGTATAAATAACGAGAGGATATGAATACATTCAATTCACACAGGAGAAAAAATAAATTTCAACTTTACAAATGAAAAATGTTAACAAAAATTTACATATACCCAATGGGCAAGACCATAGGGAACTTGGTCAATGCAAACAGTTCTGGGGGTTTTGTATGTTGTAGTAATTCTTTAAGAAATCAGTTTGCTGTGTGATGTATCAAGACCCACAAAAGTGTGGCATTTGATAGACCTTAGAAATTTTCTATGGATATAATTTGAAAAAAACAAAAAAGTTTTAAGGAGGAAGATATTTCTAGCAGAATTACTTGAGAACACACTCATGAACAGTTAAGGAAATTATAATTTATCATTCAGAATCTCTAGCAATTAAATGATAAAGAAGTTATTAGTATTAGGTATTTATTTATTTATTTATTTATTTTTGGTGCTTTACTACTAAGCTACATCCTTAGACCTTTTTTTTTTTTTTTTTTTTTTTTTACTTTGAGACAGGGTCTCAGTTGCATGGGTTCCCACTTAATTGCTGAGACTGACCTAGAACTTGTGATCCTCCTGTCTCAGCTTCCCAATCATTGGGATTACTGGCATGTGGCATTGCACCTGGCCTGTAGTATTAGTTTTGATCACACTGGATTCATATAACTATAGAAATGTCTTTTCTTATGTATGATAAAGTCTTTAAAAGTATAGCTGATGGAATAAAGGGAAAATGGTCAGAATGTTTCAAATGTTATTCAATTGTTGTAATTCTTAGGCGGAGAATTGTAGAGATGGAAGAAGAACTACAGAAAACCAAGCGCTCATTTAAAAACCAGGTAGTAATTAATACTGTCCTGTAGTTGCAGAATTCTTTGATATCTAATACAGACAATTATAGGCTATTATAATGAGTCCCTAAAAACATATTTTTTTAATGTGTTGTCTTTTTCAGATTGCTATGCATGAGAAGAAAGCTCATGATAATTGGGTAAGATTTTTTCCCCCTTTTCTTTATTTTGTGCATAGCCTACCGCAACTGAATTTGAATATTTTCTCTTTAATAGCTCAAAGCTCGTTCTGCAGAAAGAGCTATAGCTGAAGAGAAAAGGGAAGCTGCTAATTTGAGACAGAAGTATGTGATTTTGGTATCTTACTATATGTTTTATAGTGTTATGCTAGATAATTATCTATGAAGGAATAGATTGCTGTTTCATAATTCAGCCCATTCTTTCTCAATATTCAAGATTATTGGAAATGACCCAAAAGATGGCAGTGCGGCAAGATGAACCCATGATTGTAAAACCTATGCCGGGAAGACCAAATTTACAAAATCCTCCTCGGAGAGGTAGGGGGCACTTTGTAAAAGGAGCTATTTTATTTCTTGGTGCAGAATGTATGTTAATTACTTTTTATTTCTGTGTGTAATGGTTATGAAATAATCTGAATGATTTGCTAAAGTGGGAAGTGAGGGTTGGTGTCAGGGAGAAGGCTGCCTTAAAGTAGTAACACGGCATTGTTGTCTTTAGGTCCACTGAGCCATAATGGCTCTTTTGGTCCATCCCCCGTGAGTGGTGGAGAATGTTCCCCTCCACTGACAGCAGAGCCAGCTGGGAGACCTCCTTCTGCTACTCTTAATCAAAAAGATATGCCTAGAAACGGATTTGGTTAGCATTCACATGTTGCTTTATAGTAAACTGCTTCAAGGTTTTGTGTTTTTTTTCCCTTTTGAATATTTTAATGAAAACATAGAATTTGGGCCTGTACAATATATAGAAGATAATTTCTTACTTTATCTTAGTGAATGTTTTCTGTAAAATCTGTTCTAGAATAGAAAACCTTTTTTTTTTTTTTTTCCTGGAGGTCCCTGTATTGTTTTTTTCTTTTAAATTTTACACTGTGAAGTGTAAACCTTTATCTTTAAATTAAATCTCTATGGCGTTCCTTTCCCAAATATTATAAAAGTAGCCTTAAACTTTATGTAGCATACATGTTTCCAACATGAAAATACTGAGTCTTATTTCCAATTCTAAATAGGACTGTAGTCTTGGTAAGATTGGAAGTCAGGTTACACAGACTAAAGAAAAGCCAGCCTACACATACTTCAAGTTTACTTCATGCTTAAATTTTAGGACCAGTACTTATTAATCTGCTGTTCTATCAACCCAAGGCAGTTCTTTATTTTACTTAAGTCTCTTCATAAATTGTGATTTACGTATTAGGCAACCCATTTTTTTTTAAAAAAAAATTTTTAATTGTAGATGGACATGATATCTTTATCTATTTTTAAAATGTGTGCTGAGAATCAAACCCAGTGCCTCACACATGCTAGGCAAACACTCTACAACTGAGCTATGACCCCAACCCCTGGGCAACTCATTTTTCATGTTGCTTTCTAGTTATTGTTGAACCCTGACCTGTCCACCAGTGGTTTATTTCTTCTGAAAAATACATATAAGGGCTCTGATCTTTCTTTCCCAAGGGTCAATGGATGGACTTTTACCTCATACTGGTCTTCTGAGGCATCTGGGAAACCCGTTGCCTCTGGTAAAGGGACCAAGTAGTTTCAAAGAATCTGTAATTGTGGATGGAGGATTTTTATTCTTTTCATGTGAGAATAAGTCTGAATCCATTCTTTGATCTCTAACAGACCCAGGATGTGGTCCAGCTCACATGAACAGCAGTTCCAGAAGTTCTTCTCCAGCTAAGGTGACGAATGAGGGCAAGGTAAGTTCTGTAGTTACTGTGAATCATGTGGTCATGCAGGAACATGTAGCTTTGCTACAGTACTTGCTCTTTGCTTTATCCTTCTTTGTGTTCTATTTGTACTATCCCATTTGTTTTTTAAAAAGCAAACTGTTCCCCAAGAACCTGAGACCCCCTCAGTCTCCACCATTACTTCTTTGACTGAGCATCCAGTTGGAGTAAGTACTTAGAGGTTGAGAACTGAATTGGGTTTTATTCTGTGCATTTCTGGGAAGGATATTCAGAGCATAACACTGATCTTATGTGCTTTAAACTGCATGCAATATTGAGCTTACTTTTCTCCTTAACTTGGGAATGTTGCTTAAGTGTGCACAACTATAATGAACTACAGAATGTGAAAAGTTATCACTCTAACTTTATATGGTGTTTTGTGTTGAATGTTCTAAGGCAAAGTAAATTCATTATAAATTATATAATTCATCATTTTTATTTTTGTTTGGAAGAATGTTATTTAAGAATTCCTCTTTGTGCAAACCCTATTTTGAGTGATTTGAATTAGATTGGTATCAGATTTTCTGAAAGTGAAATACTGTTTCAGTGAAACAATGATCATCTGAAATGACCTCTTTAGTCAGTCCCAAGAAATGGTCTCATTTGTTCACATAAGTGTATTCTCTTGTAACTGTGTTGCTATTTTATCTGTTAGGTCTTCTGCAGCTCTATAATATAAATTTTTAATTGTTTAGTTTCAAACCTACTACTCATAGGAAATGATAAATCAATATCTCAAATGGTGTACAGTAAATGAAAGTAAATATTAAAGCCTTGTCTTCCTAATTTGTGTATATAGCACTGTGATGGAAAATACTTCTCAAGTTCTAGTGTATATATATTCCAGGAATATACATCTCTGGAGAAATCTAAGGACAGCTAAGATAAGACCCCAAACCCCTTTGTAGTAGAAGATTTAAAAGAGAGCAAAGACCCACTGTTAGAGAGGAGTAGAGGTGGGAAAAGCATGGCTTGGAGGCAAACCTGGGATTGAGTTCCTTTAATATGCAGTGTGGCCTTCAACAAATTATGATATTCCATTTGCTTTTGTTCCCTCTTTTTTAAAACAAGACAGTCTACTTAAAGATCTCAGAGGTTGAATAATATATGAAAGACTTACTGAAGATACTCTGAATAGTAGCTATTATTACATGGGTAGAGAATGGATTTTTCATTTTATTCTGTTCATTCTTAATATGGAAGTAATGAGCTATTGTGATGAAAGGGAAGTGATGGGGAGGGGGGACTCCCTTTGAAATAGATTGTAGTGAATACAGCATGACATACTGGTCAGAAATCACCTCTGTTAATAACCTCTGCCAGTCCTCTTGCCTTTCCCTTTCCTGTGCAGATATAATCAGTAACAAACTGCTCCGTCTTGTGGCATCCTTCCAACTTCTGTAAGCTGTCAGTGGGAATACACAGGAGGGGTGGGTAGAGTTTTGTTGCACTGATGGTGTTCTCTGAACAGGTGCTTGTTTTGGGTTTTAGCTTTTATCGGTGTTGGTACTTTGTCTTAATACATAGGAATTTTAAAACTTTTAACTGCTTTCAAATCTTAAATTGCAGGTTCATATGGCTATGAAAGGGCCCCCTCCTTTCTCAGGGATACCCTTCATGGGCCCCCCTATGGGACCCCCGATGGGATGGCCTCCACCACCTCCCATTTGGTATGGACCGCCACTTCAGCTCCGTGGGCCTTTTGGGCCTCGGCCAATTCCTCCACCATTTGGTATGATGATCTGAACAGTAGTGATTGACTTATAAATCACATTCATCTTTCATTTCTATTGCTTGCTAAAACAGTTGGTTGCTATCTCAGGTCTTAACAATGAAAGGATAAAGCTGAGTACATTTTAACTTTTCCTCCAGTTTTCTGGGACATATGGGACACTACATAATCTTATACTGAGATAGGCAATAGCTATCTCTCATAGACAAGGATAAGGGGCTATCTACAGAAAAGCCAGAAATATTACTTCTGCAGATGTTTGTTGAAAATCTGTTGATATGCACTGCAATAGATGGAAAGGTGGATGAGACACATGCCATAACTTAAAATTTTGTCACAGATATGAAAATCCTATAACATAAAGTTTGTAATCACCCATAATGGAAGCATAAGCAGTAGGTTATAGAATATAGAAAAGGAAAAGTCAAACCCTCCTTACCTTGAGAAAAGTCAGAGGGAAGTGTTAAAGAGGAGGATTTAACAGTGACCTAATAAATGTTGCTGATTTAATTAGGTGGCTGTGGAAGGCCTTTTCCAGGAGGGCATGCACCTTGATTCTGATGGCATGTGTAAAGTCCATGCTGAATTTTTAATGGATACAGTAATAAATAGTGGGATTTCCTTTTATCAAAATTTCTTTGATGTAGTATCATCTTGTCATGGTAATATAGTACTTCCAAATATAAATGGAGCTCTTGTGAGATAGAAATAATTCTGCAATTATATAGTAGGGAAAGAAAAAAGACAAGCCTGGAGCTAGGTAGAAGAGCCATTTTTAGAAGAGCCATTTTTAAATCCTTAATATGTTGCTTCATTGCTGGTTGGTCAAAGGCTATAACCTAAACTTGTTCCATCTCAGTTTGCCTCCTCTGGCAAGTCAGAATGTTCACCAGTTGATGTTCTAGGCTTGAGAGAAATTAAAGACTATATTAACATACTTGAAATCACCCTAGTTCAGAAATTTCTGGGTATTTACATAACGTCCTTTTTATTTTCCAGGTCCTGGTATGCGTCCACCAATAGGCTTCAGAGAATATGCACCAGGTGTTCCACCTGGAAAACGGGATTTGCCTTTTGACCCTCGTGATTTTTTTCCAGGACCAGCACCATTTAGACCTTTAGGCTCATTTGGCCCAAGAGAGTACTTCATTCCTGGTGCCCCATTACCACCTCCAACTCATGGTCCCCAAGACTATGGGCCACCACCAGCTGCAAAAGACTTAATGCCTTCGGGCTTTAAACATGAACCTCCACCTACACCTTATTCTCAGAGTAGTGAGGGCTGTTCACAGGCCTTAAAACAGGGCCCATAAAATTAACCTCTGACACTTAGTCAGAAAATGGACTATGAACTAGTCATCAAGTTAAAGGATTATTGGCTTCAAAATATAAAAGTTTATTTTAAATGGTTTATGTTTTTACAATGAAGCTGCCTTGGCGCAGTATACATTTTGAGCCAAAGTATTTTCCCCCTAAATATCCCCCACTTAAGCTAGAATATCCTTCCAATTTTAAAATATGCAATAAGGAATACCTTTGTTTTAGTTAATGTAGCATATACAATCGCTAAATGATTTAGAATGTCATAATTATGGACATTTCCTGTGGAAATGCTTTAAGAACATGTATTTCCATTATCCTATTTTTAGTGTATTCCAGTTGATAACAGAAAAATGGTGTTTTATAAGCTTGATTTTTTTCTCTTTCAATATCTGGTCGCAGAGACTGTTACACTAAAAGTGTTTACTCAAAGATCATAAACTTCATTTTCCTTCTTGCTGAAGTTCTTTGTTGTAGTAGTTCATAAAAAATTGTTTATTAATATTTTCCAAGTGTCTGTTGATTCATTGGATCGTCATGAGACTTTGTGCCATTGGGGAAGCATGTAAACTCACTCAGAACTGAAGATGGTGACTTAGCAGCATATTCCCTGTTGCTCACTGTTAAGGAGGCTGGACCTTGGTCAACTGTGGACTTCTACAGAGGATTTCTTTCACTTGTGAGAAGTCTTGTGGCTCTATTTTTGTAGCACATTCATGTACTTTTTTCTAACCACTGTCCATGTGAGAATGGTTTTCTGAGAATGAGTTTACATTAGTAGCAAGAGTTGTTTGACCTGAAGTTCTACTGCTTTTTGCCATTATTGCATTATAACAGTAAAATATAAGGTGGTACGTTGTGTCTATAAAAAATAAGGAAATTTCTTTTTAAAAATGTACACAACACACTCTTCTCTTTCCCATACCTTGCCACCTATTTTCAAGGAATATGATAAAAAAATTAGAAAAGTATAATCCTCTAAGAATGAATGAAACTCTAAGGCTTATAATGTCTTTAATCAGCAACTATGGGCTGAATTAAATTCTTTTTTTGATAGATACTCAAATATATTTTATTTAAAAATCAATTAAAGCAAGTCCTGAATCTGTAACTACTGTCTTTAAAACAATGTTTCTAAGAACTAGCTCTCCAGACTTGTAATTTTAATTACGGCAATTTTAACAGTACATTTTAAGAGGTTTAAGATTTAAATAAAATTATAAAAGCCTGGTACTTTTGTTTACTGCTAGATATTCTTTTAAATTCTAGAAAGTAATAGGATTGTTGAAACCTAGAACATAACATATCATTGTTCTTTTTATGCCCCCTAAGTATTCTCAAAATAGGGGCAAAAGCTTCAGTGTGAAACAAAATCTCTGTGAAACAAAATCTCTATAAACTACTGAAAGTAACTCAGAATCAAAAAGAATTTGAGTCCTTTAGGAAGAATTCAATCTACATAACCTCCATTTAATATTAGAAGCAGCAGCTGTGTGTAAGAGGAAAACCATATAATAGCTTATGCCATTTTTAACCATGTAAAATAAAATTTAAGTCACAAACACATTTTGAATGTATCTTTCAACCTCTACAGGACACAAGGCAATGCTGAAGTTACTATAACTTCTAATTTTAAAATAGCATTTAAATAAAGGTGATGTCAGCTAGGAAGATAGATTTTCAAGGAAAGGCAGATTTATTATTTTATTCAAAGCAACAGTAGTTTTCCCTCTAAAGCCTTTTTTGTATTTATTCTAATAGTAAGTTATTATGCGTTCTACATAGTTTATCTGAGCAGTTCTGAACCCACCCATAGTTGCCTCTCCTTACATCCATCTGATTGTACCACTTCTGTAGCAAAGCCCAAGCAAGGTAGCTGCCCATATACAGGTTGTGTAGAGAATACTGTCCCTTGATTCAATTATACTTTTGTATCTCAAAAGTTTTAGAAGTCCTCTCCAGCAAATTGTGTTTGAGTTTAGTTACTAAAATCATTTCATTTGTGAAGCAGTAGTGTTTCAACCTGAAAGTATTACTGCTATAGTTGTAATTATTGTCCAGTGACTCATCCCCTCCCACACTAGAAAGTAAATTTAAACAACTAATTTGTGAGATACAGATTGCTTTGTGTTAATTGCTTCAAGATAAAATCACCTTTTTTGGGGGGGGAGGTTTGGTCATTCAGGTCTGAATTAAAGCTAAGCTGATGACAATGTTCAATTTAAGTTTGTCTAATGCTGATGAAAGACATTCATACAAAGCATCCTCTTTTTTTTTTTTTTCATATAACCCCATTCTTTGGTGGCAGCTGGGGTTGTGGCTCAGTGGTAGAGTACTTGCCTAGCACAGGCAAGGCCCTGGGTTTAATCCTCAGCACCACATAAATAAATAGAGGTTAAAAAAAGCATTCTTATGTGAAGGATGCTAAATGTTTCTTCATATAAATTATCACTTTCAAGGGCTGGGGTTGCATGTGAGGCACTGGGTTTGATCCTCAGCACCACATATAAATATAAAGGTACTTTGTCCATCTACAACCAAAAAAAAAAGGTTTTGTTTTTTTTTTTTAAATTATCACTTTGATATACGTGTTTTATTTATTTTTATGAGAAAACAGAACAATGTATCAGTTTTGCTACATTTTAATAGTAGATTTTAAGGGAGCAACATCAAACATCAATAACATCAAACAAAAAGGTACTGAGTACTCCACAGGGTACAGAGTGCTGCCGAGCACCTTGGAAAGTTTACATGACATGGAGAAGATGAGGCCCTTCTCTTGAGAAGTTTAGTCTGGAAATTTTGACTACTCAGTTTCAGTTGAGTGAACATTTTATTAAGGCAAATTCTTCATTTCCTAGAACTACTGTAGACTGAACTATTTTTGCACTTGTGAAATTAACCCAATCCAGATGAAAGAAAAGACTAAATTTGGTTGATAATTCTTTCAGGCTCATATAGTTTTATTAACATTCATCTAGTAAACAAAACTGACCTAACAGACAACTGAAAAATTAAAGACTAGATCTCTTGAAGTGCAAAGGCTAAAATGACTGTTATTCATTTTAAAAAGCAAACAGATGGTATGATTAAGGTTTACACTAGTTTAAAAATAGGCCAAGTATTGCATTCCCTTTATGCATTGTTCATTTAAAATAGTGAATATTAAAATACATGGGTTCTACATGTAACCCACAAAAAAGCTCCTCACAAATCTTTATGTTCTGTGTATCAAATATCCACCCTTGTGTACTATGAAAGTTTTATTTATGTCTCATCAAGTTAAAATAATGAAATTATAATAGGCTAATGACCTGCATATTTTCATATGAATGTCAATATATCTAAATAGGAAATAAATGGCAGTCATATCTACCTATATTAAAAAAAATAGAATATCTTTCCAGATTTTGCATACTCATCACTTTATAAAGACAAGGTATTCAGGTTTTAAGGTTTCACAATCGGTTGTCAGAAAAACAGCAGTTGATTCCTGCAGTATCTCATTAGCATCTGACTCAATTATTTTTAGATGACATGATTTAGAAGACGTAAATCCACCCCAAAATTTGTAATTATTCTGAGAGAGATGGTTTTAATGTTAACCCTAGAAACAATAGCAATGTGATGTAGAACAACTAATCAACATGACTAAAAATGTGCTCACTTTCAGAAAAACAATCTGGTCATCTGGGAAAAAAATCACAGCTACAATCTAGGGAACACTCCCATATAAGATATTGATCTGATCAAGGCACACATCAGATGAGGGTGAATTTAGGCCAGCTCTAAGGAACAGCCTATAAGACAGACCATAACTGATCCAATATCCTTTCAAAGCAATCTGGTACTATCCTACCCACTTCAATTCACAAGTTTGAAGTTAATTCAAATCAAAAGACCATATTGGAGCAAAAGTGAACAAATGTGTAAACTCTAGCACATTCTTATTGCTGTATTAAGTTTGAAGATGAGCATACCTACCACAGCAGTATTGTTCCAGGAAGCAGGGTAGGAACAGTGGTAAATTAGGAAACAGGCTATTAATTGCACAATTAATAGAAAAGTAAAAACAAGTCTCAAAATCTACAATAAACCTGTATCCAAAGGAGTCATAACAATGAGGTGCTGGACATTAGTTCTGTGGTACAGCTTTGCAATGGACTCACTGGCCTATAGGTACGGCTCACTTCCTGCCTCCTGAAGGATGAATACACTACACAGAGCTATGATGGTTTCTACTGAGTGGTAAAATTCACAGAAATTAGACATTACTCATGTCAGAATCATTCCTTGTGCAAAGTTTGATGTAGATGAAGATAAAGTGGTTTCTTGGTCAATAACTGCAATTTCTTTTAAAGTCAGTGGGTTTCTTGTATCTGTAACCACAATAGATTTAAAATACTTTGATGATTGATCTACTCCAATGTTACATTCTCGATAAGAGGGACTAAGAAGAAACATGAACTAGTAACCATTAGAACAGTACGAATCCTATATGTATATCACTCACAGTTCTATTACAGTTGGCCCAGGTTTAATCTCATCCATCTCCATGAAAGCAAAACACTTGGTGCTGGTAAACCTTTTTTTAGGCTTGTAGTGTTTGAATTCAAAGAAGATAGCTGCACCTAAGGAATTAAAACAAACAACATAAGCCAGAGACCATACATTTCTTATGTGTCACCAGAAGCCTCTCCTCTAGGTCCTGCAGCCTCCTGGATCTTTTGGAGTACAAGATCTGGGGGTCTTTATAACCAAAGACAAGCTGAACAGCTATAAATTAAAGAATCAATAGCATTATCAACACCAACTCTAGTCTCAGAATACTAAAGAAAATCAAGAAAAAGTTAATTTTTTCCTCATCACTTAACAAGGTTCATTTTTTGATATTAACATGTTTGTTTTGTAATTTTAAAATGTTTTAGGAGGTCAAAAGACTTTAATCTCAGGCCATGTGGCTCACAGGTTCTACTCCTGAGCAACAAATGCTGGAGAAATCTAACTAATTGAAGGCAAACAGGTGACTAAAATATGGGATCATTAAAACTTTTTTACATTTTTTATTGTCTTCATATTCATAATGTACTTCATTAACTATTAATTTATGTACCTGAATATCTAAGATTCTATTCATCAAGATTTAGATATTTTAAGTCTTAATTCAATGATGCCAGCTGATCACTTCCTAATCAGTTCCTAGATAGATTTCACAAATCTTACAGAAGTGGTATAGTGTATAGTCTTTGTTCCTTTCCTTAAGCATATCAGCTATTTCCTTTGTGATAATTATTTTCCAGGACTAACATCCTAAGTCTCTTAAATCTATTGTGGATATTAGCACTTACTAAGGAAAAAAGAAAAACACCCTTTTAAATTGCAATAACATAATTTTTTTGAAGTAGATTTTAAATATTTTAAAAAATACAAATATATTTGGGCAAGAAATACGGCTAACCCTCTGGGGGCTTTTTCTCCCCAAACTCCTGTAACTAAGAATCAATAAACACAGGCCTATGGATTAAAAACTTGCTTAAGTTTAATTAAAAAGTTATGCAAAAAATTACTCCCATTTCCCCTTGTGCAAAAAAAGAAAAGTATTAATAAAACTGAATTAGGTCACCAGGGTTTTCACACTGCCTTTTCTTAAGAGATGAGGAAAAGGGGGATAGTAGAGGATAGGAAAGGTAGCAGAATACAACAGTTACTAATAGGGCATTATGTAAAATTGTGGATGTGTAACCAATGTGATTCTGCAATCTGTATTTGGGGTAAAAATGGGAGTTCATAACCCACTTGAATCTAATGTATGAAATATGATATGTCAAGAGCTTTGTAATGTTTTGAACAACCAATAAAAATAAATAAATAAATAAAAATAAAATTTATTAAAAAAAAAAGATGAAGAAAAGACTAACACATATTTTTCACTATCTACAAGATTAAAAATTGACTTAACACTACTTACTCTGAGCCAGGAGAAAATGGAAGTTGTTTCCTCCCATTTCTTCTCTTCTTTTAGAATAAAGTTACTTTAAAGTATCCCCTTTTACATAATCTCTATCAGGGAATCAACTTGACATACAAAAATTTTAATTCAAGGAAGAAAGAACAGTACTGAAACATTTTGCAATCTTATATGTTTATTTAGCTGACAGATCTGTATGCCAACTTCTTGACTTGACCTAATTTTTTTTCCATTTGTTTTTTGGTTTGAGGGGTTTTGTGTGTGTTTTCTGTTTTGCTTTGAGAGGTGATACATAAAGAGTTATGAAAATTCAGAGTTAAGCATTGAGGTGGAATGCACTTATTCCCAATCCTTCTGTTTTTCCAAGTGACTTGGAACAAACTCCAGTCTTTGAGTTACCCATGCTTTTCAACTAAAGTGTGGATGACTTCCGTTAGAGTTAAATAAGGCCTAAATAGTTAAGAAAAGAAATTCATTAAGTGATAAGTTATATATCTGTATAAATGTTCCTTAATGTTAGGCAAAGCATGATCAATCTGATTTTTTTTTACTTAAATATAACAGTTTTTGTTTATTTTTCTGCTTAATGGACTCAAGAGCAATTTCATTTGGAATTGAATATATCTAGATATTATTTGAATGGTACCTTTTGCTCTTCTGTGAATTCAGAATTGTTGTGTTGAGCTTGGGCCTCTTTTTGTAGATGTCTTGCTAATCTGTAAGAAAACATTTTTTTTTTAGAACTGAAAGCAAACTATCTCAACTGCAACAAAGTAAAACAAATTAAATCTCTTAAAAACAATAAAGTACATAATACTTCGTCATTTTCAAGGCAAATCTACATTACCCTGAGAATCAAACTTTTTACAAAAAGTTTGTACAAAATAATGATGCAATAAGATACTTTTCATACCATTTCACTGGGATAAATTTCGGAATCTTAGAGCTGCAAAGAATCTCAAAAAGCACATAATTCAACTTTCTTTACTATGCACTAATTTCTTCTATAAACAACCAATAAATAGTTGTCCAGATTCTACTTTAACACTTCCAGTGAGCACCAATAAGAGTATCAACCATAGATAAGTTATACGTTATCATTCTATCATAATTAATTTCCCAGTAAGATTTGCCCAAATCCAAATTACAGCCATGACAATAACTCCATTAAAATATGCTTTTGAAACACTTTCAATGGAAAAATAAAGAAAAGCCGTCCACCAATCAAAAACAGAAAATACTGCTTGCCCAGTTATCATCATATCTAAAAATGGCAGGTAGGCCTTGAGTGAGTTTTCCAGGATGAATTTATGATGCTAGTCCAAGCTCAACGGTGAAGATCCAAAGCTATTTCTGAGACAGTAAAAGGCAAAAATTTACTCTTATGAAGAAAGGGGGGGGGGAGACCAATTTTAGACACAGTATTTGATTAGACATGTTTCTAAACAAGATATAAAAATGGCCAATAAACACATGAAAAGATATTCAGTATCATTAGACATCAGGGAAATGCATATAAGAATCATAAAATAATTACTTAGCACCCATGCAGATGGATATAATTAAAAAAAAAAAGAGAGATGAAGAAAATAATAGGCGTAGGGAGAGTACAGAAAAAACTGGAACCCTCAAACATTGCTGATGGGAATGTAAATTGGTGCCAGCAGTTGTGGAAAAGTTTAATATAGTTAAATACAGAGGAGCTGTATGCTCCATCAACTCCTAGATGGATATATCTAAAAGAACTAAAAATAAATGTTCGCACAAAGCACATGTACACAAATGTTTACAGCAGCATTATTTGTAATAATCAAAAAGTCATACAACCAAAATGTCCATCAATTAATGGATGAACAAAACATGGTACATATATTCAGCAGAATATTATTCAGTCATAAAGAGGAATGAAACTCAGATAATATGCTAGCTACAGTATGAATGAACTTCAAAATGATTATGCTATATAAAAGAAGTCAGATGTAAATGGTCGTGTTATATGATTCCATTTACATGAAATGTCCAGGAAAGGTAAATTCATAGAGAAAGAAAGCAGATGAGTGGTTGCCAGGATATGGAGAAATTTAGAATGATTGACACCAGGTATGAAGTTTCTTCTGGGAGTGGGAGAAATTTTTAGGAATTACAATAGTGATGGTTATATCACACTGTGAATACATTAAAGACCACTTCACTGTACACGTTAAAATAGTGAGTTTTATGGTATATGCTAAAAAAATGCAAGAAAAAAGCTAGCAAAAGATTTAGAAAATAAGATTGTTATTTTGGTTGAGGTATGGGAGTAGGAATGGCAGCAAGTGCTAGCTAGAAAAAGGCAATTAAAGAAGAGAGTTCATCACAGTTCCAAAAAACAAGTACTAGATAGGAGTTCTACTCTATGCAATCACATCTTTAAAGATCAAGTAGTATTCTCAATGGTCTCTATCCTCTTTATGAAAAGTCTGCATCCTTTATCATTAAGAAATTCTTACAAGAAATCTTAACATTTGCTAAGATAGCTCCACCATGTTACTTAGTCAAATTTTCATCCATTTACTTACTTGCTTCCAAAGCTGGAAACCACACAATATATTTTCCTAAAATGTCATTCATTGACTCACAGTCTCACATTTTTATGAATTCTTATGCAGGAGAAGGTACAAATAAATATGGCCCATTGTCCTTTTTCTGGATTTGCTTTCTTTTTTTAAAACTCTTGCTGACCTATGTGGACTCTTACAGGAATTCATGGTCTATACACCCTTAGCAATGTCAACTATACATCCCTGAGTTCAGGGAAGTTATAGTGTAATAGTTTCTTTATTTGAATATTTCTACATATAATTTGCTAAGTGTGGCTATCAATTCTTTTTTTTCTTTAAATAGTTTTGTTTTGTTATTTTTTTTAGTTGTAGTTGGAACCAATACCTTTTATTTTATGTATTTATTTTATGTGGTGCTGAGGATGGAACCCAGTGCCTTGCACATGCTAGGCAAGCACTCTACCAATAAGCCTAAGCTCCAGCCCCAGCCCCTAAGCAGGATTCTTGTCAGGAAAAAAAAAGTATAGCTTTTAACTCCTGTTTAAATACTAATAATCAGGGCTGGGGTTGTGGCTCAGTGGTAGAGTGCTCGCCTAGCATGCACAAGGCACTGGGTTCGATCCTCAGCACCACATAAATGTAAGGAACACCTACAACTCAATAGGTAAGAGATAATTCAATTTAAAAAATAGGTAAAAGATTTGAACAGACATTTCACAAACAAGATTTACAGAGGGAAAACTAAGCATATGAAAAGACATTCAACATTATTAGACATTAGAAAAATGTAAATTAAACCTATAGTTAAGTATACTGATAATGGCTACAATAAAGAAAATAATAATAAATACTGCTATACAGAGAAACAGAAAACCCCTTCATACTGCTGGTAGAGATACAAAATGGTACACCCAATTTGGAAAATTTGACAGCTACTGTAAAAAGTTACAAACTTAACATATGACTCAGCAATTCTACTTATAGGTATTTATTCAAGAGAAATGAAGAATATGTCCACATAAAATATTGACATGAATGTTCAATGCAGTTTTATTGATAATAACCAAAATGCAAATGTCAACCAACTAATGAGTGAATTGGCACATAAAACATGAGACAGCCATACAATGTAATACTGTAAATTCACCAATAAAAAGGAATAAAATCATAATACATGCTAACCCTAACCCTACCCCTACCCCTACCCCTAAACCTAACCCTAACCCAACACTAACCCAAAACCCTAAACCCTAATCCTAACCCAACCCTAACCCTTAACCCCAACCCCTAACCCTAAACCCTACCCTCACCCTAATCCTAACCCCAAACCCTACACCCTAACCCCAACCCCAACTCTAAATCCTAAACCTAAACCCTAACCCCCTAACCCTAACCACGCCAACCCCAACTCTAACCCTAACCCTAACCCTAACAACCCTCACCCTCACAACCCTAACCCTAACAACCCTAACCCTAACCCAACCCCAACCCTAACCCTAAATGCCTATTCTGTCTCTAGAAGCAGGTTTCTGCTCTCAAGGTTCTTGAGATAAGATTTACTTATATAATTAACCAGAGAAGAAAATAAGGCTGTGTATAATGAAATGCTGAATTAGCTAACTGAACACAAATGAAGTAAATTCAGAGTTAGGACAGGATCCAGGCTTGAAAAAATTGGCTATCTGCAGAGATAGAATGTGGATAAATAGGTACCTTAAGATAAACAATAAAGCTGGATCTGGTGGTGTACACCTGTAATCCCAGTAGCTTGGGAGGCTGAGTCAGGAGGATCATGAGTTCAAAGTCAGCCTCAGCAAAAGCAAGGTGCTAAGCAACTCAGTGAGACCCTATCTCTAAATAAAATACAAAAAAGGATGGGGATGTGGCTTAGTGGTTGAGTGCCCCTGAGTTCAATCCCTGGTACCATCTCCCCCACAAAAAAAAAAAAAAAAAAAGATAAATAAGAAAATTTTCAAACCCTGCTCTACAGGAATCCTCAGGATCTTGTGAAGGGCAGGGCTACTATGTAAAAGTGCAGAAAGGACACTGCCCCTGCTCCTACCCTGGACTTCAATCAAAAAAGCTCTACTTTTTCTTGAAGTCTGATACTGGGGCTGGGGATGTAGTTCAGTGGCAGCAAGCAAGCCCTGGGTTCATCCCCTGCACCACCAAAAATAAAATAAACAAATAAATAAGTAGCGTGACAAGCTCCTTAATTTACAAATGCATTTTTTTAAATCCATAGAGTAATGTCCCAAAGATATGCAACTAATTAATGATACAGAACCCAGGTCTCTCAAATCCCAGTGCCCTTTTCACACCCAGCATTCCACAGGAAGGTGGATGGCGGTCAGTGCAAGTAAAGATTCTCAGAACATCCCAAACATTACAGCAGAGCCCCCAAACATTACAGCCAGGCCAAAACGTGGGTATACTGCCATGTCACAGGTCTCAAATTGGGACAAGCTTGGAGGAGCATAGGAAGAAGGACCCAAGAAAACCTCAAAATAATACACAGTCACCCTCCTGAAGCAGGTCTTGAAGTTTTAGGGAATCTTCTAAGAATAAAACCTGCTCAAAGAAATGCTGTATTTGAGGTGGGTCCGTGATGGGATTTCCTTAGCAGAATCATTGAGCTGTGTTCCATAAGGGAAGCAGTAAAAGGTTAAAAATGCAGGAAAAGCCTGAACTCAAGGATGAGTTTGCATTTGTTTCAAAGCAATGCTTACACTGCACAGTTTTCAGAAAAGCACTAAGAGGGTGCACCCCTTTCCCCAGGCTGCTGGCTGCAAGCAGAAATGTATAAGCTCCACCAGCCTCTAAGCTTCTACAGCAACACAAGTAATAAAACTGCTAATTTTACTCTTGTGCTCATGTAAGAAGAACTATTATAGTACATTAAAATGCTTCTACCATCAGTTGGCTACTCCCCACAGCATCCCTTCTACACTGGTATTGTGACCACCTTATTATTGGGGAAAATAACTGTAGAAGTCAATACCAGAGTCAAAATAAGATGTCTAGAACTTATTAAAATGCTCAGTCCACACAGCAGCAGCAGCATGAACACATATCTCCCTAGCTAGTACTCATATGCTTATCACATTTAATTTACTAAAAAATTTTCAATTTTCACAAGAACTTAAAACCTAGTAAGATCCATCCAATCATGTCTCAAGCAACACATTTAAAATGAAATTCCTACCTTGTTCCCCAAAAAGCACTCTTTCCCAACTTCCTTACAACTATCTGTTCACAGCACTATTCTTCTCTGGATAACCAAAGCTCAAAACTTAAATATTTTCTTTGTCTCTAACTAGCTGTTAAACACTTTAAAATAAGTGCTTTGGTCACAGCATTGTCCAGAACAAAAACAAAAGACTTCAACACTCCCTACTGCCTAGCAAATGAAAGCAAACTCTTCCACCAGGGCAGGGTACTCAGTGCTCTGTACAGAAATGCCCCAACCTGCCTTCCTCCACTCTCCAATATACAGCCCAGGTAACAGCTAGTCCAAAAGCCTGTACTTACTTCCCAATATACTTAGTGCTTATTACAGGATAAGATCTTGGGAAAGTCACTTAATCTGAACATTATTTTACTCCACTCTAAAATGGGCATAATAATGCTTGCCTGAAAAGTCTAACTGAGGTAATGTAAAATGAGTGCTGTCATAAATTTTAGGGCACTATAAAAATACAGACATTATTATTATGTCACAGTTATGGTAATTTTATGTCTTGCTCAGAAAAGAGGTAAGTTAGCCCCAATAAAACACAAAATAACAAGAGTTTAAAGATGGAAGCAATAAAAGAAATACAAAACAAATGTAAGATCATAAAATGGAACTGGGAATGAGTCTAAGAAAAATGCATATCACAACTGCATGTGGATTAGCTTCCTTTCAGGTGAAAAATTTGGTCTAAATACTGTATTTGACTTGAAAAAGAAACAAAGTCAATTAGACAATTCTATGTCTACAAGACTAAAAACAAACCCAGTGGTCAGAAATAAAACAGTTCCTATGACAAAATGCTGTTCTTCTAAGTCATGTAATTGGACAGTCTCCTCACAGCCCTTATAGAGTGTCAGTGATCCTGTCGCTGCTCCATGATGTCTGCATCCCTGGTAGCACTTGTAACCCACATGTGGCTCCCAGAGACCCCTCGTTAATCCTAACACACCACTTCTATCTCCCCAGGCTTTATTTCAGGACTCTCCAGCACCCCTGCAGGGACAGCACCTGCTGGCCTCTGAGCACAGTCTCTCTGCAGAAACCTTGCATTTTCCCACTCCTCTAAATTCATTTTGCTCAGCTCAAGTCTCACCTTCTACATAAGGCCACTCTGAGCAGCAGGAATGTAGGAAAGGGAGAGATGGAGGCTGGAGAGTCAGCAGGGGCCACCTGTGTGGCTCCATGGAGACACTAGGCTCTCCACACAAGAAAAAAAGAGAGGAGAGGGAGGGAGGTGGGAGCGAACCCAAAGTCCTGTGTTCTTATCTGTTAGAACAGTTCAGTAATGAAGGCAGGTCGGCAGGTCAGTTACCACACCAGGGTAAGAACACGGTGCTGGGTGAAGCAAAGCTTTACAACAGATTCTATCTACACTGCCTTCAGGCCATAACAGGCTACTATGGATGCTCTGGTTGATTCCAACTCGGACATGCCCCATTTCTTTTCTGATGTTCACTTCCACATGTTTTAATATGCAATATATGCATTGTTTTTAAATTTCCCTTGCTTAAATAAATAAACCAATCTCTTCACAGTCTTATATTTACTTGTTATCCCCAAAATGACAGACACAGGACCAGATATACATCAGGTCATTTTTTTAAGCTAAAAATTATTTAAGACACCTATTTTTAAAGATAACACCTTGTTGCAGTATAAATCAACAAAAAGAAGCAACTTTTTTTCATTAAGCAGACCATTAAAATAACTGCACTAAACATGAAGACACCCAAGTCACTTTTTCAGTGCATGCACACAGCCATCAGTACAACTCCAATACTTAGACCACATCACATGTTAAAGCAAATGCGTCTGAAAACATGTAACACATTTCCTTCCCAGCCATTCCAGTTTATATTTTCTATTGCACAGACAATGCTCACTAGGGGGAAAAATAAATCCTACCATAATTTGTTATTTCATTCATTTAATTTTATACACTATTTCTACAGTTCTAACCTAAGACACAATAAAGTAACAGAGAATTATGAATTATGTGACAAATTAAACTGTACTTGATATGATTTTCAGTACTGCAGGCTATATAAAGCTGACACAAACACTCATATTAAGCTTAGTTTTATACTTTTCACATTTTTTTTCAATTAATATAATGTATCCTCTCTAAATATCCAGTTTCCTGGACAGAACTTCAAAAGACAAGCAAAACTAGTTTGCTGATTCTTCTTCTGCTCAATTACTAGTCCTGTCAGCAAAATTTGGGCAAAACTGAAAACTTTTGTCTGCTTAAATAGGGGAAGGCCCCACAGAAAAGCTCTGTAAGATATCCTCTCACTCAATGAATTAACATCCTACAGTAAAACACACAAAACCTTGTCAACTACACACACTGCATATTAAGAGCTTCTTCAAACCACAACTTGTGAAACGAAAGAAAATTTTCATATTCCAACTTCTACACCGTGAATAGATCAGTAAGCCAGGCAATGGCTCCACACGCTATTTTTGTTGCCATTGCTATTACTGATCAAGAGTGTGTAAGAGCTCATTGTCAGTCTAGAACAGAAATACTTCAGCACAAAATAAAATCAATTTAAAACTTCAGTTACTCAGTCATCTTTATTCATAAAGATTATAACAACAATGTGCAAAAATATATAAGGAAACTACTCCTGTGCAGCTTGATTAGGTGAAATGTTTACAGATGTTTCCTATATTATAGGTTATATACATAAGTCAAATTTCCTATATAAAACTAAATTTGGGAGTTGGGGAGGAGACATTTGAATATTAATTTATTTTTAAAGATGCAGATAGGACTTTGTGCAATGTATTTTTGTAAATGTTTTTCAAAATATTTGTCTTTGTTAGTGTTTCTTTTGCTGCCACCAAATTGGTAAGATGCTATTGAGATGTTTAGAGAGTTTAAATTTTTAAAAGTGCACCTGATATCTCAGATGAATAATAAACAGTATATTTCTTTGCTCAAAAAAATATATAAGGAATCTACTATCCTTTGTGAACTTTAATTATCAACTCTTTTAACCACCCCCAAAGACATTTCTACTATTTAGGCAACATAATAAAGACAAAAATTAAGCAAAATTCTGGCCCAAAGGGTCTCCTGCCAAAAAGGGAAAGATCCATTCACAAAGGATACAAAAACTCAAAATAGATGTGTTACTGAATGAAATCCACAACTTTTAACATTAACCCTAAGATTAGATTTCCTCGAAGGAATAAATGCCTGCTCAAGCATTTGGCATTGAAGAAGATATGGAAAACAAGAACATGGTGACAAGGAAGGGGCAGGTTTTGTCCATGACCTGTTTTGTTCTGTAAACAATGATTATCTGAATAATTCTAAAAGCAGAATCTCCTTTAGGAGAAACACATCTTTATACTAATCAACAAAACCATGTCACTGAACCAGCACTGATGTGTAAACGCAAGTTAAGGCAGTTGCACACCATTATTTTTAGTAGTGCTTAAAAGAAGACTAAAATGCAAAACGTAGGGCTGTTGGTTTTCAATATAAAAACAAAACAAAAAAACGGTAAGGTGATCACCATATCACATCTATAGTCCTCCAACTATAAAAACAACTCTTCATGAAAGTGAGTGGTTAATTTTAAAACACACACAACTAGATTCAAAATCAAGCAATACAAATTCAAGAAACATTTCAACTACTTCTTTTCTTAACAACAAAAAACTTATTTAAAAATTTTTAAAAATCTAGTTTTATCATTTTAGAACTACCAACCTAAGATATTCAAGGTTCTCTTAAATATCTTTGGAGGCTTGATGAGAGTAATTTGACACTCTGAACCCTGAAATTATTCCAAAAGCCACTAACCAGATGAGTGACATATTAACAATTACTTCAACCTAGGCAGTAATGAGTACATTTTATTTCTTCTGCTCTTTGCTATACACTGATGCGGAGAATAACAAATTAAAACTGTGACTGAACGCAACATCATTTACACCTAAGTAACAGCCACAGTTTGTGTTTTCCCTGACTACTGGTGTTTTTGACTATGACAAAATGAAAGAAATTTAAAAAGTTATTTTGGGGAAAGAGGTTAAAAAGTACTTTTAGTAGCTTGGAAGCAGGACAGTCCTTTAGAAATTAACTACATTTGATCAGCTGTCATACAAATGCTCAAGATTTGCACCATTACAATTAACAAGGGGGGCAAGCTGACAAAGAATCACGAGTGGGCTTTCTGGTGAGACGCACTCTAGATGCCTGTAAAAGAAGCCAGGCAGCCATGCAGGAGCTCGGAAGGGTTCACCAGCAACCAAAATACCCTACCACACTTGGCCCACAAGCAGGGTGAGGAATAAAGCACAGCAATTTGATCAAATTCCCACAGCAGTTTTAGTCATTACCATAAGACACACTAGTTAAAAACATGATGAAAAATGCCTGAGAATCTACTAATACATAAAAATCATAAAGTGGAACCATTACCTTGCAATAGAACTATTTAAAAAATCATCAATCAAAACAAAAGGCCCAAATTTATCCAGACTAATTAAGAGAAATTCAAAAATAATTCTAATTACGTTTCTAAAAATTTTAAAGCACATACTTTCCTGTAGGTAGTCCACCTTATTTTAAACACTAACTTCAACCTAAAACAATATACTGCTCTCATTCTCTTGAATTCAGCTCAATGCATTCAAACAGGCTCTAAAATAAATGGCACCTCCATAAATCTGATTAAGAAACACAGCTTCTTATAAAAATTTGAGGAAGCACAACAAACCCATCTAAAACAAGCATGTATATGAAACACTTTTATAATTATCCTTATTTAAAATCCATGCTCTTCTCTTGAGAAGAAATGAATTTTTACTATAGCATGGAAAGCTAATCACAGTATAAGGCTAGTTAACAACACCCATCCTTTTTCTACATTAAAAATATCTTAACAATGAAACTTAATGTGTTACCTGAAATTTGTAAAATGCAGTGTGTATTTTATCATCCCGGATAAACTATCTACAGCCTCAGTAGCGGTTAAATTGCAGCTATAAAGGAAACTATCCCAAGATAAATGGTTTCCCTATGAGGAGGCTTCATTGCTACACTTCACCTCAGGACAATAAATCAAAGTAACTGCACCTTGTCCTCTGTCCAATGACATCATCAGTCTGACCACATGTTGGGAATGGGGTGCAAAACATATGCTATTTAAGGCATAAAACCATATTACTCTTTTTGTTCATCAGACTTCCTGCTTCAGGTCTCTAAGGCGGTCATTCACCTGAATATTCTCCAGAAAACTAGTTATTTCCTCCCTGATGCATTCAGGGCCTACCTACTGGAAGGGGGGCAGGATGGAGAGCACGAGTTATTTTAAGTTAGCTTGCTTTTAATCCTTTAGTCGATCAAATCTTAACATTTTGTTACAAGTTAAACTAAAGACTACTGTCCCACAAAGTATCTGGCTACCACCACTCTTCAGTGACCTACTGTGATGGAGGGTTTGACGTTAAATACCATTCCCTGAATACTCACTTTAAGAGCGCCCCCCCCTCTCTCTCACACACATACACACACATACACACACACACACACACACACACACACACGAAGAAAACGTGGATTGTCTGAACACTTTACCCGGGAAGGACCAACCATCACGACCCCCGTTTCCTGTAAACAGGAAAAGTGATCTGCCCTTCCCGGGCCAACTGTCCTCAATCACCTAAACCTGAGATTCTCTGACAACTCGACACCGCGGGGCAGGCGTGGGAGAGGAGGGTCGCTCAGGGCGGCAGATGCGCTCCCCACCGCCGCACTCCGGCTCTGTGCCCGCCGACCTGCGGGGGTAGAGCGCCGAGCGGGCGTAGGCCTCGCGGGCGCTGGGCTCCCCCGCTAGCAGGGGCCGGCGCTGGGTCCAGGCTCCCGGCCCGAGTCAGAGGCCGGGCGGGGCCCGTTCCCGCGGCCCCCGAGGGTGAGGCGCGGGCCGGCGGGAGAATATAAACAGGGCGTTGGGCTGTAAGTGGCTCTTATTAAAGGTCTGAATTACTAAACATGAGAGGCGGGGAAAGCCGGGCGGCCATATCAATAATTAGACATTATTCAAATGAGCATGGCTCGCCGGCGGAGGCGGAGGCCTCCGCACCGGGCCGGGCCCCACTCCGCGACCCGCACCGGCCCGCGCCTCCAGGCAGCGTGGGCGCCCCGACACCCGCGTCCACAGGCCGCGCGGCCTGGCGACGCTCCCGCCAAGGCCGGGCCGGAACCTGCACGCGGACCCCGACCCTGCCACCCCAGTCCGCCGCCCGCAGCATAGTGCCAGCCGGCGCTCCCTCCACGCCCCCGCCCGCGAACCCCGGGAGCGCCTGTCCGCATTGTCCTCCAGGCGGCCCCGCCCGCCTGGCGCGGGGAGTGGGGAGCGGCCGGCGGGCGGAGGGCGCAGGCCGCAGCCCCTGCCTGCCCGGTCCCGCCGCCGCGCCCCCCGCCGCCGCCGCGCCCGCCTGGGGGCTCGCGCTCCGGCCCCCCAGCTCCCCGCCGTTAATTATAATAATCCTGAGTACTAATAAATTATGCTAAGTCGCGGGGGGGCCGCGGGAGCCGGGCCGAGTATGAATATGAATATGTAAAATGCCATAATGATTACCTGCTGCTGCCGCTGCGGAACTCTCATCTTGACTCGCTGCTCCTCCGTCCGCCATTTTGAATATTATAACCAAAATAGCCCCGTCGATGAGCCCTCCCTCGCTCCGCACCCCTCCCCCGCCGCCTCGCCCCGCCCGCGCTCGCGCCAGGGGGCACGCGGCCGACACTACTCGCCGCTGGCCCCCTAAAACGCACTCAACCTGAGAGTCACCCTGGCGCTCCTTCTTTTGGCCATGGCTCTATGCATGCGTGACTCCCTCCACGCGCCTGAGAAGCAGTTCGCGCATGCGCTTCTTCCCTTGCCGCCCTCCTGAAGCCCGGCCCCAGCGAAAAGTGTAGTGTAGAGCGCTGGTGTCTTCTGACGGTTTTCCGGGCTGCTTTCCGCGCGGTTGACGCGCTAACAAAGCAGGGGCCGCGGCCAGCTAGGTGACTTCCGGCCCCGGGGCCTCGCCACACTTCCCCTTGGGCTCCCGGGTGGGTCGCCTGCCTCTTGGCACAACTGGACGGCCTGACCAGAGCCATGGACTTGGCCTCGCCATGCCTCGAGTAGTGGGCAGCCCAGTGGGCGGTCTCCGGCGTACCCCTTGCTTGGTGAGGAGTGGGGACTGCGAGGCCGGTAGCCCTGGGCTCGGGCTCCTGCCGATTGTCTAATGACTTCTCCTGTATAAACTCCCAGGGTTTTTCAAGTTCTCTCTCAAGATAATGAGAAAAGTAGTTGGTGGAAAGAAAAGGCCCGCCCTGAAGTGTCCTGCAGGGGTGAAGTGTCCTGCAGAGGTCACTAAGGTCTCCACCGCCACTGGCAGGGCCTGGGGGAGAGCAGTCGTCCTAACGGCCAGGCAGGCCACCGCCAGCGCGAGCCCGGTTGAGCTGCTGACGCTGGCGCCCAGGGCTCTGTCTCTGATGGCCACTCTGTGGGTTGAAACCGGTCCTGGTGGTTCAGCCCGTGGGGACTCGCAGGAGCGAGGAAGCCAAGCGGTGGGACCGCCGGCTGTTAAGAACCAGGCCAGAGGAGTCCTGAAACCAGACCAGGGGCCTGCTCAGGGTCAGCGGCTGTGTCCACACAAGTACAGAGCCCTTCCTCAGGGCCACGAACCTGAACTCCTCTCCGAGAACTCACATGCCCTTATTGAAATCTATAGCTTCTATTTAATCTTAGTTGCACACTTTGATTCAGAAAGTAAATTAGTGTGACATCAGAAAGGCATTGAAGCTAGTGAATGTGCTCTTCAGTCTTTACTATTTCATTTCCATAAAAGGAAATCTTCATGGAGTGAATTTTAAGGAAAATTTTCTGTGAGAAAAATGTTTAAAATAGTTATGTCGATGTTTCATGTTTATCTTAATGAAAAAATGTTTCAAACTGCCTAGAGAAACTCCTGGGCTGCTTAGGTGCTCACAAACGAAGACATAATAGTACTTAAACAGTTATATAAGGATTTTTAAAACTGCTGAAGTCTTGTAATCTACAAAAACTTTAGGAGCGTCTTATATTCTGCCATGAACTTTACTAGGTAGTAGGGATAGGAAAATGTTGAAACACTGCCTTGACCTCAGCAAGCATAGGGTTGTCAAGACTCTCTGGAAGACAGGAACTCTGCTCGACCCAGTTTTCCAGGAGGGGGGAATTGAGGGATAGAGATGTCAAGTAACAGTCTTCACAGGCTGAGGAGAAACTTGGGATTGGAACTGGTAGCCTCCTTGTACTGAACTGAACTCTTGGCGCTGCAACATGCATTTTAAAAAGACTACAGGAAATGTATTTCAATGATAATCATTGCCTCAGGTGATATGATTAAAAATTACCATTTTTATGTTAATGTTATATCACTATTAAATAACAGAGTGGAAATTTAAATATAGGCAAGGAACAGTACTCTTAACCATTGTACTCTGTTTGCTATGGATCAGGCAAAATCTGGAGGTGTATATAGTTCACAGTGGGGAGAAAATACACTAACGTCCTGTGTGTAAGCTCAAAATAAAAATGTATGCATGAATGAGAACTTAACATTCACACAAAAACATGCACACAAATAGCAACTCTTATAATTGCCAAAAATCAGAAATAATCCAAATGTCCTTCAAAGATGAATGAATAAAACTGGTACATTTGTATCATGGGATACTGTTCAACAACAAACAGGAATAACCTGTTTGTATATTCAACAAGCTAAATGAATCTCAAAGCCATTATATTGAGTGAAAGAAACCAGTCTCAAAAGGTTACATAATCTGATTCTATATATGATGTCAACAAAATAGCAAAACTATAATGAAGGAAAACAGACCAGTGGTTGCCAGTGGGTAGTGACAGGGAAAGGTGTAAATGTAAGGAATAGGCACAAGAGAGGTTTTGGCAGGTAGTGCAGTTCTGCATCTTGACTGTGATACACATAAAGTGAATACACAGAACACATGCAAAATGAAGAGGGGTGGTCAATTCTGCCTAGACATTCCTGTATCATTGTGAATAATTCACTCTGTCTTACCAATCAGCATCATGCAAGGCTCCCTTGCAGCTAGATATGCCCTTGTGTTAATTTTTGGCTATTATATTATTGGGTGGGTTTTCCAGGATATCTCCTAAAAGAAGCAAATTTGTTTCCTTTTTTTTCCCTCTTTCCTGCTGTGTAGAATGCAGATACAAAGATCAAAATTTGGGCATCATTTTTGTATGCAGTGCTGTCTTCAAGATGCCATCTTCATACCATGTTAGGGACAGCAAGCAGATGGGGTCTTCACAGGTTCAGGAGAAGCTTGGGATTGGAACTGGTAGCCTCCTTGTACTGAACTTCACTCACTGCTGCCACATGCTTTTGTTAGAGACTCCAGGAAATGTATTTCAATGATTGTCATTGCCTCAGGGGACAAAAACTACCATTTTTTTTTAATGAACATCCTCAACAGTTCACCTGTTCAGAAAAATTAACATTCTACTTTAACAATTTGTTTAGTGGCCTAGGGAAGCCACTAAATTTTGCAGCAAAGGCTTTCAAGCCATGTTCCATGAAGCATTCAGGGTTGGCTTACATGAAAAGCCTTCTGCCTCCTCTGCAGCCAGAAAGGCTTTGCTATTTACCATGTTTGGTATCACTGTTTTTAAAAGTGTGTGTGTGTGTGTGTGTGTTTGTGTGTGTATTTGAATGTGAGACTGAGAGAGAGGGAAAGGAAAATAAATTACTGTATGGGAAGATTCACCCAAGAAATTTCATTGCTTGAAGATGCTTATGCTATACATCATTAAAGAAAGTAAATTTTACAAGTTTTCAAAATAAAATGGTCATGACCATTTTTTTTAGATATGAAGTATTGGGACCTCAATCTCCTTTTTGTGAATGTAAAGTGAACCCAGAAATTTTTCCAAGGAAGATTTGGACATATCTCAGATATTTCCATTTTATTTGTTTGTTTTGGTACCAGGATGGAACTCCTGCACTCAATCACTGAGCCACATCCCCAGCCCTATTTTTTTTTTTTTTTGTATTTTCTTTAGAGATCAGGTCTCATTGAGTTATTTAGTGCCTCGCTCTTGCTGAGGTTGGCTTTGAACTCACAATCCTCCTGTCTCAGCTTCCTGAGCTGCTGAGATTACAGGCATGCGCCACTGCACCCAGCTTTCCATATTTCTTAAGCAGGTAGACAAGCTGTCTATTAATGAATGTGAACTGGTCGCATGTCTTAATGTTCATAAAAGGATGTCAAACTTACTTACTGTACCTAAGTGCTGCAATTTGTGTTGTATCCTTAATGGGCAATGTAAAATATTTCTACTTCTCAGAGAATGTACATGGGAATCTTTATAATTCAGTACTCCTCAGAAAGCTCAATAACATTTATGGAGAACTGTCTGAATAGGTACATAGCCATTTTCTCCTCTAGTTCAGGGTCAGCAAATGCATGACACTGCTCTTGCTACTATACCTTCAAAGCCCCTGGCCAACTTTAATCCATAACCCTTCCTTGGGCTGAGCCTAGAATCTTGCTCAAACATCACTCTTTCCAACCAGAGCTTCAGGCAGCCATTGGCACCTCATCAGCATTGGCATGCAGCATGAAATCCATTTGCTATTTCACCTCTAGATATTCTTAAAAGCCAAACTGTCATAAAGCCATGCACTAGAAATTTTGTTTCCTCCTAAGAGTCTTTCCTAGAATCAAGCTTTGGACTTATGTCATCAGCCTACATTAAAATCATAAGAATAACAACTCTTAGAAATGCACCATATTTACTATAGGAGTGTTTTTGGAATCTTCTTTCTGAGGGTTCTTCTCTAACATGTGAAGGGACAGAGCTAGGGATTGAGCCAGACTGCCTTTCCTCCCTGCTCCCTGTCTTGGTGCCTGCCCAACTGCCTCCCACCCTGCCTTCCTCCTGCACCTGCATGTTCAGTCCTTCACTTTGTCTCCAGGTGTTGAGGTGCCCCCTTTTTTTTCTCTGCATTTATTGATTCCATTTCTACTCTTCCTCTCCTTTCCTGCTGCTTCCTATCCTTCCTCATAAGCTTTTTCCAGATAAACTCTCCCTGCATTTATTCATCAACCCACGACAGTCTGACAACTGCTCCAATCATTTTCCTGAAATTACTTTACTGGAAGTCACTGATGACCTCCCAGCTGCCAGATCTGATGACATCTTCACTCTTCATCTTGGCCCATCTCAGCAATTTGACAATGCTGATGGTTCCTTCCTTCTTAAAGCCATCTCTGCCTCTGTTCTCAATGACAGATTGTTCTCCAGTCTCTCCTCTTATCTCTCTAACCACTTCTTGATTTTCCTCACTGGATCCTCTTCTTCCCATCTAACATAGTACTCTCCAGGGACCTGTTCTTGCCCCTCTGTTCATGGGGCAGACAAGCTTATTTGCTGTCAGCTTCTCTCTCTGAAGGTGACTCCTAAATCTGCAGTGTTAGTCTTATCTCTTCTCTGATTGTCAGATGATGCTACATTTCTCTCTCTTACTAGGGTATAAACCATGCAAGGACTGGGTTCTAATCTCATTATTTTAAAAAATGTCTATCTTTAATATTATAGTACAGAGCCTGGACATAGTCTATGCTTAGTATCTCTTAAAACAGACTTTCTTGCATTCTTCCATCTGTATTATAGTGACCATCCAATGCCATGTAAAAGTCTCCATTTATCCACAAGCATCAGTCACCTGTACCTGGCATTGCTCTAGGCACAACATTTTCTTTGGATTTTTCTAATATTCTAAAATCAATATACATTTAATTCAACCTTATAATCTTTCAAGCAGCATCTATAATCCTATATTTTATATACTCTAAGATGCACTTTTCTCATATTTTGATATCTGAAATAAACATGTATTGTACAAGAAGGTAATTGACATAGTCTATTTGGCAGTATTTTTAATAGTAAATAAAATAATGGAAGATCTTATAACCAATGATATTTTTGATTCTATGAAATATTGTATTTTATTCTGAGAAGATTTAGAAATATCCTTCTAACATTTTCTATCAACTGGGAAATGGTTAATAATTCTTAGTGTACTGGTGGGTTTTTTTGTGTTTTTTTAATGCAGGAAAAGACATATTTAAAGGCTTTTCAATATTTAGGTTAAAATGGTGATTTCCATTAGGACAAGTTCACACATCCATATAGTCTTCTGCTTCAAATACACAGCAATGATGGGTAAAATAGATAAAGAGAAAACTAAAAAGAAGTAGTCTGAAATAATAATTTCCACAAGCTAGGCAGAACACACCAATGCAAACCATGCACAGGTCTGTTGCTTTGGGGCTGCTACTCTGCAGCTCAGAGCAGGTGGTGTGCTACTAAGGAACACAAAGATGCCAGTCACTGCCCCATTTCTTTCTCTTTCACTTTCACACACACACTGCACCACACACATCTTTTGTAATTGGTAGGTTCTCTCTATAATTTCATTTATTTTAATAGATTCATTTTTTATTGTAGTGATGCTGGGGGTTGAACCTAGGGCCTTCTATATGCTAGGCAATCACTCTACCACTGAGCTACATCCCAGCCCCATAATAGATATATCTTACATAAAAATCAGAACTGCAACATTTTATGGTACAGAGAAGTTTCATGTTTCATGTTCCCCACTTCCTCTCCTCTTTGGGAAATTCGTTTTATTAGCTTGTTATGTATCCTTCCAACACCTCTCCTTGCAATTTTTTTTCTTGCAAAATAAGAAAAATACATGTACATCTACATATAGACTCTCCTTTTGCTCCCTTTCTTAAAAAGCTAGTGCACCTTACACACTGCTTTGTATCTTATGTTTTCACTTAACAGTACCTGCAAGAGATTCCTCCTCATCCAGACATGGAGATCTTTATCATTCTTTTTCTGTGGCTCTGTGTGATTCCCTGTGTCCAGCATGGTTTACTCAACCAGTTATCTCTTGGTGGACAGGCGTATTTATAAACATAGCCTGGTACACTGTGACAGTGACTGGTGTCACTGCATACTCCCAAGAGCCTTTGTAAACAGAGGCTGAGTAAAGCCTCTGCCTAAGTGCTGCAGCTTCACAGGAAGTTGAGAGGAGAACAAGCAGGAGGACAGAGACACAGCCTTGCAACAGCAAGTGTGTGAAACCACCTCCCCAAGCCCCTAACCTCCATCCTGAGATCTGGGAGGTAGAATGGAGGTGACCACAGAACTAGGAAACAGCAAATGAGAGAGAGTTCAAAACATATGTATGTGTGCAGGGATAACAATATATATTTCAAAGTAATGTGTGTAAATGTTACTATCACATAGTAAATATTTTATTAAAATTAAATACTAATAAATAGTAAATTATATTCAATTCATATTAAAGCAATTTATCCAATTTTAAAATTGGTTTCGTATCTAAAATCTAGACCAGGATTAGTTTCCAGTGGTTTAAAAATGAAAAATAAAAGTAAAACTTCTAGAAGAAAACATCAATGATTTCCTTTATAAGAAAGCTATTTCAGGAGCTGGGGTTGTGGTCTGTGGTAGAGCGCTTGTCTAGCATGTGTGAGGCCCTGGGTTTGATCCTCACCACCACATATAAATAAATAAAATAAAGGTATTGTGTCCACCTACAACTAAATATATATATATATATATATATATATAATTTTTTAAAAGAAAGCTAGTTCAGTAATATTGTCAGAAAAGAAACAATTAAAGGCAAAAGGAATAAAAATGCATTGTAACAAAAAACTGAAGCATCAAGAAATTATATGAAACTAACAACCTATCTAAAGAAATATAAAATAAAAATTGCCCATTATGAAGAGAGATCAGTAAAATCACAAGCATAGAAGTTTATAATACAAAAGAAATTATACCTACTGTTATTACTTCACCAAAGCTACAAACTAACCATGGTACCATCCCCTATCATTATAATCAAATCAGTGTGTCCAGATTGAGCCTGAACTGTGTGTACCACTAGTGTCCAGCCATGTCTGGACATATCTGGCAGGGAAAGAAATGGAAAGTGTGTGCTCTTGAAGACCAGAGGAATGTGCTGGGAGAAAAACTGCTCCAGGTGATCCTGGTGCTGCCAACTTGACCATGCCTCCGAGTCCATTTTGGTCTCTTAAAAAAATAGGTGACTAGGATTCGAGCTTCATGTCTGTCCTGAGGCTAAACTACCAGCTCAGAGTCCCATAAGCCTTCATCTGTGGAGTCCTATGGAGAAGTAGCTCTAGTTGCAGGGATGATATTAAAAATAGGTAGCACCTTGTGTGTCGTGACTCAAAACAGGCACCTCTGTTTTGTGGTACTTCGTCAGGACGTGCTAGATGGTTCCTGTACTGGGGCACACCTGATGGATTTCAACCTGTCCACAAGGTCTCCTTTGACACTTCCAGGAGGACAGGGGAGCTCTGATTCCCCTTTGACAGAGTTGAACACACAAAAGGGGGAACTCTGCCTATTCTGATAAATAGGATTGCAGTGCTTGTGGGAGAGGGACTAGCAGCACCAACCAAAAGTAGCAGCGGGCTAGTTATGGGCTTTTGTTCTTCTCTTTCCAGAGAGAAAAACTACAAGATCTCTCCCCAAGACCACTGTAGTCTATTGGTAGTCACCAGGATGGATGAAGTACACACTATGAACCAAGTACATGCTGTCAGGGGAGCTCAGAGCAGGTGCCTTTGACTCCTAACTTACACCAGTGCAGGTGAGGAGTAGATAAGAGCTAGTAAACAGAACCCTTGGACCACCACTAGCTTTCTGATTGGGTGGCTGACGGTCCTCTCATGAAGAAAATGCACAAGAAAAGTGTCATGGCTAGAAGAAGGACCAACAGGTGTTAGTAGAGGGAATATAGCGGGAGGAGATGGTAAATGTAACACTTTCACGTCACTTTTAGCCATCCTTGGGCCAGAAGGATCATTTCAGTGCATGGTGGTCTGAGGGACTGAAGTTCAGAGAATCGGTAACTTGCCTGAGTCGCTAGGACTGAAATCTCAACACAGTACCACTTGCATTAGCTCGCCTCCCACAGGCAGCTGCCCCAACCTAGGAAAGGGAAAGTCCAGTCCTTGTCATTGCCAGAGAGTTCTGATTGCTATTTACTTTCTCATCTATTTCACATTATGATAATGTTTTCCTGGAATTGGATGATATAATACTAGAAATTGAAGATGTTTATTCGAAACAAAGATTACATATGCAGGCTTCCTGTCATAGCCTAGGGAAATTGCTCACATCATTCATGATTTCCAGTCTTCTCTGAATATGATAATGTTTGTTTTAGGAAATCTGGTTTTGCTGCTGATCTTCCAAAGGAAGGCAGGCGGAGGGTGGTGGTGGTGATATACCCTTTGGGTATTTATTGAGCCTGGAGTCCTTCCCAAATTAGCTTGCTGGGAAGTATTGCATGTGATGAATGATACAGTATTTAAATGATGCTGTAGACATTTTCCTTTGTAATAAAGCAAATTATTCTAACAAAACTATTTTGTTTCATTTCTTCATACAAAATTCATGTTTGAATTCCATCTAGGCCCTAAAACTTTAAATTTTCATAACAAGTTTTATGCATTATTAAATTTTATACACCACTGCATTATGCTTTTGAGACTGATTATACAATCTAATTAATTCAGAGTATTAACTATAATTTCTGTAAAATGAATAGGCTAATGTTGATGGGAGTGATGTGTATAGATCCAACCATCTCTTCCCCTCTTCATAGCATCCCAATTATATGTATACCAAAAACTGTGTCTCTGAAGTCCCCCATCCTGTAGCTTCTATCTGAGGTACAACCAAGACCAAAAGTCAAGTTTTGTTGCTGTTATTGATGTTGTTTGTACTGGGGATTGAACCCAGGGGCACTTTACCCTGGGCTCTATCCCTGATCCTTTTTATTTTTTATTTTGAGATAAGGTCTTGCTAAGTTGCTATGGCTGACCTCAAACTTTCAAACCTCCTGCCTCAGACTCCTGAGTTGCTGGGATTATAGTTGTGTACCACTATGCCCAAAACTTGAGTTTAAATACTTCCAGGTAGATTAAAAAAAAAAACTTAAAAATTTGCACTTCACTCCTAGGCAAACCCTGCCAACTCTCTGCCAAAAGTTAAAACCCTGGCTGGGGATATAGCTCAGTTGCTAGAGTGTTTGCCTTACATGTACAAAGCCTTGGGTTCAATCCCCAGCACCACCCCCCAAAAAAAAATAAATTAAAAAGCTAAACCCCTGGATTTTTTTGTTTGCTTGTTATTTTTTTTAACTAGGATTTTCACAAGAGTCACATGATTACTAAATCCAAAGCAGATAAAATGTCCAATTAAAAGTGTGATGAGGGTAATGTAGACGCCAAGGAACCACCTCCCTAAGAGAAGTAAGAAGAATGTATTCACAACCATGGAAGAGAGTAAAAGGGTCAAGCCAGGGCGTGGCTCCAGGTGGTAGTCCAGGACCATCTGGTGGGGCTGCCTGGCTGGTCTCCCTGGAGACCCACCAGGAATGATCAAAATCATTTTTCCCCTTTACTAATGAAGTTAGTAAAACAGCACACAGTGTATTTTGGTAGACCCTCCATAAAAATTAAAAAATTAAATTAAAAAACCTAAGGAACAGACACCATTTTTAATTCTTTCCCCTCTCACCTCACTCCTCCATTAGAAAGATTACAACATCCCAAATCTAAAAGACCATTTTGGTTATCTAGAAAACAGACTGACTTACAGTATATCATTTCCTCATCATGTAAAACAAGGAAAGGTGTTCTCTATCATGGAAGGTAGAGAGAGCAGGCACTGCAGTGGGGTGCCAGACCTCCCAGGGCAGGAGCCACCCTCCCTAGGCCACTGCTCTTCCTGTCCCTGTCTGCCTCCCACTGGACCTCCTCCTATTTCTCATTGATTGTCTTTGTATTCAGATTATTTCCCATTATTTATTGTTTTTGTATTCAGATGTTGATGGTTATGTCAGTTTTATATTTCTTTATTTCTTTCTGAGAAAGGATTGGTCCAAATTATAATAGAAAACTCTGTTTATGCATACTCTTCTACTGTCTATCATCTCTCTTGGTTTGGGCCATGTAATAAAATTTGAATGGTAAATAGTTGGTGTGAAAATTTTTATTATTTTTCCTTCCTTACATTTTGGACTATTATCCTCAAATCTACCTGGTTTTCTATAATTCACAGGATCTGAAGGATCATCTCCAAAGAATGAAGCTTCAGTCTTCAGTCTAGACCCGGAAGAGAGCATGGAGTTAAGAAGAAAATCAAGAAATCTAATGGAGATAAACACACACACACACACACACACACACACACACACTTTTCATATTCTTTTAAATATGAAGCTTGGGTTTGTAGCTCAGTTGGTAGAGCTCTTGCATACCATATTTTAAAAAATAAAAAAGATTGTATCCCTCTACTATAAAAAGTTTCAAATAAAATAAATAAATATGTAGCACACCTTTTGCTGACAACATTTTTTAAAATTTTGTACTTTCCAACTGTGCATATTGTACACTTTTTGGAAATATGCTTAGTAATGCTATGTGTGATTTTTCTAGAGGTTGATATCTTTGCTTGCAGTAGATTCTCTGTAAAAGAATGGGCAATTATGTGCCTATTTCAAAAGTCTTCTCCTGTATCCCCCCCAAAAAAAGTTATATAGCTTTTATATGCTATATTAATTTTATTTGTATTCTTTGATGTTAACACATTTTGTATGATTGTATTGCTGTATTGAATCATATAGTATTAAATATTAGATATGATTTAATAATGTTAATAAGTTTAAACTCATCTTAGTTACTTTTTTCTCAAAAAATTACAGATTCTGATGTTCAGTTCAATTTCATTCCCTATTCAGATGCAGAAAGTGGGGCTCACTTGTAGAATGTGTTGTACCTTTTAACACCTCATATATACATCCCATGTAACAGAAAAGGCAAAAGTAAAATAGCAATCCTAAAAAAAAATAATATGGCAGGAAAAAATAGTGGAAAATAGAGAAACTGTACAGAAATAAAACATTAAAAAAACCAGACATAAATAAAATGTGCCAAGAGAATGTGAATTTTCATGGCGGAAAAGATCACTAAATGACCCACTCAAAGGTTGAAAATAGAATAAAGCCAAAGATAAATTTTCATTAACATTCTCTATTTGGGACTTAAATCTACTTTCTAAATATAGTAATATTGATACTTGGGTATATCCAAAGTAAAATTTTCACAGATCAAAAGTATGACTTGTAATTGACTACAGCTTGGTGTTTAGAGATACACATCATATTTTCAATATTCTCAGGAAAGAGTATCAAAAATACACTTTTATTCCAATTAAATTTTAATGAGCATACATAAGAATGACACTTCCCCCAAAGACAAAAGAAGAATAGATTGGAGTTGTGACCAAACTCATAATTTTTTATTCTTTTGAACTAAGATCAATTGCCTTTATTTCTATTCAAATGAATATTATCATAATTTGTCTTCTTCATTATCACAGAGAAAAAAAGAGAAACTCAGTATCATATCCTCCAACATTTCTTATATAATGCCTTCTTGAATCTTATGAATGTATTTATTGTGCTCAAAGCCAGTTACCTAATATTTTCTAAGTTGTTCAAGGCAGTAAGCCTGGAGTTTTCCATAAGCATATTCATTTTGACAGTTAATTAACTTTGAGATTATTAATCACTCTGTTTGCATAAAAACAAATGAGCTTTAACTCATTTGTATATACTTATTACAAACATTTTCAAAATTACAGAGCAATTACATGAATTACTAAAACAGTAAGACATTACTAATTTAGTTTAATATGACACAACTATGTCATTATTCATATATCACAAAATAGACATTAGTGTTTGTAATTATAATTAACTCCTAGTTGTAAAAATGCATGTAGTTCTAAATATATTTGATTATCTGAATTAATTCTATAATAATAATGATTTATCCTGCTTTACTCAAGTTACTTACTATTATCATTCCTGGAAATAGTAATGTTCAAAATTCTTTGGCAAGTAAATATTTAGAATACTCAACTTGTAAAATCAAATAAGTCATGAGAAGAGATATGTTGGGTTAATTCCATTCATTTCAAGTATTTCTCTCAAAGGGATATATAATAAAAAGCATTTGAGATTAAAAACTTTAGAAAAGATTAATTACTTTGCCTCTGTTGGGGCTTTTAGAAGAAATAATGTAATATATACTTTAAAAAGTCTCCACCTGTGGAGTTGCTGTTGTTGTGAACATATCTTTTTAAAATATTTTTAATTGTAAATGGACACAATCATATTTATTTTATGTGGTGCTGAGTATTAAACCCAGTACGTCACATGTGCGAGGCATTCTACCAAATAACTACAGTCCTAGCCCTTATTAATACATTTGTTAATATTGTTTCAAAAGTAATAGTTTTGACACTTTCTAAGTCTAATAACTCAAAATTGTCTGTATGCCTCAGCACCTCTGTAATTTTTTCCGTACTTTTTAGGGGGTCTTTTTTATGTCTCTATCACATTTCAATATTGCATTACTATCAATTAAAATTGTCATATCTGAAATTTGAGTGGGGCTTCATAGTTTACCAAACATATCAAATGTTTAGAATGATCATTCCATGAATCCTCAGAAAAGTATATTATACCTCATTCATTGCTAAGAAAATGAATCAGAAGGAGAAGACTTAAGAGGACACAGCAGAAGATTCAAGACTTCAATAACAGACCTGCTAATATTAATTTTAGTAAAACTTCTTTTACTATCCAAGGTAAATGATTTACCTAGCCTTTTACAAGACTTGTTCATTTCTTGTCTCATACATAATACAAGGCAAACTGAACACTTGGGACTTGGAAGTTTTAGATCTCCTTTTTCTTCTTCCAATACACTGGAGTAAACAAAACTTAATTTTACCCAAAACATTTCATCCTTAAACATGATCTCTCTCCTATTTTGCCATACATTAGAAAAGTTATTTTCTCTTAAAAGGTAACAAAACAGTTTTATTTTGCCATACATTAGAAAAGTTATTTTCTCTTAACAGGTATCAAAACAGTTTTTTTTTTCCTTCCCCAGGTCTGGTTTGAGTTTCTTCCTGTAATTATAAACCTACCATGACTAATTTTTCCTGGTATCTGGACCACTATGTGTGATTCTAAAACCTTTGATGTTATTTATTTAACAATAATAACTAGTTTTGTTTTGCTTTAGATTTAATATAATACAAAGTATTAGTCAAACTATAAAACAAGAGATAAATTTGTTGGAAAAAAATCAATTGCTCTAATCTCATTTAATCAAAGAGCTTCACAAAAGTAATAGTTACCCATCAAGTAGTAAATGTAGTTATATATGAATCACTACATTTTATAGTTCCGATAAGTAAGTATTGCTAAAGTAAATTTTTAGCTTGAAGAAGTAATTAATACTTGGTTACTCTGCAACAAATTGTATGTAAGTCTGCAAACACATAATTAAAATTTCAAAATGATGTTATTGTGTTTATTTTAAATTTAGGAAAGATTAGTGACTTACATGAGGAGATACATCTCAGTGGCATTAAATAGAAAAATATTCAAAAGAAAGTTCTTCTGAGTCAAAGCATCTGTAAAATAATCTTTCTTCTGTTTTTAGAAGTTATATGTGATTATTTTCAATTGTTTCAAATCTAATTCATAATTATTTATTTACACTAATCAGAACCAAATTTTTTATTTCATTTAACCCTTCAAACTATTTAATGTAGCATTTCAAAATGTTCATCATTAGTCGAACCAAAAAAAAAAAAAAAACACTACATAAATATTTGCAGTGGGGCTGGGGATGTGGCTCAAGCGGTAGCGCGCTCGCCTGGCATGCGTGCGGCCCGGGTTCGATCCTCAGCACCACATACCAACAAAGATGTTGTGTCCGCCGAACACTAAGAAATAAAATGTTAAAAATTCTCTCTCTCTCTCTCTCTCTCTCTCTCTCTCTCTCTCTCTCTCTCTCAAAAAAAAAATATTTGCAGTGAAATAGTTTTGGGGAAGGCTGTGGTAATATATGTGGATTTACATTTATCAAGAGAAATATGAATTTTAAGATTGAGGAAAAATTCCTTCAGCTTATTTCTTTTCAATACATTGACACAGTTTTTCTTGAATTTCAATACCTTCTAGAATATAAAATGATGTTGTATTAACATAGCAAGTTTAATTCCACATATTAAAAGAGCTTTGCCCTTAGATGATAATGCTCAATATAAATAACTAAAAATATTAAAATATAAGTTTAAAGCATGCATTTGTGCTATAACTAGTGGGATCAAACAAGTACTATCAGTCATAAAATATGGTTATCCATTCTCAATAATGTTCTCCTTTAAAACAATTTTTCTCCACAAGTGTTTAAAATAATTTTAGCTTTATCAATCATCTTTCACAAATTTTAAGCAAATTTTAGTAGATTGGTAATGATAAATAGTATGAATTTTCAGATATAATGAATTACCTCTGGAATTATCATGCACACTAAATTAATGCAGCATTGGTGGGCACTTATTATTAGAAATTAGAGTTATCATTCACCTATTTTCCTTTATGACTTAAGGAAATGTGATGCCAATTCCATCTGTCAAATGAGAAATGGAATGCTTTTTCACTGCTAGCGAAAACTGAAATCACTGTACTGGAAATTTGCAATTAAGGTAAAGTGTGGAAAGAAATAGCCTATTGAAACCCAGTTGCAAAAGAAGGAAAGTAGAGAGTTCATAGAACTTTTCTGTGCATTTGTGAAACATTTAGTTCAGCTAGTTCTATAAGAATAAAGCTCATGACAACTTGTCCATGTTGTTCCAGCACTCTCTCTTGAGCTGATTGTAAATGAGGCAGCCCTTGGTGCTCATTGTGCTGGAAGCCATCCAATTCCATCCAGAAAGCTCATATTAGTGTAAAGCTGGCCCCACTCATGTCAGTGTACAGAGAAACTGTGTCACTAGTGACCTTATTAAGCAACTGAATCTACCAAACTTTTAAAGACTTTGCCTATCACTGGTTATTCTACTTTATTGAACCAATAAATACTCTTAAATATGTATGTAATTTTTTCTTTAAGAGAAGCCAATCTGTTATACACATAAAATTGAGGACAAAACAACTGCAGGATTGAAGGAATTTAAAAAATATGAGTCATAGATGTTATCGAATCGCTCCCTGATTCCATACAGAAACCCACATATCAACCTTGGGAGCACACTCCATACCTACTGTATGGTAGTAAGGAAACAAGGAAGGCAAATTTTGGAAATTGTGCTTTCACAGCTTATTGCCTTTCCTAAGATCCCTGGTAGTGAATTATAAGCTAATACACTGTGTATTCAATTAAACCAAATCAAGTTTGAATTTCTGTTTGCCAGAAACTCCAAATATATTAAATAAAAATAAATAAATATGGCTGGAAATACAAACCATGTCTCAATAATGATCCTAAATGTTAATGGCTTAAATTCACCAATTAAAAGACATAGGCTAGCAGATTGGATTAAAAAACAAAGATTCAACAATATTCTCCCTACAGGAGTCTCATCTCATAAGAAAAGACATACACAGACTGAAGGTGAAAGGATAGAAAAAAATCATAATATGCACATCGACTGTGGAAGCAAGCAGGGGTTTCCTTCCTTGTATCAAATAAAGTAGACTTCAAACAAAAGTTAATCAAAAGGAATAAAGATGGACATTACATACTGCTCAAGGTAACCATATACCAATAAGACATAGCAATCATAAATGTATATTCTATTTCCCAAACAATGGTGCAGCTATGTTAATCAAACAAATTCTTCTCAAGTTCAAGAGTCAAATTGACCACAGCACAATAATCTTGGGTGATTTTAACAGACCTCTCTCACCACTGGACACATCTTCAAAACAAAAGTTGAATAAAAAAACTACAGAACTCAATAATAAAATCAATAACTTAGACGTAACTGACATGTATAGAATATTTCAACCTGCATCAAGCGGATACACTTTTTTTCCTCAGCTGCACATAGATCCTTCTCTAAAATAGATCATATAATATCATACAAAGCAACTCAAAATACAAAAAAATGTAGAGATACTACCATGCATTTTATCAGATCATAATGGAGTGAAATTGGAAATGAACTACAAAATAAAAAATAAAATTTTCACCATCCCTTGGAGACTAAACAATATGCTACTGAAAGAACAATGGGTTACAGAAGACGTCAAGAAGGAGATTAAAAAATTCTTAGGGGTAAATGAGAACATAGACAAAACATATCGAAATCTCTTGGACACTATGAAAGCAATACTAAGAGGAAAATTAATTGCATGAAGTTAATTCCTTAAAAATAAAGTCAACAAATAAATGACCTCACACTATATCTAAATCCCTAGGAAAAGAAGAACAAATCAGCAGCAAAAGCAGTAAAAGGCAAGAAATAATTAAAATTAGAGCTGAAATCAAAACAAAAGAAGCAACAGAAAAATTAACAAAAAGTTAGTTTTTTAAAAAATAAATAAAATTGAAAGTCCCTTAGCTATGCTAATAAAGAGAAGAGATAAAACTCAAATTACTAGCACACATGATGAAAAAGGTAATATCACAACAGACACTACAGAAATACAGAGGATAATTAGAAAACATTTTGAAAACTTACACTCCAATAAATAGAAGACACTGAAGGCATGGACAAATTTCTTCAGTCATACAATTTGCCAAGATTGAATCAGGAAGACATACACAACTTAAACAGACCAATATCAAGTGATAAAATAGAACACACCATCAGAAGCTTACCAGTCAAGAAAAGCCTAGGATCGGATGTATACTCAGCCAAGTTCTACAAGACCTTTAAAGAAGAACTCCTAAATACTATTTCAGGAAATAGAAAAAGAGGCCGCAACTTCCAAACTCACTCTATGAAGCCAATATGACCCTGATATCAAAACCAGGCAAAGACACATTAAAGAAAGAAAACCTCAGACCAATATCTCTAATGAACATAGATGCAAAAATTCTCAATAAAATTCTGGCAAATCAAATACAAAAACATATCAAAAAGATTGTGCACCATGATCAAATGGGATGCAGCCCATGGATGAAAGGTTGATTCAACATACAAAAGTCAATAAATATAATTCATCACATCAATAGACTCAAAGAAAAGAATCATATGATCACCTCAATAGATGCAGAAAAAGCATCTGGCAAAATACAGCACTTTACATGTTCAAAACACTAGGAAAACTAGGAATAACAGGAACATATCTGGACATCGTAAAAGCTATCTATGCTAAGCCTCAGGGCAACATCATTTTAAATAGAGAAAAATTAAAGACATTTTCTCTAAAAACTGGAATAAGACAGGGATGCCTTCTTTCAGTACTTCTATTCAACATAGTTCTTGAAACACTGGCCAGAGCAATTACACAGATGAAAGAATTAAAAGGATACACACAGGAAAAGCACAACTCAAACTGACACTATTTGTTCATGATATAATTCTATACATAGAAGACCCAAAAAGCTCCACCAGAAAACTTCTAGAAATACTAAATGAATTCAGCTAAGTAGCAGGATACAAAATCAACACTCATAGATCAAAGGCATTTCTGTATAACAGTGAAAAATCCTGTGAGAAAGAAATGAGGAAACTACCCCATTTACAATAACTTCAAAAAATAAGATACTTGGGAATCAACAACAAGAGATGAAAGATCTATACAATGCAAACTATAGGTCCCTAAAGAAAGAAATAAAAGAAGACCTTAGAAGATGGAAAGACCTACTTTGCTCTTGGATAAGAAGAATTAATATTATCAAATGACTATACTACCAAAAGCACTATACAGTTTCAATGCAATTCCAATCAAAATCCCAATGGCATTCCTCATAGAAACAGAAAAAGTAATTGTGAAGTTAATCTGGAAAAATAAGGGACCCAAAAAAGCTAAAGCAATCCTTATCAAGAAAAGTGAAACATCACTATTCCAGATATTAAACTATACTACAGAGCAATAGTAACAAAAACAGCATGGTATCAGCACCAAAACAGACTGGTAGACCAATGATACAGAATAGAGGACACAGAGATTAACCCCCCAAATTACAATTATCTTATATTAGACAAAGGTGCCAAAAACATGCACTGGAGAAAAGACAGCAACAAATGGTGCTAGGAAAACTGGAAATCCATATGCAACAAAATGAAATTAAATCCCACTCACCTTGCATAAAAGTCAACTCAAAGTGGATGAAGGACCTAGAAATTAAACCAGAGACTCTGTGTCTAATAGAAGAAAAAGAAGGCCTAATTTTCATCATGTGGTATTAAGCCCCAACTTCCTTAATAAGATTCCTATAGCGCAATAATTAAAATCAAGAATCAATAAATTGGATGGAATCAAACTAAAAAGTTTCTTCTCAGCAAAAGAAACAATCTGTGAGGTGAACAGAGAACCTGCATACTGAAAGCAAATTTTTACCCCCTCACACATCAGATAGAGCACTAATCTCTAGGGTATATAAAGAACTCAAAAAGCATTCAAAAAAAAAAAACCCAATCAACAAATTTGCCAAGGACTTGAAAAGACACTTATAAAAGAGAATATAGAGTCAATCAAGAAGTATTTGAAAAATTATCATCTCTAGCAATTAGAGAAATGCAAATCAAAACTACTCCTGGATGTCATCTCACTCCAGTCCGAACGGTAGCTATTATGAAGACAAACAACAACAGTGTTGGCGAGGATGTAGGGGAAAAAGGCACACTCATACATTACTGGTGGGACTACAAATTGGTGCAGCCAATATGGAAAGCAGTATGGAGATTCCTTGGAAATCTGGGAATGGAACCAGCATTTGACCCAGCTATCCCTCTTCTCGGTCTATACTCAAAGGACTTAAAAACAGCATCCTACAGGAACACAGCCACAACAATGTTTGTAGCAGCACAATTCACAATAGCTGAACTATGGAGCCAATCTAGATGCTCTTCAGTGGATGAATGGATAAAAGAAATGTGTCCTGTATACACAATGGAATTTTACTCATCAATAAAAGACAATAAAATCATGGCATTTGCAGGTAAATGGATGGCGTTGGGGAACATAATGCTAAGTTAGCAAATCCCAAAACAACAAATGCTGAATGTTCTCTCTGATATAAGGAGGCTAACTGATAGAGGGGTAGGGATGGGAAACATGGGAGGAATACATTAAATCTAGATAGGGAAGAGGGGTGGGAGGGAAAAGAAGGGTCAGGGGACTAGCAAGGATGTTGGAATGTGATAGACATCATTATTCAAAGTAAATATATGAAGACACGAATTGGTGTCAACATACCTTATATACAACCACAGATATGAAAATATGTGCTGTATATGTGTCATAAGAATTGTAATGCATTCTGCTGTCATTTATTTTTTTTTAAATCAATTTAAAAAAACACTGGCAAAAAAGAAAATGTAAAAAATAAAAATGAAAGAAAAAAAAAAGAAATGAGAGAGTATATGCTAAAAACCAAAACTAACAATAAAACCCCAGAATGCTTCCAGTGCATACTGTGGAATCATACTGTGGAAGTATTGCAATTTTATTCTTTGACTGATATGTATTATGGGACAAAAGAAATGAGCATTTATGAGACATGAAAATTAAATTATTCCCTCTATGCTTCCAAACCAGAGTTATCAATGTGGAAGAAACAGTATTCAAAAAAAATAAAGATGATAAATAGAAGCTCTACTCTCAATTAAGTATCAATATACACATGGAAGTATAAAGTTCATAAGCATGTATGTATATACACACATAAAATATATACACACATATAAAGACACAACAAATATGTAAAATATATACATATATACACATACAAAGATATAATAAGTAAATACTTATATATACACATATTAAAGTATATCCTCAAATCCTCCCATCCCCCTCCAGTCTCTCCCAAGTCCAGTGGAACTGAGGGGTTTTTAAGTGCTGACAGAAGGATGCAGTAGTCACTGTGGCCCAGCATGCCTGGTGCAGTCAGCCAATGACTGCACCTCCTAGCAACCCTGGTGAGTGGTGCTGGTAGGTGGGTGAGAGGCCATAGGTCAGATTAGCCACTCCCCCCCGCCCCCCCCCCGTAGACCCATGCTCCACTTCCAGTGGCTGAGAAAGTGAGTGTTGCATTTGTTAAAAATAATGTGTCTGTGGGCATTGGTCCCTAGATCCTCCCTCATATCATGGTAGGTGAACTGGTGCTTGTCTTGTATCTTCCTCTGATGTGGCTGGGACAAGAAGCTCCTTGCTTGCCTGCACAGGGTGAGTCAGAGTGCTGTCTGTCCACCCGTCTGTGACATGGGCAGATTTCTGGAGAATGACCAGGATGCAATATTTCTCTTTTGCTAAATACAATAAAATTAAATATGTGTATTTATATAATCTAATAGAGTATTTTAAAGCCACAATTAAATTTCAAACTTTTTTCACTAAAATATATTTCTTCTGATACACATCAAATTTTGTCTCTTGTTATTATTATCCCATAGATTTCTTGTGTGCTAGATAAGCATTATGAACTTTCGTAGATTATTTTCACTTATATATCTTTTGCTAGTATATGCAAACAATTCATGCTAAGGTTTTATTTACATTGAAGCTAATTATTAGTTTTCTTTGGGGATGCACTCAAGTAATTTTAAATGATACAGAAAATTAAACTCACACTGCCCTTAACATAACACTTTCTCTTCTGCTGTTTAGTAAAAATGGATCACAAAACTGTTAAATTTGTGCTGTTCTACTGACAGTGAAACTTAATGAATGCCCGTATGCTATCAAGTGCAAGTTAAAAGAGTAGAGCTAAAGAAATTTCTTTATTGTATGTGAAATGTGAGTTTTTTAGAAAGCGAATTGGCTAAAAGCAATTTAATGTGGTACCTTCTAAATTGAGGTGATAAGAGTAAAAAGAAGGCTTTGTAGTGCTGCAGTCCGGCTGGGCAAAATAACCGGGAGGTGAAAAGCAACTTGAAGGTTGAAGAGGGAACTGCTTTATTGAGGAGAAACTCAGTGGGAACTGAGCAGGAACTCAAGGTATCAGGTACCCAAGGTAGCAGGCACCACTTTATTGCGGAACAGCAAAGGTATATATACCTAAATGATTACACACAGCTTGACTCAATTAGCATTATCTAGATACAGCAGTCAGCCAATAAGGAATCCTTATCATCTTAATGGCTCCGTGGAGTTGCCTCACAAACCACTCCTCCTGGCAAACTGCCAGATGTCATCTTGACTTGATTTGTGGTCCCCAACATTGTAGAAGTTGTGAGAAGCAATTTAGATGTTCCTAATGATGTCTAAGAAGCCTGGGTGCCTAGTATCAATCTAAATCTGAAGCTACTTCAAGGATATTGAATAGGAACACTATGTCGTGTACCATTTTTGTATTTATCTTTGCTTGTTGATCTGCAATCACTCTTAAGACATTAATTACTTATTGTACTGTTCCATTTAAAGAGTCAGAGAATGAAGACATAAATCTCCAAAGACCAAAGTGATGTTCCTGAACAGGAAGTTTCTCTCTGTGTCCTGTATCCATGACTACTTTTTAATTTTTCATTATATTTCAACTATAATTGGAAAAACTCTCATATTACTTTCAGGTCTATATTCATGTAAGTTTTGACTTATCTCTTGAATGTCCCAACTTCAAGAGATAAGTCAAAACTAATAAAAATAATTTATTATTTACCAAAGACATATTTAGCCTAAACTTCCACAATAAATATGTCTTTGGTAAATAATAAATTAAAACACCTCATTAGGTATAAAGCCATAAATAACTTTCCGCATCATTTATTATTTACTACCAGCAAGACATCTGTTAACAGTTTACACACATTATCTAATTCAACACCTATGGTTCCTAATAGGCTCCATTTAAAGATGCTCAAAGATCACTGACTTTTCCAAGTTTTGAAATATTAATGGAGAAAATGGGTATTTTAACCCAGTTCTTCTCAAGCTGAAAATCAAATGAATTATTGTTGAAAATATTAAATACAAAATCATTACTGTGTGAAAAATTTAATGAGCCAATTTTTAATTTTACATTGAACTGGCTTTATATAGAAAAGGCTAATGTAAGAAAAGGTAATGAGAGATTTGACTGCAAAATTATTTTAAATGACTTCACAAAAAAAAGAATTCATAAATTGCAAATAAAATTAGTATTATATCTATCAAATAGTAAAAATTTACATGAAAAAGTGATATTATCAATTGAAAAAAAAATAATGCTTGTACAATTAGGAAGAGACAAGGCACATACCTTACTAAATAAGAAATACAGAGGCAGCATTAACATATAAGAAATGCTGAAATACATACTAACTAATATGTAAAAATTTTTAAGGTGAAAAATCATTTTAGAATTTAGAGATGGGCAATATATTTTTAAAAAATCTAAAAATATTTGTAAAAGAAAAAAAAATTGCTTTGAAAGAAAGAAAAGAGAATTCCAGGTTTTAAATATGTTGGAAGGAAGAGAGAAAAAAAAGAAAAAGGAAGAGGAAGAGTAATCAATATGAAAATTACTCAAATCAGTCAATGTAATGAAAAACAAAAAAATAAAAAATAATAAATAATAAAAAACACCAATGCGCAAAAGAATGATCAAATTTACTGGATTTTAAGTCCACTACTTATGGTGAAAAAAGATAAATTTATTACCACCATATATTACAAAGGTAATATAATATTACCTTAGACTAGAAAAATGAAGAATAGTGTTACTTTATTAGATAATTAATAACTTATGCAAATGCCTGGAATTTTATTGAGTTTGGAGCTGAGAATTAAACCAAGTGTCACAAAGATTTATAGATTATCTCTTAGTGATAACATTTTTTTAAATTTTTTGCCTACTAAGAGTTGTTTCAGAGTAATGACTTTATTGTTTCCACAATTTAATAACTGAAAACAACTGTGTTGTAAAAGATGGAGGACAATGGGAAAGTTTAAGCTGCATTTGTACTAATCAAAGAGAAAATTAATGTATTTTCTGATTTTAAAAAATACTAAAAAATATGAACACCTTTTAGCTCATGAATATTCTTCCAAAATATAACAAGTTTATATATATATATATATATATATATATATATATATATATATATATATATATATACACTACTTATATGTGAAGATTACTGTGACTTTGTTTATAGCATCTGAAAATTGAGTGTAGCTTCTACAAGTCTATATAAAGGAATGGATTTAATTTTAGCATATCCATTATGTGAAAAAAAAATTATTAACTTAAAATTATGATGCCAATTTATTTACTCTAATAATAGGTATAAAAAGGTAAAAAATTTGAAAAAAAAACATGTTTGATTCTGGTTTTGAAAAATGCTAATCCAGTAGTAATTTTTTATAAGATAATACAGAAAATATTAGCCATAATCAAGAGGATAATTCTTTTTTATTTTACATTGAACTTTATGAACATAAAAAATTGACATTCTATTCCTAAAATATTGTTAGATGTTTGACAATAGGTAGAAATAACTCAAAATTAGAGAATGAGTACTAATGCTAAAATTTAAGCTACAACTTTATTACCACCTATGTGAATAATGAAACATTATTTTTAAGTGTTCCTCATTCTTTGGTCATTTGAAACTGTAAGGCTGTATATGAATATACTTTGAACATGAAATAATATTTATAAAATTACTTTTTTTTCAGAATAAAGTCTTAGAACCCTAAATTTTCTTATGCTTCATAAAAGCACTATTGTGGTTCTTACCAGGCCAATAATAATAACACTAATAATAAAAATTTTTCAAGGCTGAGATTTCCCTTTCATGCTCAGAAGATAAACAGACAATTGGCACCAAATTATAGATTTGGAACAAACAAAGCCTTGATCTGTCAGTACAAGTAGAGAAAGTGAAGCTCAAATGCTGCAAAAGGATTTGATAGTACAACAGTTTGTTTGTTTGTTCTGGTACCAGTGATTGAACTCAGAGGCCCTGGACAACTGAGCCATGTCCCAGCCCTATTTTGCTTTTTTTTTTTAGATATCTTTTAGTTGTTGAAGGACCTTTATTCATTATTTATTTCTATGTGGTGCTGAGAATAAAACATAGTGCCTCACACATGCTAGGAAAACACTATATTATGAGCCACAACCCCAGCCCTCATATTTTCTATTTATTTAGAGATGGTCTCATTGAATTGCTTTGCACCTTGCTGTTGCTGAGGCTGGCTTTGAACTCCTGAGCCTCTAAGCCACTGGGATTACAGTTGTGCACCACCATGCCTGGCTGATAGCACAACAATAAAGCAGAAGCATCTTCTGTGAATTTATTGGACAGCTTCTGCTAACTCCCTCTCAAGTGCAATCATGGGCTTTCTTTCATTCTAACTGATGACTGATTCCTTTCTCTTCTTCTGTCCAAATAACTTTAAACTCCTTATCTTTATTGAATCTAACTTAGAAAACAAATGTGTTCTAACATCAAATATGAAACACATTTTTGTAATAGAACATTGTTGTCTTTGATTTTCCATATTATATCCCTAAAATCACAGATACTTCAAAAAGACATTGCATTGTGTTTTATGAACATTCCAAATAATAAGTAGCTAAGATAAATATTTTCTGAAGTCTGAATGTTAAAATCTGGTACTTCTTTATATTCTCATATTCTAAAATAGCTACTGGTACTTCTTTGTATTCTCATATTCTAAAATAGCTAATATGATGGGCAAACTGGAGAGATTGAGTAGAGCTTTGCACTAGGGGTTTGAAAATTGTTCGCCTTGGTTTCTTCTACTTTAATTATCATTTTTTAGTTGAGTTCTCCTTAATTTTATGTTGGAATACTATAATAATATCCTGACTCTCGTGTGTGTGTGTGTGTGTGTGTGTGTGTATTTTTCAATTTACTTTTTAAGCTCATATGTCTGATATCAGCACCTCCCTATATAAGCACCATAACTGTTCCCAATAAAAAGTAAAAGCAGACACACTTAAAATTTTTCATCTACAATTTACCCCTTTCCCTCAAATGTTACTTTCAATACATCATCATTTTATTGTTAACAAGTTAAATATTGCTCCAATTCTCCTTCTTCTTCTATCCTCTTTGTTATTACCACAAATCAGTGTTCTGGGGTGGGAGACTCCCCTGGGAACATCTGAAAATGCCTAAAGATATTGAGATGTTGTTATACTGGAGGTGAGGGAAATATTACTAACATCTGGTGAGTAGAAGCCTTGGTTACTGATAAACTACTACATTTTACAGCAAAACCCCCAACAGCACAGAATTCTGCAATGCAGAACAGTCATAATGCTGAGGTCCAGAAACTGCCTGAGATCAAGACATCATTAACTGGCAAGTAGATACCTGAAACAACAGGATGAATGAATGATCTCTCTCTTGCTCTGGCTCCCATCCAAGACAAATTTCCACACTACAGCAGAGCCAGTCTGTCCAAAATGTAAAAAAAAAAAAAAAGCCTGTATTTTATACTTAAAACTTTAATTACTTAGTACAAGGGATGGAAGGCATTATAAAATTCTTCATGAATTATTTCCTCATTAACTCTTTAGTTTCTTCTCACCTCCCTTTTTCTTTCTATACCAAACTTAAGCGCTACTGAAGAGTTTTCTATTATTTACATGTTCATCTTCTCTGTTGTCTGATTTCTGGCATTTTGATATGCTGAAGCTTCTGCCTGATTGCTATGACACTCAATTGATAGGGCTTGTTCCCTTTGGACATAGGTCTCCCTCTGAGGAAAAAATAGAATATAATCGGAAAAATGCAAATAACCACTGCATCACTGGAATTTCTGAGAGAGCTTATTAGACTATTTTGGAAAATTAATTTAGGACATTTTGTAATTGTGTTGCATTCTAAAAAACAAACACCCACCTCAGTTTGTTATTTTTGCCATTTTAACACACAATAAGATACTTCTAAGACAAGGTTTTTCTCCTGATTTGTTTTGGCACTGGAACCTGGAGTCATCCACCAGGACAGAGTGGCTAAGGAAGATGGACTCCCCTTCATTTTCAGATGCCCCAGTTGTGTGAGAATTAAATATTATTCCATCTACTTAATATCCAGGATGTCACAAAATAATTGAGGAAAAAATATCAGGTTTTGAGACAGTGAGGAATTCTTCCTGCTTATACTTTAAGAAAGGCAAATCAATATGAACAAAATTTCTAGTGATATTAATTGGCTTAGGTAAGGTAGGAGATAGCCATCTGAACAAGTCACTGACATATCAATGTTACCTTTTGGAATTTTAAGCAATTTGACAAAGGAAACTGACTTTGCCAATCTGAGAGATAGTGGAGACTTTTTCTCTTTAAATAAAATCATCCTACTGACTTCCACAGATAGATCTCGAAATTTCGTATCATGCTGCTTGATTTTGCAAATGCCATTGTCCAATTTCCCTTAGATTTTTTTAAAGTTCTCTGTGTAATATGTAGGAGTAGTTTCTTGGCCTGATGGGCACAATTTCCCCTTTGTGACACAGTGAAAATAAGGATACTGGTAATAGACATCAATAAGTTCCATTCCAATTTTTAAAGAATTAGCTTTTACATGTTTAGTTTTCAAAAAATAAAAATCAAACAAATGTTATTCCTCATAAAAGACTTGTGACACAGAATATTTAATTTTTAAATTTTGCTGTTTCCTTAACCTATCCACAATTACATATTCTTTTTTAGAGTGGAAGAGATAAAAGCTTTTGTGTTGATGACTTATTAAAGAAAGAAAGTGAAATGAGCTTAAGTTTGATTTTAAAAATGTGTTTTTCAGAGTATGAGTAAGTTCAATTTTTATAAGCATTAAAACCAAGCATTTCGAAGTGATCAGACTTAACTCTTCTTTTAAATTTATTCCATAGGTAATAGCAGGCAATTGAAAACTACTCCCCACATGCACAGAAACATTATTTTCCACTTGAGAAACTCAAGTACCTTTGTTTCATTATCTATTAGAGGATAGAGAAATACTAGGTCTGACAAAAATATATGTATGATATGTATAATATATAATATATATGCATAATAGACGGGCATATTTAAGTATGTAAATTGTATCTCTGCCTGTCTTAAAAATTGCTAATTAAAAAAGGGAATGCCATTCTAATTTTATTCTGTTTAAGAGGTAATTTATTCAAGAATATTCAGAAATCATCTATCTAATGGAAGGTTAGATTTTATTAGCATAATCCAAAAGTAGCATTTATTACTGGGGAAAGTAAGTGGTGTGGGGCTTTCATTTGGGCTTTAAAGTTTGTGTTCACTTGCACTATAGAATTATTGTAAGAAATTCCTTGTCACAAAATATAGAATTAATATTATAGCTCTGAATATTGGATATAATACACAGTAACTAGAAACTTTAGATATATTTTATATTTAGATTATTCTTTCATTCTTCCTTTTATATACTAGATGTTGATGATCTAAAGAATGATACAACATGATACCAATCTTGAAAGAATTTGCATCATAATGGATAAGATGTCTATTTGTAAAAACTGAGACAAAGCACACTTAATATTGTGATTAAAACTTTTGAAATTCCACTCAATTGCTTTTGTAATATGAAAATGTATTAGTACAAACTAATAAAATATATGCTATATAAAAAAGAAAAAAAAAACTTTTGAAAAAGTATATGGAAATTAGATTAATAAGCTCTCACTTCTATTAGGATGGGAAAGTAATGATGGTACAGCAGAAATTCTTTGGGACATGAAGAAAAGAATTCAAGGTGGAGCTTAAAGAGCTAGAGGCAATGGAGGCTATGTTGGCAAATGTTAAGCATAAATAGAGACAGAGAAGCAATAAAAATCAGAAGAGGTAGGAATTGTGTGAAGCAAAAGAATTATGTGTACAAGTATTAGTGGGGCTGAGTTTATTCCTACAGGGAATTTGGAAGACTATTTGTGATCATGCTTGGAAGAGCTGGGGGAATATATGAATAAATATTGAGTTTATTGCATAAATAATAGAATACTTTCTTACTTTTGTGGGTATGGCATGGTTAAATGTTTATTTTAGAAACTAATGCTTGTGAGAGGGGAGAATGGCACACTTGAGAGAGGCTCATGACAGGAAGAGCAACTAGGGGAAGGTCACTGTTCTCTAGGCTACAGATAAGAGAAAGGAGGGTTGTAAACACTGGCAATAGTGACAAAATGAGAACTTATTTAGAAAGCAGAATAAACAAATCATAATAGTAAGGATTTGATTTTTATAAGGTGTGTTGTACTAAAATCACAAAATTTAGAGATTTAAAATTGCCTATAGTTTTCTCAATTATGGTAAAAACTGCATTAAAATAATTGAATACTTGGTGTGTCGCAGCAACTCATGTGGTGGGAACAGCAGCAGAGGCCAGGCAGCACAGTTTCAGAAGGTTCCTGAGAGCTACTGCCTGCAGCACCTGTGTGAGCCTTGTGCTCTCAGCCAGGAAGCTCCAGAGGAAGGTCAGCTCTGAAGAATGTGAGGCTAAGAAGAAGCCCAAGAGGAGGTCTTCCAGGATGTCTGCTCAGACTGCTGCTGCCAAGGCAGATGCCAAAACTCTAAGGTTTTCTTTCATAGTCAGCAAATGGAAATAGGGATGTGAATGAATAGCTGTGATATGAGGTAATAAATGCAGTTTTGCAAATATTTCCAAAATAGAACTGACTGGAAGCAGCAAGTCATCAAGTTGACTGTATAAGGTGTATGTTCACAAAAGGGACATTTTATAAGGATCCCAAAGAGGAGTTGGATATTTCCAGATGGAGCAGAGTGAGACTGAGAGGTCTGTGAAAATAAAATAGGATTTCAGGAGGTGCATCATCATCTGCCTAACTAGAAATATATTAGACAGTTAAGGGAACTGAAAGACTTTAATTTGATTGAAATGCCCAATATATTTCTATAACAAAGGGAAAAATAGGCAAAAGAGAAATTAGAGAGTACACTGCTTGGTTCTTTAATAAGCAAAGACAGGAAAAACATGGGGACATTTACATTTTAGAATAATCTCATTGGCTTTATTGCTGACCATGGGATAACAGGATGTAAGACCTATGAATGAGGGGCTTAGAGTAGAGCTTACTATACTTTAGCATAAAGATGATACAAATTTTACTGTCATTATCAGTTACCAGACGATGTGTTATTTAGAGTCAACAAAATATGATTACATTCAGAAGTAAATTGAGAAGTAAAGTTGATATATGTTTGATTTGATATATTTTGACCTGGAATTTATATCTTTTTAAAAAAAACCTTTTATAATTTACACTGTTTACTGTGCCTCTATAGATGAAATGTTTGAAAGATTTACTGAGTCTGACAATTTTATTGTTTTAGCCTCCTGATTCATTAATATAAAATGTTACATTTTAAGTAAGGGAAGTATTTTTTGTTTGAATTACTGCTGTCTAAAAAAAGATATTTAAATGATTATATCAAACAAGAATTTATTATGGGCTGGGGATGTGGCTCAAGCGGTAGCGCGCTCGCCTGGCATGCGTGCGGCCCGGGTTCGATCCTCAGCACCACATACCAACAAAGATGTTGTGTCCGCCAATAACTAATAAATAAATAAATATTAAAAAAAAAAAAGAATTTATTATGTCTGTTTTTATTATTTAATTTTCCTTTTAATGTGTTATGGAAAACAAAAGTTTAATAATGTAAAATTACATTTATTTTACATAATTTTGGAATAATTTTTAGCTAAGTTATCTAAGGCAAAAAATAAAAAGTAAAGTTTTAGAAAGCCTGATATGTGGTAGTAGGTGGAAAACTAGAGGTGTGCAGAATTTGTGGTTAGAGACTTTCCTTCCCATCTCTTCCAGATGCTTCCCTTATTCTTAACATTTCTCCAAATTTGATATTGATACTCTCTTCTCACATTTTTCCAAAGAGGCAATTACATTACTTTCTATGATTGCAGAAAGTTATGATTACATTATATTAGATTTTGACACTAAATTACACACTGGTGAGAAAGCCATGCTCTTCATTTGGTTTTTACTTTCATCACTAAGACAATACAAAGGTGACTTGCATTCAGTAGTCACAAGTTACTTCAATATTCCTAGTAAAACATAACAGAAACATATATATGTTTTATTTCATTAAAATCTCCTGAAGGGAGACAATTCTTTATTGTATACTAGAGCCTTTTTCCCCAAGTTTTAAAAAGCAAAATGTCTCCAGGTATTGTCAACTATCTCCTAGACTATGAATATGGGGGAAGAGGCAAAAACTTCCGTGATCCAGATGCAATAGGAACATTAAATGTTTAAAGATATTTCATCTTTTAAATTCTAATGAAATGCCCAAACACAATTCTTTTTTTAATTTAATGTTTAGTTGTAGTTGGATACATACCTTTATTTTATTTATTTATTTTTATGTGGTGCTTAGGATTGAATGCAGGGCGTCGCACATGCTAGGCAAACACTGTATCACTGAGCCACAAGCCCAGCCCCCCCAAATACAATTATTGTCTAAAGAAATATGGAAAGAAAAAATCATCACTTTATATGCCTGTAGATCTAATACATCTACAAGTGGTTTTGTTATATCATATTTGTAGAAAAGAGGAGAATGGAAGATAAAGTTTTCCCATTCAGTTTTCTCAATCTGAATGCTCTTGTACTCTAAGCAAGACTTGTTGATTTCCCTCATAATTAAACATAATCTACATTCTGTTACAGCAACACATTCAAGGAGAGAAAAAGGTACCAATCATTTACTTGCAGAAAGAAAATTAACAATTTGCTTCATGTTGCTTTGAAATAACCATTTAGGTTTTTAAAAAGTACCCAAGGTTTTCACCCACTTTCTCCTTACACTATCGTCATTGAACATAATAGACAGCTAATAAAAATGTGACCTTATGTGGGGAGATATTATTTTCAATCAATCACTAGTTTGGATAAATGTTTTGAATCATTCAATGGTAACTGAGTCCTTCTGCTCCACTGGCATATATGGGAGACACAATTAGAATTACTGTAATTATCAACTACTTCCTATAAGCAAATAGAAATGATAGCTAAATAATCTTTAAGTGAATAATATTAAAGATCACAATTATGAAAAAAGTAAAGAATATGAGTTATTTAATATTTTTTTTCGAATTCCAACTCACTGTTTTGCCTGGAATTACACTACATTATGTTGAAGTAATTGGTAAACTATACTATTATGAGTGTAAATTTTACAAATATTGAAATTACTGCATTCTGAATAAAATCACAAACTCTTAAAATGGGATATTTAAAGAGGGGAAAACATTAACTAATACAACTATCAAAAAATTTTATTATACTTTACTGGGCAGTCATAGTCATAGTATTCTTATAAATACTTTTTAAAACATTTTTTTGTAGTTGTAGATGGACAGAATGCATATATTTTATGTTTTTTTTATGTGATGCTTAGGATCAAACCCAGTGCCTCACACATGCTAGGCAAGCATTCTGCCACTAAGCTACAGCCCCAGCCCCAAGACATTATTTTTAAGTATCATTAAGTTTATACATATTTTTTTTGGAAGGGATTGAGTATTTGTTCATCTATGATCAACACTTTTAGGCTAATTTTCTGTTTTAACTCAAGTTTTAAAAAACCTGCTTTTATTCACACTAAAACAAACTGCTTGATATGTTCTCAATAATTAGATGATAAATAAAGATGTAATTATTCCTATAAGTAGGATATGGATGCACTGGAGCACACACCAGCAAGAGTGAGGACATGCTGCTTAACTGTCTCACCTACTTTTATCATGCTGTATCCACTTTAGGGATCCAATTTATGTGGTTAACAAAACTTTCAACAAATTCATTTCATCCTCACAACAATTATACAATGGGGAGATCAACTTAATCTTCATTTTACAACTTGAGAAACTGAAGAACAGAAATATCCCATAACTTATATAAAGTGGCATGCCAATAGTGGCACAGCATGGATCTGAACAGTTTTGCTTCAGTAGCAGGATTTTTACAACCTCAATAGACACACAATTCAGTTAGCAATCTTATTAAATTCAGATTCGGACTCAGTACTTCTGGTTAGGGGAAAACAACATTCTGAGTTTTAACAATCACACCTGTGATACAGATGTTGCTGGTCTGAAGATCACCTTTAATTAGCAAAGTTCTAATCTACACTGGACAATAGTGAGAGATATGGCAACCATCAGAAACACAGTTTATCTTCAGAAAATTACTCTTATGTGCAAATTGCCAACTTCTGATTTAGAACTTATGCTACTTCCTTTTCTTTCTTTTAAAAAGGGAAGTTAACAAAATTTGCAAGTATTATGGTATTTACAAGTATTATAGTAGCTGATTTCAGGTTTTGATAGTCAACATATGATTAATATAAACTTGAAACTGTAATATCTACCCCCCATAAGGCCTTCCTCTCATCCAAAAACGATTTACAATTACTCTTGAATATCTTCTTTAACATAGATTCAGCCCAAACCCATTAATATTTAGGAGTACATGTTTGTAACCTCTATACAGGAAAAGAAATTCAAGATTAACTTAGAAATCCAGCAACTTTCTAAACTTTTGCTGTTTACACAAGTGCTCACTATAAGTGGAAAAGGAAGCACATCCTTTGATAAATAGAACGTAAATGTCAACACATTACTAAACAACTCTCGTCCATAAATTTCTGTAAAACAAAGGGATGTTCATAATAATTTCCCTTCATGCTTACTGGTGAATTGATTTTTATACCCTAATCTAAAATATAGAATGTAAAAAGTATAAACGTAAACCAAAAAACATATATTATTTCCCTGTGTTTAAAATGCATTGGCCCACAGGCCTTCAATACTTAAAACCTAAAATACCATCAAATCATTAGAAATTAAATCTTTATCAACCTTTTTTACTAAAAGAAAAAGAAGTATTCCTATTGACATATAATCAAACACTTTTAAAGTCATGCATTTAATTTGACAATGATATCTACCCAAAGGCCATCCTGGATGTGTATATTAGACCTAATGACGTAACTAAAGAATAACTTATTAATTAAAACAAAAGATGGGATTTAAGACAAATCGCCCTAGTACAAGTAATTCTGGTTTTCCTATATCTCATTCAACATTATCCTGAATGTACCCAGATACACTTAGCATGTCTTCCCTGAGGTATAATTAACACTGTCACATACTTTGACAAGTTTATACACACATACACACACACACACACACACACACACACACCCTTACCAAAAGCCATAATTAAATAATTGCACCTGGACGTAGCAAGCATAAGGTTTCAAAGGTCTCATGCAATATTAACCCACAAATTCTAAATGTACTTATGATTGTGGAATCCCATTTTGAATTACAACATAAATTAACAAATCTAAATAATACAACTACCATAAAGCTAAAATTCTCATTTATGCAGCTATGAGTTAAAAGAAATATAATACCACAATCTATTGCATTTTCTGGCATGAAAGCAAAAACACAACGCAAATTTAGGTTTTTCTATCAAAATTACAAGAACTAACCTTCTACCCAGGAGAATCCAAAGACACACAAAAGCATCTGCATTATTTTACATATGAGGTACATGGAAAAAAGTCTCTCCCCAAAGTAGTAAGAAATAACTTCTAATTTCCTAAGAAACTTGTATTTTACATTTGTTTTTTTTCCTGAATCACTTACACAGCCACAAACAAACTCAGATATTAAAGAACTAGAGAAGTTAAAAGATATCCTTTTCAATAGCCAACAGTCACCAAAGACTGTGACAAAAGAAAATAGATATAAGTATTCCATGTTACTGTGCACAAGCAAGCCCAAAGTTTTACTGCTTCACTAGTTAAATAACTAAATGTTAAGCATTATTTCATGAACTTAAATGAAATCTGGTATATAAAGAGAAAAAATATGCGATAAGTGAAACTTACTTTCTATTTCACAGAAAGATTTTACTCCATCTAAAATAATCCTGTGACCTTGTGGAAACAGTCCTGAGTTAAACACTTATTAAAGTACATTCCTTTACCAAATGTACCAGTACATTACTGCTCTGAAAGCATTCAATATGTCTACTATGTTCTCTAGATGTATATTAATACACTGGTTTAAGCCATTTGCAGAAAATCAACAGAAACCCTTAAAAACGTTTGACCTGACATGCAAGTTTAAGACATGTGAGTTTTAAATTGACAGATCTTTACATCTTTCATAGTGAAAATTATCAGAATATACTCTGAAAGTTAAGTGATTCTTCCAAAGAGCAAATTTAACTTGACCTCCTAAATGGTACAGATTTGACACACCATTTAGAAGGCTAAAAGAAATACTGATTTACTTCTCTAAAGCAATACTGTTCAACAAAATTATAATGCAACTTACACACGTAATTTTGAATTTTCTAATAACTATGCTAAAATGATAAAAATACAATTTTAAAACACTTACTAAACATGCCAAATATTATTTCAACATGTAATAAATATCTTTAAAATATTTATTCTTTTACAAATTGTACTAAGTTTTCAAAATCCAGTATGCATTTCACACTTACAGCATATCACATTTTGAACTAACCACAACATCATGGTCCATAGTCAGAATGTGGCTACTGGCTACACTATTGAGCAGTATACTTTTTAAGTAATATTTTGAGATCTGACATACCACTCTGTTTATAATTAGTTCACATTCATGTCTCCTTTTTAAACTGAAATGGCTGTGACTACAAATATAAGCAAAACTGTTAATTCACTGGAAAAATCAGGATCAGATCCCCCTTATCTGGGAATCTGGTTAACACACACAATAAGTAGCAAATGGATTATTCCTTATTATGTCTCAAGTAGTCTTCAGAGATGGTGCTGATCAACATGTGCAAACACAATTTGTAGCAAAAACACAGGTTAAACACCAAAACATTTTTATATCAAAGCATAACACTGCCTTAATTATAGCATCCCTTCCCCTCACATTCTTGAGCACATACTTCTATGCAATTTATTTATAATTTTGCTCTCTAAATTTGATAAATTTTGTCAACCATACAGTCACCATTCAAAAATAAACAGAACACTATATAAGACACAAATGAAAACAAATCAACCAGCTACTTTTAATACAATTTGTCAAACAATCTTAAATTCTTGAGTTCCACTGAATTTGATTCTTCTCACAATTACAATTAATTTACTACTAAGAATTTTCCCAAGTCATTAGGATATTTGCTTAAAATGTAAATAATTCCAACAATGTGTTTTCTAGAAAATAACAACTACAACCATAGCTTAGCACATAAAATTTGTCCTTTAGGCAAGTTACTGAATAAATCAAACAGATACAACTATACTCTTGTTTAATGCTATTACATTTTGTAACACCATATTCAACAATTTCTAAATTTGGAAAATCAATTCAGATTGCACACAAGCACTAACTTTAAAACTTAAAACCTTACAGGTTTCTACAAAATACTTGTGAATAAATATAATCCACAGAAAAACAACAGAAAAATCAACACCACTCAAACAAATCTCAGCAAGAAGCACAAGATCAGTATATTCATAAGTACAGAATATACGATACATGCTAAGAGTATTTTTCTCCTAATTTAATTTAATTACCTAGGCAATTTTTGTTTAAAGCACTTGCAAAGCTTTAAGGAAGCAAACATAGCTAGCTAGCCTCTTCTGCTGCACATACATACAAGGATAATACATTCATCTCCTAATATTGTTTCCACAATTTAGAAATCAAAACAACAAACTTTGTTTCTTACCTGCAGTTAGGAGAGGATTAAGGGTTATTTCAGCTAGATCCTTCTCAATTCCCTTAGTGAAATGGGAACAGACAAAAAGGATTTGAGACAGTCTAAAGAATAACCAGAAAATAAGAATGCCCTCTACCATCATGCAGGTAAATGAAGGCTGGTTTTGCCTTCAGTAATGCTAACATGGCTGCTTCCTCTTCGTTCTCAGAGGCATAACCCAAACTCCTTAACAGAAAATTGCAGCTTTTTTCTCACTTGCTACTGTAAATAGGTAAGTCATTTACACCTGATTTGAGAAAGTCCTCCACTACTACTCAACAAAACAATATAAAATCTATTTTAAAACTCTTTTTACCAAAGAAATTCTCTTTGAAGCTTATATGCAAATGAGACAAAACGGAAGGAGGAAAAACACTAGAATATTTTTGACAATGACTTCAATCCACTTTTACTGTGGTAAAAATTAGAAAGCTATTGCAAGAGCACATTAATAGTTTTGTCAATATTTTATCTGTTTAAAAAAAAGTTTAAAATTTACAAATAACTTTAACAATGAAAAACTTCCAAGGACTATTTTAGCAATCTTACTTAACCATTTCTTTTCTCTGATCTTAGGTACAGCATGTAAATTTAAATTCCATACTGTTGGAGGAAAGAGGGCCTTGAGGTAAGGGGAAAAAGCATTTCTCTGATTTTCTTGAAATTTACAATGTTTTCAAAAGTTGTTTAATGTTCTCTCCACAAGATTACAACACACTGAGAAGAATTTTAAATTATTTCAAAGACTGCTGCTATTCAATATAATATTCTCAAGTTCATTAGTGTTTGATTAATGGTGCAATGACGGTGAAAATATATAGAAAAATAAGAACATGAATCACTATAAAATGCAATGATTGATCAGTTTTTATATTCTCTTTTTCTTTTAGTTGTGATCAATGAAAAACAACAAAACATCACCATTAGGTAATGCTATAGGTACCTTTTATGTCTGATACAAGAGTTCTACTCAATACAACCACTATCACTGATGGAGTCCCATTGATGGATTTTTTTGCCATCATAGAAAATAAAAGTCAGCAGGAAACAAATAATCTTTCACTTCCAACCAACAAAATGTTTTTTCCTGCTGTTGATTTTCAATACTATGTCAAGAACATCCACAAGTTTTAAAGATGTGCAAAGTTTTAACAGCAAAGTGACACCTGAGATTGTTAATGGCTACTTTTCAGTTTTATTTGTTCTCACAAGAACAAGGAGGGATGACTACAAAAAAATTGTACCTATTATGCAGAATTTAAAGACTTGTTTGTAAAACTAAGCAAATTTAAAATCTGCTTTCAAAAAAAGCCAAGGTCTGACATTCAACATTTTTTTAGCAAATATAAACTTTTTTGATCATTTCCTTTCATGAAAAGTTACACATTTCCTTTTATGAAACTGCCACCACAGATGCCTGGACGGACACCCACGTGGACACGTGCTAATTTCACTCAAGAGTATAACTCACAAAAGGAAACATCCCCAATGTACCATCTAATTCAGTTTCACAAATTTTCCTTGCCAACTCCTTAAACTCTCAGGATGAGAATTCAGTCTCTAGGACTCTTGCTGAAATTACCAAAGTACAGAATAAGTTTGCTTAGAAGCATAATTTTAGTGAGGACATTTTCATGCTCCCTAAAGGATGACAATTCATTCAAGTACAAATAAAACTGGTCATGAAGTATTTCTGGAGTATTGTTCTTGATGTAAAAATAAAAGCATCTAATTGCTGGGAAGACAACCTGACAATGTTACCTTTTAGCACTAGTGGATAACTTACCAGTGGTTTTGCTAGAGAGTTTGGTGCTCTTCTTCCGATGGGTGGCAGAAGGTTGTTTCTTCATGATCTTCAGGCTCTGGAGCAGCAGGGTCTTGCTGGTTCACATCTGAACTGCCACTGCTGGTGCTGGGGCTGTCATCATCATCGCACATTTGCTTATCACTGGCCATCTTCATGAAGTTGTCACTTGGAAAACTTTTTTAAAGAGAAAAGGGAAGAAATGTTAATCTAAGAAATCAATCAACAGCTTTTCCTTACCTTAATATTATTCCCAAATTGTATCTTTATAAAAAGGCTTCAAAAGTGTTCACATTTATTGTATGAAAATGTTACTGGGGATAGGATGAGTCTTACAATGCCAGCTCTCAGGGATTGTCCGAAATCACCCACTCACATTTTTTTCCATTCCTTGGATAATCTATCAATTGTCTACTTTCTCAGAAGGCATGAAAAAGATTTGCCGGGGAACTTAAGGCAAGGAGTATTAACAAGATATGACACACTGTAAATAACAGGTTTTTATGAAAAATGTTAAAAAGTCACTACACATCTAAATATTCACAGACTGACATGGTCAGAGCTACCAAATTCCCTTTCCCAGAGGAAAACATTCCCTGTTAACCGCTCATATGCTTATTTAAGGTGAACATCCCTCTTCTATGCACGTAAAACCTTTAAAAACTACACTGGGAAATTTAAAACTCAACTAACAAGCTGCCCTAGCCTTTTCCAGGGCCAGCAGTGAAGATTCATCCAGCCGCCACCATGGGAAAAGCAAAATCCAAACTGCACTTTCTGCAAAGCTCCCCACATCACCAAGGTTCCTTGCTCAATCTTTACATCACGGGGGACATTTTATCCAAAATTAACCAAAAAGAAGGGTAAAAGCCCAGGGAAAAACAACGAAGCCCCAAGAACTGCAACAAATGTCCGCGGCCCTTTGTGGGGAAGGCCGCCCATGGACAGCTTGCAGCCCAGCCGCCAAGTAATAGGAGCAGTCAAAAGGCCCCACAGCTCAGGGACACCGGTGGGGTGGACGCCTGGTGTGAACGTAGCTGCCGCTGCCCTAACTGCCCACCCCCCAAGACCCCAGCCCCGCTGCCCTACCTTGCCGCCTGAAGGAAGCTGCCGCCCCCCCCTACTGCCCCCCACGTGGTCCCCAGCCCCGCCGCCTTACCTGCAGCGGGAAAGAAGTTTCCCCTGCCACTGCCCTGGCTGAAGCCCACGGGGACACCATTCCCGCTGCCCTACTTCCTGGCAGGAATGAAGCTGCCGCCGCCGCTACCACAGCCCTAGCTGCCCCCAAAGCCGACCTCAGTCGCAGAGGCAGGAACCAGGCTGCGGCAGGAACGCGAGGCCGCTGATGTCGCCCCCCGCCCCCCTGGCTGCCACCCCTACACCGACCCCCACGCTGACCCCCACCCTCCCTCTCCCTTACCTAGCAGCAGGAAGGAAGCAGCCAACGCCACCCAGGCCGACACCCACAGGAGCCCAGACCCGCTGCCTTACCTCGAGGCTGGGACGCCGTCGCCGCCGCCCCACCACGGCCGCCCCGCTGCCGCTGCCGCCCATGCAGACCCCAGCCTGGTGCCTTACCTCGACGCCTGAAGGAAGCCAAGGCCGCTCCCCTCCACTGCCCCCACGGGGACTCCAGCCCCGCTTACACTGGTGGGAAGGAAGCTGCCGCCGCCACTCCCAGGATGCCCCCCACGTGGACCCCAGCCCCTATGCCTTACCTCGCGGCCAGAAAATGAAGCTGCTGCCGCCACCGCCCCAGCTGAAGTCCACGCGGACACCATCCCTGCTGCCCTACTTCCTGGCGGTAACAAAGCTACTGCCGCTGCTACCATAGCCCTAGCTGCCCCCAAAGCGGCAGCAGGAACGAGGCGGCGGCAGGAAGGAGGCGTTGGCAGGAATGAGGCGGCGGCCGCCCCCGCTGCCTTACCTCGCAGCAAGAACAAAGCTGCTGCTGCCACCAAGGCTGACGCCCACAGGAGCCCAGACCCGCTGCCTTACCTGGAGGAAGAATGAAGCTGCGGCGGACCCCAGCCTCGTGCCTCACCTCGCTGCCTGAAGGAAGCCGCCGCCGACCCCCTCCACTGCCCGCATGCAAACTCCAGCCCCCCTTACTTAAGGCCCGCTTACATTGCGGTGGGAAGGAAGCTGCCGCTGCCACGCCCCGGTTGCCCCCCACTAGGACCCCAGCCCCGACACCTTACCTTGCAGCCAGAATGAAGCTGCAGCCGCCGCCTTGGCTGACGACCACCGGACCCAAGCCCCGCCAACTTACCTCGCTGTGGGAAGGAAGGTTGTAATTGACAGAATGTTCCAACATTTTAAGTTAGTTTGTAAAGTCCTTCTGCAAATGGTCCGGTGGCCCAAATGATACAGTTCCGCTGCAGCCGCCCTGGCTGACCACCAAGCGGACCCCAGGCTCCTCCCCCGCCCCTTACCTTGTGGCAGGAAGGAAACTGCAGCCATTGTGGCGCCCGCGCCCCCCCCCCACCCGCTGCCCTCCACGGGGACCCCAGCCTCGCTACTTCACACACCTTCCTTTTTATAATCTCCCATCATCCTTGAATTACACTATACCCAGGGATAGAAAGGGTGCTATCTGTCTAGAGCATCTCACTGCAAACTCTTTCACACAGTAGTCTCTACCCATCCTGCACTCACTATCAGTAACATTTTAGCAGAAAGACAGTACCTGTAAAGGCTCAGTTCTTTCACTAGACAACACTTGCATGTTCAAAGTAAGTCATTCCATCAATGCAAAAAAAAAAAAAAACCTCAACCACCAATGTCTATTTCTGTCAAATATTACCTTTGAATTGATGATTTAATTTATTTTAAAATGAATTATTAAATTTATAAGAAAATCTTTATGTATGAATAATATGTTGGAGATTGCTTAAATTGGGAAACAACTTAATGACCTAAAAACCACTGTCTGATTTTTTTGTATGTATATATTTTCTTTTTTAAAATTTAATTTGTAATATATAACAAAAGAATGGCTTAAAATCCATATTACACCTATAGAGCACATTTTATTTTGTATCTCTGGTTGTACACAAAGTAGAGTCTTATCCTTCTGGCTTCATACATGTACTTCGGGTAATGAAAACCATCACATTCCACTGCCTTTCTTACTCATATACCCCCTTCCTTCCCCTCTACCCCCTTTTCTCCTTTGCTTTATCTGGAGTCTAATTAATCCTCCCATCCTGCCCCCTCCTACAACATGTTATGAATTAGTATCCTTAAATCAGAAAAATAATTTCACATTTGTTTCTTGTGGATTGGAAAATTTCACTTAGCATTATATTCTCCAGCTCCATCAATTTACCAGAAATTGTCGTAATTTTATTCTCTTCTAATGCTAAATAATATTCTATTGTGTGTGTATATATATATATGTGTATATATATATATATATGTGTATATATATATATATATATATATATATATATATATATAATCACATTTTCTGTATCCATTCATCTAATGAAGGGAATCTAGGTTGGCTCCACAGTTTAGCTATTGTGAATTGTGCTGCTATAAACATTGATGTGGCTGTGTCCCTGTAGTATTCTGTTATTAATTCCTTATGTACAGAACAAGGATTGGGATAGCTGGGTCAAATTGTGGTTTCATTCAAAGTTTCCCAAAGAATCTCCATACTGCTTCCAGATTAGCTGCACCAATTTGAAATCCCACCAGCATTGTACGAGTATGTGCATTTTACCCACATGCTCGCCAACAATTATGTAGTTTATATTCTTAAATGAATGGAGTAAGATGAATTCATACAGTCGTTTTAACTAGCATTTCTCTAATTGCTAGGAATGTTGAACAATTTTTCATGTATGTGTTTATAGATTGTATATCATCTTCTCATCTTCTGAGAAGTATCTGTTCAATTTCTTGGTCATTTGTTGATTGGGTTATTTCTTTTTTTTCTTTTAAAGATTTTTTAGTTCTTTATATATTCCAGAGATTAGTTCTATATCTGATTTGCATGTGGTAAGAATGTGTTTCCAATTACTAGGCTCTCTAATCACTTCACTGATTATTATTATTTTTTTTTTGCTAAGAACAGTTTTAGTTTGCATTCATCCTATAAATTGATGCTTAATAGTAATTATTGGGCTATGGATTATTATTTAAAAAGTGGCGGAATAAATAGATATGATGGAGATTCGGGCCTACTTTTTCTTCTAAGAGAAATAGTATCTCTGGTATAATTTCTATGTCCTTGATTCAATTTGAGTTGAATTTTGTGCATGGTGAGACATAGGGGTTTGATTACATTTTATTGCATATGAATTTCCAATTTTTCCAGCATCATTTTTTGAAGACACTATCTTTTCTCCAATGTATATTATTGATGCCTTTGTCAAATATAAGATAACGGTAATTATGGGAGTTAGTCTCAGTGTTATCTATTCCGTACCATTGTTATACGAGTCTATTTCGGTGCCAACACCATACTGTTTTTGTTATTATTAATATGTAGCATAGTTTAAGTTCTGGTATTGTGATGTCTGCTTCACTCTTCTTGCTAAAGATTGCTGTAGCTATCCTGTGTCTCTTATTTTGCCAGATAAATTTTATGACTGCTTTTTCTATTTCTATGAGGAATGTCATTGGAATTTTGATTGAAATTGCATTAAATCTGTATAATGCTTTTGGTGGTATGGTCATTATACAACATTAATTCTGTCTATCCAAACAAAAAAAAAGGTAAATCTTTCCATCTTCCCATGTTTTATTTGATTGTTTTTCTTAAGATTGTTTAGTTTTTATTGTAGAGGTCTATCACCTCTTTTGTTAAGTTGATTCTCAAGTATTTTATTATTATTTATGATACTATTCTAAATGGGGTAATTTTGTCATTTTTCTTTCAGTGGATTTGTCACTAATATAAAGAAATGCCTTTGATTTATGAGTGTTGATTTTGTAGCCTGTTACTTTTCTGAATTGTTTTCCTAATTCTAGCAGTTTTCTGATGAAATTTGATGGGTCTTCTAGGTATGTAATTATATTGTCAACAAATAGTGCTAATGAGTTCTTCTTTACCTATAGATAGTCCATTAGTTTCTTCCATCTGTTTAATTGCTCAGGATACTGTTTCAAGAACTATATTAAATAGAAGTGGTAAAGGAGAGCATCCCTGTCTTTTTTCAGTTTTTAGAGGAAATGCTTCCATTGTATGGTTTTGTGTTCTAGAATAATGCTACTTAATGTTGTGGCCATGGCCATGTAATCCATTGAAGGAACAAACTCAGTTGTTTGTCATAATATCTATATGCCAAAATATTATTTGCTTGAAGCTAAAGATTAGACAGGAAAGGTACAGAACATTTCCATAATAGCAAAAAATATTGAATGATGATGTTCTATAAATTACAAGGTGCAAATACTATGGACAATATGACCTATTTAGAGTTCAGATTTAGTATCTTGCCACAAATTCATAGTGTTAACTGTGTTCTGATATAAATTTTTGCTAAAAAGAATTAATAAATAAATAAAATAGAGTGGTGTGGATACAGCCATCAGGTGCTAATTTTAAGAATTCTGTTCCAGATAATCTTCCAGGTTGTACCTGAACTCTTCTAATCACAAGATTCCAAGCACCTCCCTTAATGGCCCCATCCCATTATGGTAAATGCCAGCAACTCTTAAAATGTCCATCAGAATGCCTCTTACCTTCTAGGCTAATGAGGGAACTGGCCAGGAAGATGACCACTGCCACTCCATATAAGTCCTGTGAATGGGCATTCATTGTCATTCTATGAGTATGACTCTGCTGGCATTGGGACCACACTTAGAGAACCTCTGCTCCAGAATACTCCAATATTTAGAAGATTTGGCTGGTTTTAGAACAGGTAGTAGAAGAACATGACTCATAAGCCAATTGCTTTACAAGTAGAAGATGTTGGTGAAATAAGACACATATGACCACCACCACCACCACCACCAACAACAACAACATAAAGCCCTCAAATTGCTTATTGCATAAATAATTGGGACACAATACTCCAGGTCATTTTTAACGACTGACATCACATTTTTAAAATTTTTATTACCTAAGGCTTTATAAATATCTCAATCTCCCAATATCTATTTATCTCTCTCTCTCTCTCTCTCTTTCTAAATCTCTCTCAATCTCTCTCTCCCTCCCATCCTCTCCCTCCTCCTCCCTCCCTCTGTCTCCCCCTTCCTCACTCCTGCTCTGTGCTCATTCACACCATAAGAAGGGGCCAAGAAAAAGAAGGTCATATCAAACCCCTGGCCAGCCAACATGGGCTGTTTCCTCATGGGAATGGGTCCTGGTTTAGATTGTAATTGACAGAATGTTCCAACATTTTAAGTTAGTTTGTAAAGTCCTTCTGCAAATGGCCCAAATGATACGGTTTCCTCCTGGTTTTCAATAATGCCACCAAATGCAGAGTGGCTAGGTTTTCCAATACAGACCTTGAGCTGAATATTACAAGGACCTCACCATGCACAGTGATGTTTATGGCAGGGAGCAAAAAGGGCCACAGTCCCAGCCCTATGTTTTAATCATACTGATACGTACTTGAGAGGTGGACGACTTCCCGCCACTTCTATTTCCAAGTGGGGGCTGGGAATGACCAGAATAACTGAGTAAATATAAAATCACAGGGAAAATAATTCATTTCATAATGACAACTTCATTAAATCTGACAGGCACTTTCAGCACAATATTCTAAAACATTTGTAAAAAGTTCATTAGGTTTCTCTATAACACTATGATGTGGACTTACTATTTATTTTCTGCAGATGAGGAAACTGAAGCACAGAGAGATGAAGCACTTTGCACAACATCATGCACCTGGTGAGTTATGGTTGGAAGCTGTGCAGCTGTGACCCCAGAGTATCGCTGGTGTCTCATAGTAAATAATAAGAATTAGGAGCATCCTCTGCTGGCTATCTCTGCTGGCAGCACCTCTTTTCACCCACGTGCCACTTCTTTCCACTATCAGTTCAGGAGATTCTGGTATCTCATCTTGGGGTGAAGTCCCTAGCAGCACCTCCCCAACCGTAAGAATCTTCTAGGCAGAGTCATGGAACTAAGGCCAGGTGATTATATCGGATGTCAGGACTGCTGTGGTGGAGGCAAAGATGGAGACATGCTGGACTTTCATTTCACTGGATTTGAACTGGAAATAGGCAGTTTTGGAAGTACCCAACACCTTGTCCCTGCAGAGGGAGACTGGCTACTGGAATGATTATGAAATCTGCATTGAGAACAACCAGAACTGCAAAGTGGGTCCTGTTGGCATCCAAAAGCCTAAATCAAGCTGGGCCTGCTGCTGAAACCTGTGCTTCCACGTTGCACATTTAGAAAATCTTTCCCTTTACTGTTTAAGTTGGTTAAAGTCTATCTTCTATCATTGTAATGGAAAGAGCTCTACCTGAGAGAGGCTGGCCCCTCAAAAAACATGGTTTGGTCCAAATAATAACCCAGTGCTACCCATAAATAAAAGCCCATCTGCATGCTCCATATGCTCCAGTCCCAGTGACACAAATCCCAAAGGCCATTTCCTGGCCAAAACTTTCTCAGGATGCACCAGGCAGAATAACCTGTCACTGCTCTTGGTTGTGACCATACAAAACTTGTAGCTACTTAGTACTTATTTTAATCTACCTTGAAATACACTGAGGTATATCTAAAACTCATTCATCAACATTTATCAAATGCTTCTGATGTGCTACATCTTCTTTAGGGCACAGAAATTTGGGCAAAATAATGTTAATCAATATCTAACCCTTTTCCAACATTGTGGGATCAAAACACTAGAACAAAGGTAAAAAGAGGTTAAGGTCTAGTTAATTAACACCCTACAGCAACGACCTTGCCTGTCACAGGAGCAAGAGCAAGAGCAGCACTATAATGATGCTACTGACACTCCTCTCTCACCTTTCCACTGCTTACAAGAGACACTTAACAGACTAATGATGTCCAACTCCATCATGTGGCATTCATTCCACTTGACAAACAATTGTGCTGTTTCAAGTTATTTGTTTAAAGATGCATACTTGAAAGCAGAGAAAGACAGTATAACCTGTAGACTATGTACTTAAAATTAATTTTATCCATTCCAGTTATTCATTACTATAAGTCCACCTCAATGAACTGTGGGCTTGAGGAGTTCTGTCAGTACTCCTAATTGAAAGCTAGTTGAAAGTTCAAAAGTAGAAAAAAATGCCATTCACCAAAACCAGGTAATTTTCTTGGTTTAACTTACCGAGTATCTAACTTCCAAGTACTGAGATTTTTCGGGAACATCAGGTATCTCAAAAGCATAATTCTTTTCCACTGTCTGGATAAGTAGATGTTTTAAAAAATCATTAAGACAAAAAAGTTTTCAAACTCAAATTAGCCAGCATTACATAAATAATACATTTTCCTATATTAAATCATCAGGAATCTAGCATCCTTATGGGACACAAGAGTAATTAAAGCCAAAAAGGTATCCTTTCACCTTTCAACTAGGACTAAGACTCATAGTGACAATGTTAAAAAGACTTCTCTTAGACACTACAGAAATCAAAATATTTACATTCAAATAGGAGCAAGAAGAGATTTTTTTTACAATGTTAATGCATTAAATCATTTGTCAAGAGACAGGTTGTGGCACATGCCTATAATCCCAGCTACTCTCAGAAGTCTGGGTAGGAGAATCGTGAGTTTAAGTCCAGAGCTATACATGCCTCACTGATAAAACATAGCAAAACATTGTCTCAAAAAATAAAAATTATTTGTTACTAATTGACATTAAGCAACTCCATCTTGCTAGAATAATCAACATTATAATTATAGTTCATATGTAGTAAGCATTGGCTATGTGTCAAGTACTATTCTAATCATTCAATATGAATCAAGAGATTTAACCCTTTTGACAATGCTTGCAATAGGGCCTCATTTGTCAAATAAAGAAACAGGCACAGGGAAGTCACTTGGCACTTGTTCACAGTCAGATACTAGTAAGCAGCAGGGCTAAGACTTAAATCACAAGCAACCTGACTCTAACATTCATATGCTTCACCATTACAACACATTGTCTCTGGAATTTTATGTTTTTAGTTTTTGTTTGCAGTGCTAGGAATCAAACCCAAGGCCTTGTGCATTATTACTTGTGGAAATTTAAAGAAGTAACTCAGCCACAATCCAAAACTTAAGTAGTTAAGAGTGTTAGCTGTATCTTTTGCAACTCAATCCTCCCTTTCTTTCCAACACTACTAACTTCCCATATTTTTAGTGGGCTACAGACCCCACAATTATGGCCAAAGGCATCAATATCTCACTAAAATCAAAATATAGTTTCTTTTTTTAGGGGCATTCTCCACTGAGCTATATCCCCAGCTATTTTTATTTTTTGAGACAGGGTCTCACTAAGTTACTATGGTTGGTCTCAAACTTGTAATCCTTCTGCTTCAGCCTCCCAAGTCACTGGAATCAGAGGCATGTGCCACCAACACCAGTTTGGACAATTTGTCATACATATCACGAATATAAGACTTTCATTCTATCAGAAATAACATCATAGTCCCTGATTTTTAAAACTAAAACTTACTTAACCTTCTAATCAAAACGCATTGGCAATAACTAATTATAAAATCAAAATGTTTTCTTTGCCATTTCAGATTAAAAACATGAAATGTAAGCATTTAAAGTAATTTGCTTTGAGTTATCTATATATTCAAATTCATGACCATTATTTTACAAGCAGTTTAAAAAGAAAGCAAAATATTTTTAAAAATCTAACACAGTTTTTATATTCATGCCTATGAGATTTCCATTCTATGAATTAGAGATATGCAGAAGGCACTTTGTATGAAGTAGATATGCAATACCTATTTACAAAATCAAGACATTAACAAACAACAAATTAAGAAAGCTGGACAAAAATTTACAACCAAATACAAACCTTGGACTTGAACTTCATAATTTTATATTTTGCTGCTATTCTTTCATCAAATTCATCGTAAACATCCTTCATTGTAACTGGAATTTCTGTTTCCTTCCCTGTATTTAGATCAATTTTTTGTTCTCCCGTGGGAAGGAGAAAAGGGAGAAAAAGTATCTGTACATAAGATCTTCTTAACCACCAGAAACCCAAGTTTAAAACAGTTTTCATCCTCACCCATTTAAAAACTTAATAGCACAGTCTCAACAATGAGTTCAGAGGCAAAACAATCCCTAAAAAATACTAAACCCAATGGCCAATTCCTCCCAAAGCATCATAAAGCAAGGCAAAGATGATCAATGCTAAGAAACAATGGGAAAATAAGCATTATAAATCCTAACCAAGATGCTCCACAATTCAACAGAAATGGGGAGGGGCTGATACTGGGAGAGAGCTGGAGATATTAAAAGTCCTAATAAAGAAGAAGCAAATGGAACTGATCTTGTTAAATGGCCACAGGGGAAATATTACAGCTGCCTATGCAACAAGAGCAGGAAAACTGGGCCAAATGCCATGTCACGTTTTAGAGCCTTAGAGTCCCAAGCCCAATTATTATGGAAATGAGGAGTAAGGGAAATATAACGTTCTGTATTAAAACTCAGACACTTTTACTCTAACAAGTTGAAAAACTGAGTTCAACTTCATTTCTCTAATTTTCCCATCCTCTATTGGAATTGCTGACAATCAGTGGTCATGAAGCAAGGAGTAAGAAAGAATTGGGGTTGTGAAGAACTGCTACCCTACTGAAGGACAGGGTTGACCTTGGAATAGAGAATGGGTGCCATATATAATTACTGAAATCTCAAAGCTAATCACTAATGCTTACCATTTCACGGGGAAGGAAGAACAGCGTTCGCTCAATGTTTTTCACCATGACACAACAGCTCACATGGGTCTGGGCTGATTCAATAAAAACTTTTCCAAACAGAAATACCACACCTGAAAGAATAAGGGAAAACTTAATTGAAATTGAAAAGAAAACATTTCAATTACACCAAATCATAGGAACAACATAAATGCTCACTGAACATGTCCACACATTTATACCTTTGTGATAACATTCTGACAGCAAACATATATAAAACCAGTTCTTTGTTTTTAAAATATTTATTTTTAGTTGTAGTTGTACACAATACCTTCATTTTATTTATTTACTTTTATGTGCTGAGGATCCAACCCAGGGCTGCACACATGTAAGGCAAGCACTCTACTGCTGAGCCACAACTCCAGCCCCAAAACCAGTTCTTAACTCAGTACTTATGCCATAGTACACTATCACAGTGGTACAACCCCTGAGAGAAAGGGGATAGAATAATTCTCTAATTTAGTATAAACAGTTTCCCTATAACCAGTATTATCCAGATTAAGAAAAACAAAACAACTATTGTCCAACAAGTCTGCTATTACAACCGCTGCTGCCAGCGTCCACGCAGCTCCGCGGCCCTCTGTGGGGAAGGCTGCCCACGGACAGCTAGCTGCCCCAGCCGCCAAGTAATAGGAGCAGCCAAAAGGCCCCGCAGCTCGGGGACACCGGTGGCGTGGACGCCTGGCGTGAACCTAGCTGCCGCTGCCGCCGCCGCTGCCCTAACTGCCCACCCCCCAGGACCCCAGCCCCGCCGTCCTACTTTGCGGCCTGAAGGAAGCTGCCGCTGCCCCTACTGCCTCCGACGCGGACCCCAGGCCCCCGCCTTACCTCGCAGCAGGAATGAAGCTGCCGCCGCCAGCGCCCCAGCCAAAGCCCACGGGGATGGTGTCCTACTTCCTGGCGTAAACTTAACTGCCTCCACTGCCGCCCTAACTGCCCACCCCCCAGGACCCCAGCCCCGCAGCCCTACCTTGCGGCCTGAAGGAAGCTGCCGCCGCCCCTACTGCCCCCGACGCTGACCCCAGCCCCACTGCCTTACCTCGCAGCAGGAATGATGCTGCCGCTGCCACTGCCCTGGCTGAAGCCCTCGCGGACACCCCTTCTTCCCGGCGGGAACGAAGCTGCCGCCGCAGCTACCACAGCGGACCTCAGTCGCGGCGGCAGGACCGAGAACGAGGCAGCAGCGGCAGGAACGAGGTGGCAGCGGCAGCTGGAACGAGGCGGCGGCAGGAAAGCGAGGCCGCTGAAGTCGCCCCCCGCCCCCCTGGCTGCCACCCCCACGCCTACCCCCACTCCGACCCCCACCCTCCCTCTCCCTTACCTCGCGGCAAGAAGGAAGCAGCCGCCGCAGCCACCCAGGCCGACACCCACAGGAGCCCAGACCCGCTGCCTTACCTCAAGGCTGGAAAGAAGCTGCCGCTGCCGCTGCCCCTGCCCCTGCTGTCGCCCATGCAGACCCCAACCTGGTGCCTTACCTCGCCACCTGAAGGAAGCCAACGCGGCTCACTACCTTGCCGCCTGAAGGAAGCTGCCGCCGCCCCTACTGCCCCCCACGCGGACCCCAGGGCCCCCGCCTTATCTCGCGGCGGGAATGAAGCTGCCGCCGCCACCGCCCCAGCCGAAGCCCACAGGGACACCATCCCAGCTGCCCTACTTCCTGGCATGAATGAAACTGCCGCCACCGCCCTAACTGCCCACCCCCCAGGACCCCAGCCCCACCGCCCTACCTTGCCGCCTGAAGGAAGCTGCCGCCGCCCCTACTGCCCCCCACGTGGTCCCCAGCCCCGCCGCCTTACCTGCAGCGGGAATGAAGCTGCCGCTGCCACTGCCCTGGTTGAAGCCCACGGGGACACCATTCCCGCTGCCCTACTTCCCGGCAGGAACAAAGCTGCCGCCGCCGCTACCACAGCGGACCTCAGTCGCGGCGGCAGGACCGAGAACGAGGCAGCAGCGGCAGGAACGAGGCGGCGGCGGCAGGAACGCGAGGCCGCTTAAGTCGCCCCGCGCCCCCCTGGCTTCCACCCCCACGCCCCCCTGGCTGCCACCCCCACGCCCCCCTGGCTGCCACCCCCACGCTGACCCCCATGCGGACCCCCACCCTTCCTCTTCCTTACCTCGCGGCAAGAAGGAAGCAGCCGCCATAGCGAGGCGGTGGCAGGACCGAGAACGAGGCAGGGCGGCAGGAACGCGAGGCCGCTGAAGTCGCCCCCCCCACCCCCATGGCTGCCACCCCCATGGCTGCCACCCCCATGGCTGCCACCCCCATGGCTGCCACCCCCATGGCTGCCACCCCCATGGCTGCCACCCCCATGGCTGCCACCCCCATGGCTGCCACCCCCACGCCCCATGGCTGCCACCCCCACGCTGACCCCCATGCCGACCCCCACCCTCCCTCTTCCTTACCTCGCGGCAAGAAGAAAGCAGCCCCAGCAGCCACCCAGGCCGACACCCACAGGAGCCCGGACGGCTGCCTTATCTCAAGGCTGGAAGGAAGCTGCCGCTGCAGCTGCCCCTGCCGTCGCCCATGCAGACCCCAGCCTGGTGCCTTACCTTGCCACCTGAAGGAAGCCAACGCGGCTCCCCTCCACTGCCCCCCACGCGGACTCCAGCCCCGCTTACATTCTTTTTACTTGAAATGAAAGCAATAAGAGAAGTGGAAATCCTAATGTGATTCTTGGTAATGGTCAGAAATGCTTTTGACTTCATTTATTCTGATTTTGATATTAATATATAGACCAGAAAACAAAAAAATATTGAGTGATTGCGTAAATTTTTTCATTCCCATTATCATTATTATGGATAAGTATTTTTATGCTTTTAAGGTTTATTTATTTATAATTTGTCATTTTGATTTTTATAACCTTTTGTGGAATTTTGAAATATTTATATAATAAAAATGTTATGTCAACTATGAAAGTTTTTCATTATTTCTAATGCTATTTAGATCCTGTCCATCTATTTGAGACCTTTAGTGATTGCTAATTTTTTTTCAATGTTTTAGATAATTATCATGTTTGAGTGATTATCCTCCCTTGGGAAATTAAATGCTGTTCACAGTGAATTCATGGTTGTTTTCTTTTAAAATGCTGCTTTGAAATTTTCTCATTACATGCATGGTCTTAAAAAAATAATGCTGCTGAAGCACCAAAAAAAAAAGTGAAGGAGGAATAAAGACTTTCTTAGATAAAACCTGGGAGATTCATCATCAACAGACTTCCCCTGCAAGAAATGTAAAAAGCAGTTGTTCAAGCAGAAGGAAAATTAGATAGGTCAGAATTTGAGGTCTACATTTTAAAAAGCGCATTAGAGAAAGAATAACTGAAGGTAAAATTAACTCTATTACTATTTTTTGTTGCTCTAAAAGATAATTGTTTAAAGCAAAGTAGTAACTACATATTGGTTGATAATAGCATATGGAAAAGTGAAATGAATGACAGCTGTGTAAATAGGGAAGGGTGGGAGGAATGGGGAGTATTCACTTAAAAGGTACCTGTACTACAGTGTTATTTGGCAGTGGACTTAGATTGTTTTTAAATGTATATTGTAAACCCTATGGCAAACACTAAAAAATTTAAATATATATATATATATATATATATATATATATATATATATATATATATGTGATATGTCAAGAGAGGAGATAAAATGGAACCATATGAACTGTTCCACTGAAGCCAAAAAGAAGAAAAAAGAATAAATCCACCAAATAGAAAACAGTTGCACATGGTCAAAAATCACACGAAAAGATCCTCAACATCATTAGTCATCAGAGAAGGGCAAGTTAATACTCACAATGAGACACTACTATATACCCTCTAAGATGAAAATTAAAATAAAAACTGATTGCCTGGGGATGTACCTCAGTGGTAGAGTGGTAACCTAGCTTTGGTGAGATCCTTAATCCTTAGTACTGCAAATAAACAAAGCAAACAAATAAAATATAATTTGACAGTTCTGCTGAGAAATCTATGAGGATTGCTGGTGGAAATGTAAAGTTTCACAGTTTATTTTAAAACGAAACATACACTTATTATATGACTCAGCAATTTCAGTCTTATTTACCCAGAAGAACTGGAACCTGTTTTTCTGAAGACGTGCACAAAATTATAGAAATGGAGAACAGGTTAAGCCTGATGCAGTGGCACACCCTGTTTTCACAGCAATTCAATAGGCTGAGGCAGGAGGATTGCAAGCTTGAGACCAGCCCTAGAAATTTAGGGAGACCATATCTCAAAATAAAAAAAAATAAAAAGGGCTGTGGATTTGGCTTAGTAGTAAAGCATTCCTGGGTTCAATACCCAGTACAAAAAAAGGGGGGGGATGGAAAATAGGTAAGTGGTTGTCAGTGGCTAAGGATAGGGATAAGAAACAAGAGGGAAGTAAGTAGGCCTGAATAAAGGCAACATGAGGAATCCTTAGTGATAAAAATGTCCTATATCTTGACTATTACCAACATAAATATCCTAGTTGTGATGCAATACTATAGTTGTGCAAGTTGCAACCATTGGAAGACCCTGGGTAAAGAATATACATATTTGTGACCACACATTGTGTGACTGAATATTTAGGATACATGGGGTTTTTCTGTATTATATCCTGGAACTGTATACAAATTTACAATTATCTAAAAATAACATTTTAAAATGTAAGATACAAAGTATACATATAAAATATAATTTGGACAAAAATGCTTAAGAATGGGCCCATTGTATAAAAAAGGTACATTTATAAAAGTAAGTTATCAAGTATAGCTTAACCATTGATTATTGATGCCAGTGGAGGAAAATGAAAGATCAATCAAGATAGAATGTTATTGTAGCTCTAAGGATAATTTATTCATGTCTCTGGAGGGCATCAGATTCACACATACAAGCATAACTTTTCAGCAGATTTACCTTACTAAGAACTTTTGACTGAGGGGTCAGTCACCCCTCTCTCTCACTTGGCTATTCCTGAACTATTAATGAGTGTTTGGGCAAATTTGTTTCACTGGTGAAATTATTTAATATGTAGTTAAAACTAAGGGAAATGAAATATAAGTTGTCTTTGCTGTTGAAGGAACAGGGGATAATATGATAAAGCAACAAGTAATGGCTGCTTGAATTAAATATAATTTTCAAATTTCCCAAACCCAAACCACAGAGATGCTGTCAGACTATTATTTCTACTGGTGAATGATGCTTAACAAGAAGACTGGGATCTTTTGCATTATTTCTTGTAAAGCTAGTGCTGAACTGAAATAAAAACTTTTAGGTAACCCAGATAGCATTCAATTCACACAAAGCCACAATACCAAATCCTATAAGGTAGAGGTAGGAGATGAGCCCTCATTCCTCATGGGAAGTGGTGTGTCCAGGCAATTTTGACAATATATAATTTAATATGTCTGTCCAAGTTAGCCATCATGCTGAAAGTTTAGCAATGCCTCATCTAGACTACATGTTCCTAACTTTGGTTGCAAGTTGAAATCTCATCCTCAAAAATTCTCATTTAATAGGTTTGGGGAACTACTGGGCATTAGAACTTTAAAGAATTACTCAGATGATTCTAATTTACATCCAAGTGCTGAGAACCACTGCTTTATAGAACATTGGCTAGATATAAATCACAAAATCCTCATGCTGCCATCCTCTGCTGAAATTCACTATTGACCAATTTATATGATTCATACTTTAACAACAATTCTTCTAATAACTTTAATACCTCCTAGATGAGTTCTAGTTTTCTATTCCTATTAATTAAAAATGCTAGTTTAGAGGGTTCTGAAGTATATAGCAGGTTTTAGTACAACGACAATGCATGTTTATACTGTGAGTCATGCCTAAGTTGTCACAAAGGATCTGCCAGGTCAATAATTCATGTTAGATCACTTGAGAGCAGGGATCTAACATTGCTGTCTAGGAGGGAAGGACTAAAGACATTATGCACTAGTGGGTCTGAGGAAAGGATACAGATGTATTGATCTGGATGGCTAAAATTAGCTATATAAATGTGGGACTCAAAGATGGTTAATTCTCACTGAGTTCTTGGCTTAATTAATACTCTTTAGTTAAGATATACATGTAGATGTCTTTGTTTTTTATTGTTTTCTAATTAATTTATTTTCATGGATGTCCTAAGAAAATGAAATTTTCTGTCCAGAAGCCACTAGGGCTGTGGGGGTTAGGATTCAAGTCATTCAAGAATATACTTTCTAGATTCAATGTTTTGTATTCTAGTCTCTAGGATTAAATATCAGAGGGTATAATATGCAGCACACATCTACATGACCAGGACACAGTAAATTGCTGCTGGTTTTTCTGGAATCAGGTAATAGGTAAATTATTACTAGCAGATATGAGATGGAATGGATATGAAGTGGAATAATTAATGGATAATTCTAGTAAGTCTTCTCACTTCTCTCAATTTTATAGATCTAGAAAACCACACCTTACAAAATGATTTTTTGTCTGAAAAGGATGAATGAATACAAATGTCAAAGTCATTTTTTGGCTGGGGATGTGGCTCAAGCGGTAGCACGCTTGCCTGGCATGCGTGCGGCCCGGGTTCGATCCTCAGCACCACATACCAACAAAGATGTTGTGTCCACCGAGAACTAAAAAATAAATATTAAAAATTCTCTCTCTCTCTGTCTCACCTCTCTCACTCTCTTTTAAAAAAAAAGTCATTTTTCAATGAATTAATACTGTGAGAGACAAGACAGAGATGTACTCATGAAGGTGAAGCCCCATAGGAAGGTTCCCTGGTTAGAGAGGATTGTGGTCTGGAAGTGCCAAGTTCTCATTGTTGTAGGAAAGCCTTCTTAGGGTCACCTTTCTTGGTCTTCACAGTCTCCAGGGTCCTGTCCTTAGTGTTGTGGGTATTGACCAGATTCCTTTAGAGCACCCATATATGGTCTTTTAGGGACAGTTCTACTTGACACTTGAATTAAACTCATAACAGGTTATTTTATTTTTATTTTTTATACTGGAGATTGAATGCAGGGGTGCTTAACAACTGAGTGACATTTCCAGCCCTTTTTATTTTATATTTTGAGACAGGGTCTAGCTGAGTTGCCGAGAACCTTGCTAAGTTGTTGAGGCTGGCCTTGAACTTGCAATCCTCCTGTCTCAACCTCCTGAGCTGCTGGGATTACAGGTGTTCACCACTGTGCCCAGCCATAATAGACATTTTAACTAGAATAGGCACCTATTGATTGATTGTGGGGACCATCATGTTCTAAATGCTGAAACTGCAATATTTTTATCCACCCTTTGTTTATCATTCTTCTGCCCTAGTTTTAAGCTTTTGAAATACTAACCAGAAGATTTCTTGATGAGCCTGGCATGAGAATAAAGCAAATAAATAGAATTGTGTATCAGCCAGGGATATTATTTGCAAGCAACAGAAATTAACTTCTTGCTTATTTGAGAAAAGAGGAGGAAGAGAAGAGGAAGAGAGAGAGGAGAAGGAGTGTGTAGAGGAGGATGAAAAGAAGTTTGTGAGAGAATAGCAGATAGTTCACACAATCACTAAGCATCCAGAGGAACCAGGCTCAAGTGGACAGACACAAAGGGAGACTCTAAGTTGAAATCATGGATAAAAATCACGTTTCTGAGGCACTTGACAAATAGCATCCTGACCATTTCTGCCATTGAAGGTGACCTAGATGCTGGCTGACCTTTGCAGTGACTCTGAAGAGTTTGCTGCCCAGAAGGAAGCAAAAAACTGCTACTGCCAACACAAAGAATTTTCCTTATTTTTGTGCCAGTAGCTCCAAATTAAAATCTCTTGTGGAAATGGCCAATAGACATGCTCATGCTGTAACTGGCAGGGTTGCTGGGACAAAAACATTTTCAATGTGTAGTTATAGTTAGGTTGGCTTCCCTCAAAACTTAGAATGTGGAAAATTCCCCAGACACAGGAAAGGGGCATTAGGTATTAGGCAGCTAAAACAATGACAGGTGTCCATCATGAATTAATTAAGGGGTTGTTATCAACATCATGAAAACCTAATGTGTGTATTTATGTATTTATATCTATTTAGAGATCATATCTAAGGAACAAGTAGTTTGCTTTTCTTCCCCAGTGTCTCTTTCACTTGCGCAATGTTAGATCCATTTGATTTTCAGGAAGTTATCCTGTTTTACTTTACAGGTGATTATACAGAGTCCATTCTTAAGTCAAAGTTTCTCTTCCATTGTGTGTTGATTCACTTAATATCAGCATCAGAATCATTGTTGTTTTAAGCAAATGACTTAAACAACCACCTTGAAGATTACACAGCATAGGCACCACATGACCACATGGATACAGGATGGCAAATACCATCCAGAGAGGTGTGTTTTGTCTATGAACAGTGGGATGCATCAAGGGTTGTGCTAGTGAGGGGGCCTACACACTGTCATTACACTTTTTTTTAATAGTCAAGTAAGGTAAGAAAAGGGAACTTGCAACTTAGGTGGAAGGGGAAATTGTTTGAGCTTGGGCACTGCTAGCTGTCCAGGGGAGCTGTATACATTTTCCTATCAATAGGACTCTTTGTGGGATGTTGAGAGCATATGTAGCCCCTGTCACTGCTTGCCTATTTCCAGCTGGTAGACAATTCTCTCACCATATCTATGTAAAGAACATCCTAGTTGTAATTTTGTGGATTGGTCTCTGTGTCCTCTATTCTGTACCACTGGTCTACCCGCCTGTTTTGGTACCAGTACCATGCTGTTTTGTTACTATTGCTCTATAGTATAGTTTGAAATCTAGTATGGCTATACCACCTGTTTCACTCTTTCTGCTTAGGATTACTTTAGCTATTCTGGGTCTTGTTTCTCCAGATGAATTTCATGATTGCTTTTTCTATTTCTTCGAGGAATGCCATTGGGATTTTGATTGGCATTGCATTAAACCAATAGACAAAGGTGCTAAAAGCATGCAATGGAGAAAGGATAGCATCTTCAACAAATGTTGCTGGGAAAATTGGAAATCCATATGCAACAAAATGAAATTGAATCCCTTTCTCTCACCATGCACAAAAGTTAACTCAAAATGGATAAAAGAACTAGGAATCAAACCAGAGACTCTGCATCTAATAGAAGAAAAAGTTGTCCCTAATCTCCATCCTTTGGGATAGGGCTCCAAATTCCTTAATAGGACACCTATAGCATGAGAGTTAAAATCAGGAATCAACAAATGGGACATATTCAAACTAAAGTTTTTTTCTCAGCAAGAGAAATAATAAGTGAGGTAAATAGGGAGCCTACATCCTGGGAACAAAGTTTTACCCCTTACACTTCAGATAGAGTGCTAATCTCCAGAGTATACAAAGAACTCAAAAAGTTAAACAACAACAACAACAAAATAACCCAATCAACAAATGGGCCAAAGATCTAAACAGACACTTCACAGAGGAAGATATACAAGCAATCAACAAATACACACAAAAAAATGCTCACCATCTCTAGCTATCAGAGAAATGCAAATTAAACCACTCTAAGATACCATCTCACTCCAGTAAGAAAGGCAGCCATTATGAAGTCAAACAATAACAAGTGCTGGCAAGGATGTGGAGAAAAAGGTACACTCGTACATTGCTGGTGGGACTGCAAACTGGTGCAGCCAATTTGGAGAACAGTATGGAGATTCCTTGGAAAGCTAGGAATGGAACCACCATTTGACCCAGCTATTGCCCTTCTCGGACTGTACCCAAAAGACCTAAAAAGAGCATACTACAGGGACACAGCTACATCAATGTTCATAAATAGCTAGACTGTGGAACCAACCCAGATGACCTTCAACAGATGAATGGATTAAAAATGTGGCATTTATACACAATGGAATATTACCAGTAAAAAATAACAAAATCATGGCATTTACAGGGAAATGGATGGCACTAGAGCAAATTATGCTAAGCGAAATTAGCTAATCCCTGAAAAACAAATGCCCAATGTCTTCACTGATATAAGGGAGGTGACTCAAAACAGAGTAGGAAGGAAGAGCATGAGAAGAAGATTACCACGAAATAAGGAAAAGAGGAGGGAGGGAAAGGGGGGGAAAAGGGAAAATGCATGGAAGATGGAAGGAGACCCTCATGGGTTCACAAAATACATATACGATGGTGTGAGGGGGAAGGGAAGGGAAAAAAAAGAGATAAGTGTCACAGTAGTATGGGTAGACAATAGGGATGGGAGAGGAGGGGAGGAAGGGGAGATAGGGAGGGCAGCAGAATACAACTGACACTAGGATTGCTGTATGTATACACATGGATGTATAACCAATGTGATTCTGCAATCTGTACACGTGGAAAAAATGAGAATTCATACCCTATTTGAATCAAATGTATGATATGTCAAGATCATTGTATTGTCTTGAACAACTAATAAAAAAAATAAAAATTTTTAAAAAAGAATATCCTAGTTGAACTAAGAATCTTTGTATAGCCACAAAGCTGGTTTTGACAATACAAAGAAAATCAGACTCGGGGCCCAGACTCATACTAACAAACTCACACAGATATTGATTGACACCAGAGTGCTAATTTATTAATTTATAATGAGAAATAAACCTGACAGAGTATAATCTGGTTGACTGTTTCTTTCCCTGCTTTTTTTTTTTTTTTTTTTGGTAGTAGGGATTGAACTCAGGGTGCTTAACCACTGAGCCACATCCCCAGTCCTTTCTGTTTTTTTATTTTGAGACTGGGTCTTGCTAAGTTGCTGAGGCTGGCTTTGAGCTTGCCATCCTCCTGCCTCAGCCTCCCAAGCCACTGGGATTACAGATATGTGCCACCATGCCTGGCTTTTTGTTTCCCTCTGAAGAAAAAAATCTAGTTTACAAAAGAAAGATTGCTTGAGGAGTAGAAAATATTTGATTTGGGGGCTGAGGTTATGGTTCAGCAGTACAGCACTCATCTAGCATGTGGGAGGCCCTGGGTTCCATCCTCAGTACCAATAAAAATAAATCAAATAAAGGTATTGTGTCCAACTACAACTAAAAAATAAATACTTAAAAAAAAGAAAGAAAATATTTGATTTTGCTTACCATATTATCCCTAGGGTCTTGAGTAGTGCCAGAAAGAGAACAGGCACTCAATAAACATTTGATGAATGAATGAGTGCTATGAAAGTTGTTCATAGGGTCTTAACTGCTACTGCCATTGAGATGAGATAGACACCCGTTCACCAGAAACAGAGAAGTTACACAATGTAAAAAATGGGTCAGTTTTGGTGTTAGACAAATAAGAGGCTAGATTCCCCCATCTGAAACTTACTTTACTGTTTCAATTAGTAAAGTAAGTAAAGTGAAAGTAAAATAAGTATAATTTATATAATTAGGTTTGATTATATATAAACCCCCCAAATAGCTTCTTTGAATATGTTCAATGTTTAGTTCTCCATCATGGAAAAGACTGGAGGAGGGCAGCTCAGGGATGGTGTAACGGCTTCACAATGTTTATGGACTCACATTGTTACCACTCTATTCCACCATCTCAGTGTGTGACTTTCATTTTTACAGTTATATCATGACCCAAAATGGCTTCTGAGCTTCAGCCATCACATCTGCATTGCAAGAAGAAATACATGGAAAAGGCAAAATGGCAAAACAGAATCCCCTTTCAGACATGCCAGATTTCTTTAAATAGCCTTCCCTCAAATCCCCTCACAACACTACCACTTATATTTTGTGGGCCAGAAATCTGTCATATAGCTAAACCTTGTTGCAAAGAAGGCTGGGAAATGTGGTCTTTTCATCCTCCTGCCAATGTGCCCAGTTGAAAATCCACATTCTATTACTAGAAAAAATGGGGAGAAATGCCTGTGTGGATAAATAACTTGAAATTTCTTGAATAGAGATTTAATATAATAGGTAAAGCACCAATATGCTCCAAAAAATGATCATAACCAAATATGTTGACTGAAAGAAATTTCTGCCAGTTGATACACTTAATTAGTTTAACTATCATATCCCTTTGATTATGTTGATACCAACACACTGACAAAGTGATAAGAATAGCTGTTTATTAAATGCTTTTTAGGTGTGGACTTCATAATGGCACTATACATGTATTATTTCAATTAAATTTCACAATAGCTTCTTAGGTAAGTATAAACATTTTATAAAAGAAGAGCCTGAGATCTCAATAATCAGCACAAGTTTAAACAGAAGTAGAATTCTAAGAGTCAACTCCCAAATCTGACTCTACATGATGCTTTAATCCTTCCAATATAATATTAAAGAGAACAAATTATAAACAATATTTTAAAACAATAATTCTACCATCTCAGAAGATACAGTCCATTTTGCATATTGCATTCACATAACTATTCAATATATTGTTGCAATTAAATGAGCATACATCATTTTGCCCTCTGCTGTTTTCACTTTATGAAATATCATAAACACTTTCCAGGTTTTGCATTTTCCTAATTATTTTCCTTTTGATATCACATCATTAATCTGCTGCTCTGGAGTGGACGTTTAGATCCCAAATTTTTGCTAACATAAATGGCACACATTAACATCTTTGCATTTCTTTTCATCTTTATTATTTCTTACAAAACTTTTATATGTGAGTTGGGCATGGTGGTACACGCCTATAATCCCAGCTATGCAGAAGGCTGAGACAGGAGGATTGCAAATTGGAGGCCAGCCTGGGCAATTTAGAAAGACCTGGTTTCAAAATAAAATAAAAAGGGCTGGGAATGTTGCTCAGTGGTAGAGTGCTTGCCTAGCATGCATAAGACTTGGATTCAATCCTCATTACTGAAAAAAATTTACATAGGGAAATAATGGCTTAAAATATATAACCATGCTTATTGTACTCACATTGCAATGTTATGTTCCAAAAGATTGTACCAATTTACACTGCCACCTTTAACACAGGAGCAGTGCACACTTCATGTTACCAGCAGTGGATACTGTTTATATAAAGAGCTATAGAGAGTTAAAAAGGCAAAATTATATTGTTATGCATGTATGAATATGTAACAAAAAATCCCATTCCTATGTACAACTCTAATGCACAATATAAAAAAAAGTAGAAAAATATCAAGACCAGGCACATAAGAATTTTGAATGGGATTCAAAAATATTTTGTAGGTTATGTTATGGACTGAATATGTGTCAGAAGGAGAAACAGGGAGTAAACATAGGTTTATTGGGTATTAAGTAATGTTACTAATCATTATTTAAACAAAATGGTCATCACACGAAGAAGGGGGTCGACAAGCATGTGGGCAAAAGTGTAGAGAAAATATTACCAATGTACAGTAAGCATTATTCAATAAAATATACCTATTTGGAAAAAGAAAAAAATGAGATGCTTACATTGCATGCATTGTACCATACACAAGAATCTAATGCCCTTTTGTCTTTCAAAACATTAATATTTTGGAGGAGTCCAGGCAAGATGCTTTGTAAGTCATCCTGCACTGTGCATCTATAAGTGGTCCTATACTTTGAAAAAATCTGATTGTTTCTTCATGTTTAGATTCAGGCTAGTGTGTGTTGTATTTGCAAGAAGAGCATGTAGGCGATGTTGTTCTTTTCTCAAGTGTATCACATCAGGTCAAATGTGATGAGGTTAGACTGCCACTTATTAGTGATGCTTCTTTTGGTCATTTGGTTAAGATAATGCATATACTTTTTTTTTTCTTTTGTACCAGGGATTGAACCCAAGGGTGCTTAACCACAGAGCCACATTAAAGCCCTTTCCATGTTTTTTTTTTTTAATTTATTATTAATTTTGAGATAGAGTCTCGCTAAGTTGTTCGGGGCCTTGCTAAGTTGCTGAGGGTCGCTTTGAACTCATGATTCTCCAGCTTCAGTTTCTCAAGTTGCTGGGATTACAGGCGTGAGCCACCGCTCTGAGCGGTGCATATACCTTTAAGTTAGGACACACACACACACACACACACACACACACAGAGTGTTCACATTCCTTGAGGCAAAGGATCAGACAAAACTCAGAATGCGCACCAGGAGGCAGTCATTTTCCCGGTTTGGGGGAGGGGGACAAGGGGGCCAGCCCTACCACGCCCACCTTCCTGCCCGCCCGCGCCTCTTTGCTTAGAAAATCATTTCTCAGAACCAGAGAGCCCCTACTCCCACGCGCCCAAATCTTTTCCCAGTAGCTTGCGTGCGCCTGCGCAGATCCTCCGCCAAGCTCCTTTACAGAGCCCGACCGCTTCTTTCTCCAGCTCTCTTCCGGTCTCTTCTCAGCTCCAGTTTTTCCCTGAGGGGTCATCACAGGGCGCCAAATGCGCGCCCGGGGGAAGGCCCGGGGCGGGGCGCGGCGCGGTGCTGCACGTCAGTGGCCTTCCAGGCGGAAGTCCGCAGCCTCCCAAGCCTCTGTTTGGCTTTCAGGCTGGCGCCTATCTCTGCCCCCGCGCCAGTTTCAGGCTGGTTGGCGCGGAATCGGGAGACTGCGGGACTATAGCGCCTGTGCACGGCGACGACTGCGAACTGGGGGCAAGCGGTGAGGGACGACTCCGCACTCAGAGCACTGGTTGGGAGTGTGGGGACAGCAGCATGATTGCGTGTGGTGGTGGTGGTGGTGGTGGGGTCTTTGCTTTATTTCTTCCGAAGGAGGCGTGCGCCGGGTTCGCTGTTCGGGTCTGCTTTGGCTCAGACCTTGTGGTTCAGGGTGGGGGCCTTTCGGGTGTCAGAACCAGCATTCTAGTAGGGCGGCTTGCAAATCCGAGCTACCCGTTGCAGGGTTTTCTGTTTGGGAGACTGTCACATCTCTGTCAGAAAGTGACCCCTTTTAAAAATTCCTTTGGTAAGTCATACCCACGTGTGGGAACAACTTCAGCGAGACTGGGGTCGGTGGGGCACTGGCCAGATCGAGGGTATTTCACTTCTCCCACCCGCTTGAGGACTACGACAGAAGATATTTCCTCTCCCTTGCTAGAAACTCCTGGAAAATTGTTACACTTTCTAACTAGGCAGGAGAGAAAGCTGCAAGTGCTGACACCATATACAAATGCGTTTTGTCTTTTTAGTAATGGATTTCTATTTTATGCATTAACACTTTTTCTTTCAAATTTTTCTATGGAAAGTTCTTCAAGTGCTGCTATTTTTTAGCGTTCAAATCTAATCATTTTGGCGAAGTTCCTAAAAAATACATCAATTCAGCATTTCGGGTACATTGTATATCACTCAGTTTGTCAGTGGTAATCTTTTACTTCCAAAAATAGAATACAAAAATGCAAATAGATTCGTCTGATTTCTGATTTTTGAACAGTGTTCAACTAAAATGTGACTTAACTTCCGTGAACTTCTAACATAAAATCAGATGCTTCACTTTTTTAGCCCAAGCATCTCCTGTCACTCAAATACATCACCATTAATGAGAACTTGCTTCCTAATCAGCTTCCTTTGCATTCAGCTAGTTGTAAATCACAGATTTCAATTTGTTCTTTAGCCTTTCGTTTTTTAAGACAATTTATTTTGGAGAGTCGACTAGCCTGGATTACAAATGGGATATGGGATGTGAGTATCTGAACAGTCTTTGCAGCCTTCTATCAGTGATTTGCCACTAAGCCCTTTCTTCACCCTAAAAATTGTATGCCATCCATGAACATCAAGAAATCACTCTCTGGAGGATACTGTGCAATCTTGAGACCCCTCTTAAGTCATGATGTTGATTAAGTACTTGCTGAGAACTTGTGACTGGAATTTTTCCTTTAGAGCAGACTGAAAGATTGTTACCTGAAAGACTTCTTTTGCAAGCTAGTGTCTTGGCCTGCTTTTGGGGAGGATGGAGGTACTCCAGATAGCAATTTTAAAACAAATATTTAGGGGCTGGGGATGTGGCTCAAGCGGTAACGCGCTCGCCTGGCATGCGTGCGACCCGGGTTCGATCCTCAGCACCACATACCAACAAAGATGTTGTGTCCGCCGAGAACTAAAAAATAAATAAAATTCTCTCTCTCTCTCCTCTCTCACTCTCTCTTTAAAAAAAAAAAACAAAAACAAATATTTAAGTCTTTGTAAATGGATTTTTTTTCATGCTTATTCCTTTATTTACTAGTTACTTACATGAAGCATTAGAGACATGTTCCAAAAAAGGGAAATCTGGATTTTGTTTCTTTTAAATGTTAGCAAGTGGAGCACCTTGACAATAGCAGTGAAAAGTTGAAATATCTATAACTATTTTTATGGATGAAAAGAGATCAAGGGGAGTTTAGTGATCAAAAAAGTGGGTATAATGGTTCATTTGTAAATATTTGTTACGTACATACCAGGCATAGGTATTCTGCCAGGCTCTGATGATGGGTAGACTAGGCATGGTTTCTGTCCTCATGAGTTGATGAATTTCCAGTTATATGCAGTGCTGTGTTGAATCTTCCCTGAGGAAACTGCTTTGCTTTATTTTTGCTCTCTGAAACTAGACTATGTATGTGGGAGTATATGTATGTGTATTTGACTGCCCTGCATCTACACAAAGAGAAACAAATATAAACATTAAATTAGTTTATGTTGCTAAGTACAAATGAAGATAGCCATCCTCATGTAATCCTTGCAGCTTTATGAAGTAGACAGATGTGGTTTATTTCCATTTCACAGGACCCTCAGGTTCTGCATTAGAGTGCTTTGGTGTAAGCTGAAGGAACTGACTCTAGCTAATTTAAACTGGAAAGGAATTTATTAGAATTCCATAGCATTTGCACAAATCCTGAAGGACTGGAAATCTGGTCTGCAGGTTGCTTAGCCAGAAACAGTGATTAAAATTGTACCACAAAACTGGGCCACTGAGGAGGTCATTGCCAACCATGACTAAATACTTGATGCTAGATCTTGTACCTTGGGACATTGCTGGCACTGTTGCTTCACATTCTCAATCTTCCTGCAGCTCTTGCTACTTCTAGAATCTTCCTTAAGTCCATATATCTCTTATTGGGACATTAGCCACTGGGCAGGTTTTTCTAATCATTAGAGCCTATTTTAATGCCCTAGCTCCAGCTGCAAGAGTGTTTGGGAAAGGGAACTTTCAGCTTGTATAGGCATAGGCTCTGTGAACCCATGGGACTTAAAGTGTGTGTGTGTGTGTGTGGCATGGGGGGGGTTCCACAGATTGTTTCAGATGCTGGGCAGCTTCAAATAAAACAGCTGTCCACTGCTGAACTGGTTAACTTGTAGTCTCATATTACCTACTAAATGGCAGAGCTGGGATGTGCTACATCTTAATTTCTCAGTTGTACTGCTCACTTTACACTCATGTCAAACTTACCTTCTGCACTGATTTTCTCTTGATTCCTGAGTACACCTTGGATTTGAATACCTTTGTAGTTTGTCTCACACCTCTTCCTCTGTTTGTTCCACTTTTTACCCTGTTCTGTGCTGGTGAAATTCTTTCTAGGCTTGTATTGGAGACCTTCCCTATGAAAACTGACCTGATTTCTCACGCAAAATTAATGGTTCTCTTCTCTACATTTCCTTGTCTGATGTTCTTACCTCTTCTATGGCACTATATTTGTATTATGATGGTAGTCTCAGGGTCTTTTGCTTTACTTGACTGTGAACCTCTTGAGGATACAGGCAGCTCTGTCTTATTTGTAATTGTACCACACACCCTGTGTAGTGGAGCAGTGTTTCCTGTGGAGTAAGTCCATTTGAAAACCTTTAGATTTTGTCAGATGTCAAGGGAGTCTTAAAGGGAATGTACTGCGGCTAGCTTTTCACTCTTATTGATTGTGTTTAATAATCTCTGAAACCTTTTCATGTAAGCCTACTCAAAAATTTTAAATCATTTGAATTATACCCAAGATTTTGTGACTGTCATCATTAAGTACCCACATTACTTAATTTTTACTTAATGCCTTTCCAAAAATGGATTTAAAAGTCAAATGTGAAAGTCAAACAATAGGCTAAGATGTTATAGAGATTCCATTTACAGGAAGCTAAAAAAAATGAGATTCTCTAATTATACTTGACCTTTAAGATATAATTTTCAACAGTTTATTGCCAGTATTTGGTACATGTTCTTTAGATTGTTTCTTATACTTCAAACAGTCAAACAACTTAGTGTTGTTATGAATATGCCATTGGGGTTGGAGCTTTTAAAATGCCTCTTTATCAATACATCTCCCTTTTTGTGCCTACTCATTTTAATAAATTAGCATGGAATATAGTAGATGGCTGCTGAGCCTAAACTTATGGCTGGCAGGCAGCACTGTCATCTTGATTTGATTATTCATCAGCTGGTATCTGTGGATGAATTCATTTCAGTATGTGTGTGGGGTGGTCAGTTTGTAATGACCAAAAGCATGAAGAATTAAAAAGTTGAATGAGTGAATGCTGAGGCCCTCTGGTATTTCAATCAGTTTTGACAAAATATATTTTAACCTTGGTAATGTGTTATTATTAACCTATAATATCATGGTCCACTGAGGTCTTGAAGTCAGTGATAGAATTAATAAGATGGTTCCTTAGAACCATCTTTGTTTTTGTTGTTGTTTTGTTGTCCTCTAATTCTGTCATGATCTTTCAATACCACTATGAACTTTTTTTAAAAATATTTTTTTTAGTTGTCAATGGCTCTTTATTTATATGTGGAGCTGAGAATCAACCCTGTACCTCACACATGCTAGGCAAGTGCTTTACCACTGAGCCATGACCTCAGCTCACCACTATGAACTTTTTAAAAAAAAAATAATTCCACTTTTTTTTTCTTTTAGTTTTAGATGGACACTTTATTTATTTTTTATGTGGTGCTGAGGATCAAACCCAGTGCTTCACACGTGCTAGGCAAGTGCTCTACCACTGAGCTACAGCCCCAGCCCAAGAATAATTCCACTTTTAATGTTTTTACTTTTGCATCTTTATATAGTATCATCTTGTATTAGAATTATGGTACCATCCTTGTTAAATACCCCCAGTCTCTAATGTATTTCTCTTTGAAATTCCAGGTACTTTATCTGAACTTCTATTAGGGCATGTGTTCTACATATTCTTTAAGATCCAATTGCTACTTATCTCCTACATTAGATTGTAGGTAGGGTAAACACAAAGACCATATTTTTTGATCTTTTAGTCCATCATAGCACCTAGTATTTTGCAAAGAACAGATCCTTCTTAAAGACTTTCAAATGTTGATTAATAGGAAGCAAAATGAATTGTTCTTTTATGACCTACTGGATTATTTGTGGCCTGTCATTTCCAATGGAAAGGCTGTGGACAGCTAATATTTCTGTAGGGTATCAGTTGGCTTTGAGATTTTCCTTTTTTTTTGTGGAAAAAATTAACATTGGCTTCAGTTGTAACAGGATCTTAGAGAAGATTTTTGAAGAACTACAGGATCTGCATATTTGGCCATGAGCTTTGTGAATTATTTTACATTATAATATTTAATTTAATATTACATATAATAAAATTGCATATTATTGTTGACTAGAAGTGTTCTTCATTTTTTGGGGGGGGTACTGGGGATTGAACTCAGGGGCACTTTACCACTGAGCTACATCCCCCAGCCCTTTTTATTTTGAGACAGAGTCTCATGAAGTTGCTTAGAGCCTTACTAAGTTGCTGAGGCTGGCCTTGAGCTTGCAATTCTTCTGTCTCAGCCTCTCTAGTCACTGGGATTACAGGCATGCACCACCATGCCTGGCTGTGATTTTGTAACATCTCCTATACCTTTCTGTTTTTATCACCTGTGTCAGATTCAGGAAGTTTTGTAACTTCTCGGGCTCGTCGAGAAAAAAAGTCAAAGAAAGGTCTCCAAGAAGCTCTAGAAAGACTGAAAAAGGCTAAAGCCGGTGAGAAGTATAAATATGAAGTAAGTAACCATTTTTCTTCCTGTACTTTATCTAATTTATAGCCTGCTGGTAGTGTGTGTCACCTCTGTTACTGTATTAGTCATCTTTTTGTCCCAGTGACCAAAAGACCTGACAGGAAGAACATAGAGGAGGAAAAGTTTGCTTTGGCTCACTGTTTCAGAGATTGAATTCATAGTTGGCCAATTCCATAGCTCTGGGGCTATGGAGAGAGGCAGAACATCGTGGCATAAAGGCATGGCAGAGAAAAAGCAGCTCAGAATATGGCAATGGGGGGAAGGAGGGAGAGAGAGAGAGAGAGAGAGAGAGAGAGAGAGAGAGAGAGAGATATTGATTGATTGATTTCTGCTCACCAAGGACAAAATATAAACCCCAAAGGCACACCCCAGTGGCCTACCTCCTATAGCCACACCTTATCTGCCTATAGTTAATGCCCAGTCAATCGATCCACCGATCAGGTTAAGGCTTTTATAACCTAATCATTTCACCTCTGAACATTCTTGCATTGTCTCACACATGAGCTTTTGGGGCATACCGTATACCTAAACTGTAACCTGCTTGAAATAATACTTTCCCAGAATAGCTTCAGTTGAGGACTGAATACAAGTCATTAGTAACAAAGCAAAACTACAAAACACCCTTTGACTTTTATAAAGTTGTTTTAGGGTTTACAAAGTGATTTCACACATATTTGAGCCACCAAAGAAGAAATCACATGGATTTAGAAATATTCGTGTATTTCTAAATAGTAATTTAATTTAATAGTAATTATGAGGTAGATTTATAGATTATGGAGAGTACTCATTCCTTAAAAGTTCCTGTAAGGCACTTTACAGATGAGTTTAAAATTCCAAAATTAAAGTAGCTATATCTGTACTTACCTTATTTGGTGTGCTGTGTCTCTGCTAGGTCCCTTGGCTTTGCTGGGGGAACTGAGCGGTGCTTTAACTTTAAAGTCTTTAGCAGCCTAGTTAAGTACCTTCTCCTTGGACAGTATTGTTTTAATTTGCAAGGGAATGGAGACTTGGACCTTACTTCTGCAATGTCCTGCTTGTAAGATTGAATGTAATACACTTTTGGTGGTTTTCCTCTGCTCATTATTTTTGCCCTGTATGCAAAAAGTAAAGTGATTACCATCTATATATCATTGTTTAGCTTTACCTCCAGCACTCTTTCTGAGTATCTTAACTGCCAAGGCTAGAAAGTGATTAATGCTAGAAAATAATAATACCTTGTGATCCTCCTGCCTCAACCTCCCAAATTGCTGGGATTATAGGCATGCACCACTACACCTGGCTAAGAAAACTATTTTTAAAAATCATTTTGGGGGCTGGGGTGTGGCTCAAAGGTAGAGCACTCTCCTGGCATGCGTGGAGCACTGGGTTTGATCCTCAGCACCACATAAAAATAAAATAAAGATATTGTGTCCACCTACAACTAAAAAATAAATATTTAAAAAAAATCACAAGGTTGAGGCCAGCCTAAGCAACTTAGTGAAACACTATCTCAAAAAATAAAAAGGAGGCTGGGGCTGGGGCTCAGTGGCAGAGCACTTGCCTAGCATGCTGAACAGTAGCAATACTGTTTTTAAAGATAGAGTCTGCTGGGCTTGGAATGTTGCTCAGTGGTAGAGCGCTTGCTTAGTGAGTGTGGGGCCCTGGGTTTAACCCTTAGCACCACATATAAATAAATAAATAATAAATAAAACAAAGGTATTGTGTCCACTGCAACTAAAAAATATTGAAAAAATAAAGAGTCAAAAGAACTTTTTATTCAAAATGATTTTTTTTAATACCTAACTTTATTTTTCAGCTTACACTATTATGAGTGATTTTACTAATATGTTTATTCATTTAATCCATCTAGTAACCATATATAAATTAGATACTATAACTAACAACAGTTTGAGGTGAGGGCACAGAAATTCAGTGAGATCACATGGCAGATCCTTTATTTAGACCCAGGCAGTCTGGTTTTGGAATATGCACATTTCACTATGGCCTTTACTGTACTGGGCAATTAAGCAAATAGAAGAGGATTTTTGCCATGTGGCTGGCACCATTTGTTCAAGTTAAGGGAAGCAATCAGATAATAAAACGTTGCTAAAAGAATTAGAGTGAAGCAAAAGTAAAGCATTTTTAATGTAGGTTTTGTGGGGCATTTCTGATGTTGGCACAATTTGGCTGATTTCTCTTTAAACACTGTGCTATTAATTGAACCCAGGGCCTTGTGCATGGGAGGTAAAAACTCTACTAACTGAACTATATCCCCAGCCCCCATAATCATGTTACAGAATCCTATTTGGCCACAAAGCCTTAGTCTCTGCTATCATGCTCTTACAGAGGGAGTGGACTCTCATTTGCACATTAATGTTTCGCAACATTTGTTTCCTCTCCCCCTTTCCAACCACTGACACAGACTAATTGTTGGTGAAATTTTTGAACTTCAGAAGTCCCTTTCTAAGAATAAAGGCTCTCATCTGCTTAACCACAGTACCATTATCATTTATCGTTGTCTATAGTAATATGTGTCCAGTTTGCTGAGTAAGGTCTTTTGCAGCTTTTTTTTTTTTTTTTTTTTTGCAGTATTAGATATGACCCTGGGCTTGCTTCGCATACACAAGGCCCTGAATTCATGCCCTCTGTAAAGAGCATTCCATTCCCTTAGTTTTGATAATAAATTTGATCTCCTGGTTAAGATGATATGTCAGATTTCTTCTAAAGCTACCTTTCCCCCTTTATGATTAATGCAAATAAGTGGTGATAATTTGAGACCATGTGTATATCCCATTTTCCCATGAATTTTCACCCAGTGCTTTCAGCATCTGTTGATGATTCTCTCCATTTAAATTTTATTCTATTATTTTTGAGATAGAGTCTTGCTACGTTGCCCAGGCTGGCCTTGAACTTCTAGGGTCAGGTGATCTTCGTGCTTAAGCCTCCTTAATGGCTGGGTCTACAGGTGCATGCCACTGCACTCAGCTTCTTTTCTTTTTAAAATTATCGATTCAAACTCATGGGTTTCTAGAAAATTTACTGTTATAATTCAGTGCTACCATTTCTCCTTTCAGTGTTCAAATTATCCCAGATTTAGCTGGTAGGAGTGAAACCCTTTTTAGTTGGTGCCTGCATCTTTTGATGTGATCCAATCAATCTGAGCATTTCCTAGCTATCAGGGCTGAGAAGATGTTCAAAGTTTACCTTGTACTCCTCCTGTACCAGACTTGGAATCAACTGTTTCTAGCCACCATCTGGTTCCTTTCATGGGGAATATTATTCAGATCTGGGAGAAGGATGTGTTTATTGCTCTTGGGGTATGATGGTTTCTAGCTTCTAGGCCCTTTTGGTGAACAGAACTAGGAAATTATGTATGTTTTGAATTCATACTGATAAATTTTATCCCAGTCCAATACTACTGAATTCATCTTCTCAATTCATATTTTTACACTTTCAATGAAAATCCTTGTTTTCTGAAATATACACAGTTGATTTAGAATTACTAAACCAACAACCTTTCTGTTTATTTTAAGGTACATTTTTTAGTTATAGGTGGACACAATATATTTTATTTTGAGGATCGAACCCAGTGCCATATGCGTGCTAGGCAAGCACTCTACCTCTGAGCCACAACCCCAGCCCTCTATTAACAACCTTTCTAAGTAAAGTTTATGACTTCTTTGCAATTTTACTTGTTCTTGGCGTATATCCCTCTAAAGATTTATTGTGAGAGTTTATAGGTTCATTTGTTTTTGTATTCAAATTTTTAAAAGTCTTTAACTTTTTACAATATTATAAAATAACTATATAATGTCAAAATCAAAATGATATCAAGAGATATATGCAGAAAAGTCTTGCTCTTATTCCTATGCCTTCTGACTTATTTCTACCCATCTCTATAAATAACCATTTTAATTAATTTCTGGTTTACCTTTCCTTTATTCACAGTTATTAAAAAAAACATATGTTTGGTTTTCCCTCAGAGGGGATGTTATTTATTCATTCATCCATCCATTAGAGTATGAATGGACCAATTTCTGCCAAACTGTAGTGTAGAAACTCTATACACTGGGACCCTTTTGTAGAATTGTGGCAAATTGTGTATTTGTAGTTTATGTGCGTCCTGGAAGATAGAATGAACCCATTTACTGTATTATGTCGCAGAATCAAGGAGACCTGTGTTATGGCTATTTTGTTAATTATATCAACTTGACTTAGTCCCGAACACCTATGTAGATTTTAGTTTTGGTCAGCTGCAAATTAGGATGTTGGACTGGTTAAGGAGCTTCTCAAAGAAAGGACCCATGTCCCACTCACTCCAGGGCTGATCACAGCAGCAGACATGAAAGAAGTATGCAGTATTTGTTGAATAAATGAGCCACCACTGTTTCTTTTCATATTGTTATCTGTTTTGGCAATACATTAGTAAAGAGAATGAGTTGATATTCTGGAAGACAGCTAGTCTTAGAAATTTTTATTTCATGCTTTGCCACTGCCATTCACCCACAAATCCCCATTGTTTCAGTGAACCTCACTAAGAGCCCACGTAAGGTCACAAGATATTATGAAGGCAAACAGAATTCTGAAATCCATTTTAAAAATTTACAAGAAATTGTAGTTTTGAGTATAAAGTCAGCTCCTTATGGTGTGAATCCAGTCCCTGGCATGCTGTTTTCAAATGGAGAAAAATATTGGTCAAGTCCAAATGAAGAAAAATAACTGGAAAAGCACAATAAAACAGACACTAATTGTGGATTTCTGCATACTAAACTGTGTGTGTGGGGGCGGTTGCTGGGGATTGAACCCAGGGCCTTGTGCATACAAGGTAAGCACTCTACCAACTGAACTATATCCCCATATCCCCAGCCCCCTTGCATACTAAACATTTTAACCATTAAGTATATTCTGTCTTCAAACTGCTCCAGTTGGTCTCAATAAAGATACAAGTTCCTTCATGCAATTCTCTGGTCTCACATATTTTACAAATGTCCTGTAAACCTTTTCATAGCCTTGCCATGTGAAAAATGCCTGTTTTTATTATGGTAGAATACATATCACAGAATTTACCATGACATTTAGTACATTTGCAGTGTTTGCAGCCATCACCATTATCTATTTTTTTTTTTTAAAGAGAGAGTGAGAGAGGGGAGAGAGAGAGAGAGAGAGAGAATTTTTAATATTTATTTTCTAGTTCTCGGCAGACACAACATCTTTGTTGGTATGTGGTGCTGAGGATCGAACCCGGGCCGCACGCATGCCAGGCGAGTGCGCTACCGCTTGAGCCACATCCCCAGCCCAATCACCATTATCTAATTTCAGAATATTTTCATTGCCCCAGATGGAAACCCCATACTCATTAAGCAGTCACTCTCTAGTCTTCCTTCCCTCAGCACCTGGCAACCATTAATCTGCTTTCTGTTTCTATGGTTTTGCCTGTTGTGGACGTTTTATATAACTGGGATCATACAATATGTAACCTTTTTTGTCTGGCATCTTTCACTTAGCATAATGTTTTAAAGTTCCTTCCATGCTATAGCATGTATTAGTGCTTTATTCTTTTTTGTGGCTGAATAATATTATCTGGATATGTGTTGCCCATTTTGTTTACCCATTCATCAGTTGATGGGCACTGAGTTATCTACCTTTTTTAATGCTGCTATGAACATGTATGTTGAAGCTTTTGTTTGAATACCTGTTTTCATTTCTTTTGGATATATACCTAGGAATGGAATTGTGTGTACGTATTTCTATTTTCTTTCTTAGACAAAAGATATCATCTATAGATAGTTTTGTAGTTTGCTTTTTTCATTTAAGATATTCTGAAAATCACTTCATATTAGTACTTAACAGATTTTTCTTATTTATGTCTTTATGGCTGCATAGTACTCCATTATATTGGTATGCTATCATTTATTAAAATAATTATTTCGGGTAGACATTTATTTTCAATAATTTATTATTACAAATAGTGCCACACATCCAGTAACTCTTGTGCATATTATGTTTTCCTTGGAAAATTCCTAGAAGTGGAATTGTTGGCTCAGAGAGTAAATGCTCACAAAATTTTTATTAGGCGTTGACAGGATATTGCCAAGTTCTCAAGTTCTTCTAGGAGTTTTTCTTTTGAACCCTTCTATGAACAGTGTCTGAGTGTGTATTTCCCCAAAGCCCTGCTGATAGTATGTTGTTAAGCTGAATTTTTGCCAGTCTGATATGCGAGAAATGGCATCTCAGTGTGGTGTTCATTTACATTTCTTTTATACATAAAGTTGTGGATCTTCTCATAAAACTTTGTATTTATTGCTCACATTCCTTTTGAGTTTCAATTGGTTGTTTTAGGTCTTTATATCAGGGAAATGTTTGTCAGGGTAATGGATACTTTATCTGTGATACATATTGTAAATATTTTCTCCAGGTTTTTCTTTAAATTCCTTTTCCGGTGTAATTGAATTTATCAGTCTGTTTTTTCCTTGAAAGTGGATTTTGAATTAGTGTTAGATTTTTACTATACCCAGGTTACAAAGGAATTTGCTTTTCTAAAGTACTTGCATAGTTTTATTTTTAAAATTTCCTTTTGATGTTTATATGGATCTTACAAATGGCTAGCCAACACTATTTATTTATAAATCTATTTTTCCCTAAGTGATGTAAGTTGTCATCTTTATTATATGCTAAATTTCCATATGTGATGGGGTCTTTTTTCTAGATTGTATTTTTTACTCATCTGGTATCTCTATGTATATGCCACTACCACACTATTTTAATTATTCATTTAGTTTTTTTGAGATTGAGACTATTTGGGGATGAATCAGAAAGTGAGATTAAAATCGACAGTATTAGGAAAGTTGATTTACACATGGTCAGAAGAGAATAAATGGCAAAAGTTTTCTTTTAATGAGCAAATGCCTCTGTGCTGTTTAGTATTAATGTGACATAGTTGCATGTGTCTAGTTGCTGTTCTCATAAAAATGGAAATCAGGATGCTGCAGTATCATAACTTGTAATTCCATTTCTTTACAGTTAAGTTGTTCTGTCAAATTACATATAAAACCAAAGATATGATCTCATGAAGGTTACTAGGATAATATCTTGATTCCAGCTTGGCTTTATCTTTCCTATATCACTTTTTTTTTACACAATACTTTTATTTATTTTTATGTGATGCTGAGGATTGAACCCAGTGCCTCACACGTGCCAGGCAAGTGCTCTACCATTGAGCTATAACCCCAGCCCTCCTGTCTCACTTAAAAAAAAAAAGAATTTTTATTAACACTAACATTAGCAATTAAATAGTCACACTTAACTCATCCTGATATTTAACTTGTGTTTTATCAGTTTTTGTAATAACGTTTAGCCCAAGTTTTTGAATTTAGCTTATTTTAAAGTTTCTTCTTTATGTACCTCGTGTAAAATCTTATATATTTGTATTTTGAAGTTTTAATATTTTCTTCCCAAATTCCCATATATGGAGAACAAGTGACTACTAGGCTTTTTGTTTTCCAATTTGAACTGGGACCTTTTGTGTTTCTAAATAATATATGTTCCAATAGGAAAGGATGCTAAAGCACGCAACAGAGACAAGAAGAATGTAAAGAAACTTGCAGTGACAAAACCAAACAATATCAAGTCAATGTTCATTGCCAGTGCTGGAAAGAAAACCACAGATGTGAGTTTCATGGTTTCTGTATATTTTGTCTTTTCCTTTGTGAAATGAATTTAGAATATGATTATACAGATATTAGAAACTTAATACATATTTAAATAACATTTTCCCAGCTTCACTCACTAAGTTGACTTTAGTTTTCAAATGATTTAAGCACCTCAATGATTAGAATTTGGGACATAGAAAAGAAAGATTAAACAGGAAAACTGAATTGAAAGTGTGTTTAATTTCAGTGACTAGAAGGAATATCATGTAATGAGAATTAAAATAGAGGATGGGAGCTATAAATTTAGAATTTACGTATACACAGGTGGTAGTTAAAATCTGAATAGATTTGAGCACTTAGAGTGAATGAAATGAAGATGTAAGGACTGATTGGTTAGGTTCTTCCTTTCATAGTCATGTGTGTGGTCTGGGTGAAAATTTAATGTGCAGGGCTTTCTCATTTTGCCTTCCTTTATAATCTCTAGAAAGCTGTAGATTTGTCTAAGGATGAACTGCTAGGTGACATTCTATAAGATCTGAACACTGAGGTAAGTGATTCTCTGGGAGTTATAAAATGTGCAGGGAACATAGGTTCTAGAAATAATTCAGAAGTTGTATGGAATAGACTTTTGCTAGAATTTAAAAAATGCAAGGACAGTACCACCAAAAGAAATATCCCACAAAAATAAAAAGAAAAATAAAATCTTCCAGTTAGTTTCTTCTCACCATTTTTAGGTGAGTAGTTTCTAGCTGTTACAGCTATGCGATTATGTAGATGGGGCTGTGTGGGTGTATGTTGGAAGTAGTAAGAATACACCCAGGAGTCAGTTCTGTGAATGCTCACTACTTGTATTCAGTTGCTATAGCATATGTTCCCTAAATAGATTGAAGCCTGTCAGTCTTTAATTCTGAGTGGGAGTGAAGAAAGAGTTAGTGTCCTATTCCTGATAGAACTCAAATAGGCTCACCTACACTGTGAATTTGAAATTTGGCCATTTCTCATAAATTCTAAGTGCTTATTTAGAAGTGTATTTCTTTCTAAATGGCCATAGATCAAAATAATCTAGCATCAACACTATGCAGTCATATGTATCTTGATTGTTTTTAAATGTAATATTCTGGAAGGATAAGTGAAAGACTGCGTTAAATTTTAAAAAGAAAAGAATTGGTGAGGGGTGGATTCAGTATCTATTCAGGTTTTCTAGTGATTTCTGTAGTATTGTTGCTATAGTAACCACAGTGTATGAACATAGATCCTGCGGGGGGGGGCAGGGAAGCAAAAATGCTTATTGGGTTTCAGTGAGCAAAGAAATGCACTTTATCTGTTACGTGGTAAACCAAGCATGGCAGTGAATATCTGTATTACCCTTCCTTTTAGAAACCTCAAATAACTCTTCCACCTATAATAATACCTAAGAAGAAAAGATCTACTGGAGCTTCTCTGAATCCTTTTGCTGTGTACACCCCCAAGGTAAAGTGTATAGAGATACCCTGTCTTGATTTATGATATTGTTTTAAATTTATGTATTTTTGCTTTTCTATGTGAAGGAAATACCTTTGAATTTATTTTTGATTTTTTTTTAAATTAGGACTGCCATTCAATATATAGTTTTGTGTATTTCAAAAATAGCATGTGCCTACTTTTTTCATAGTAAATTTTGTATTATCTAATGTGTGTTTATTATAGGTATTACAACTGTGCTAAATGCAATAATTTTCCTCATGGAAACAAGTATTTTTTTCTGTAAATCTAGGTAACAGTAAAATAATTGAAGCTGTTACATTAATAATACATAAAATCTTTTTATAAATGGGAACTGTCATTATCTTTGGTCAGGGTAGGACAGTTACATATTTTTAGTATGCAAGTCTAAGTGACTAAACATTTAAAAATGTTTACAGGCAATTCCTTCAGGAAAAACTGCTTCCCCTGTCGCCAGGAAGGAGCTTTCATTAACTCCTGCTCCTCTTAAATGAGCTGAATTTGCTGGTAAGTCTGATGTCAGGCAGAAGTGCAAGCGTGTTGAGCAGTTGTTTTTACAGCAGTAGAAGAAGTGGAGGTATTGTGATGGCAAGTCTAAGTGTGAAAGATTTGGATTTGTAGCACTAAAACTTAAAAACATCCAATTTGGAGACTAAAGAGAAATACAAGTGTAGGAAAAGGGATGTGCTGATGTTTTAGTGTTGGGTAAACCATTGTGCCCCGGGTACTAGCATGTGACAGGAATATATGCTGATGTCTACAGGAGAGCTGGTGCAGCCAGAGTGTCCGGAAGATGAGTGTGAGTCAGGGGAAATGGAGTTTGAAGATGGTGACTTTGATGAGCCCATGGAAGCTGAGGAGGTGGATATGAAGCCTGTGGCTGCCAAGACTTGGGACCAAGAGAGTGAGCCAGCAGAGAGGATAAAACATAAGGCGGATCTTAGGAAAGAGACCACGTCTTGCTTGTAAGAGCATTTTCTGGTATTTTTTTTTTTTCCTGGCAGATAGCACTCTAATTAATCTGTTAGATTTTTTTTGAATTTTTTTAATATTTATTTTTTAGTTTTTGGTGGACATAACATCTTTGTATGTGGTGCTGAGGATCGAACCCAGGCCGCACGCATGCCAGGTGAGCACACTACCCCTTAAGCCACATCCCCAGCCCCTCTGTTAGATTTAAAAAAAAAAATTTTTTTCATTGTAGATGGACACAATACCTTTATTTTATTTATTTATTTTTATGTGGTGCTGAGGATTGAACCCAGTGCCTCACATGTGCTAGGCAAGTGCTCTACCACTGAGCTACAGTCCCAGCCAAGATTTAAAAAAAAAAAAAAAAAAAGTTTTCATAGTTATAGATGGACAGCATGCCTTTATTTGTTTAGGTTTTTATGCAGTGTTAAGGATTGAACCCAGTGCCTCACACGTTAGGCAAGTGCTCTGCCACTGAGCAGTAGCACCAGCCCTACTCTGTTAGATTTTGAAAAGTTTTGGAAAATTTGATTTCTGCAGGGGAAGTTTTCTCCCAGATGACTCTTTTTTTTTTTTTTTTTTTTTTTTTTTATTGGTCGTTCATAACATTACATAGTTCTTAATACATCATATTACACGGTTTGATTCAAGTGGATTATGAACTCCCGCTTTTACCCCGTATACAAATTGCTGTATCACATCAGTTACCCTTCCATTGATTGACATATTGCCTTTCTAGTGTCTGATGTATTCTGTTGTCTGTCCTATTGTCTACTATCCCCCCTCCCCTCCCCTCCCCTCCCCTCCCCTTTTCTCTCTCTACCCCTTCTACTGTAAATCATGTCTTCCATTTGTATTCTCTTGACTTACCCCTCCTTACCTCTTATATGACATTTTGTATAACCCTGAGGATCGCCTTCCATTTCCATGCAATTTCCCTTCTCACTCCCTTTCCCTCCCACCTCTCATCCCTGTTTACTGTAAATATTCTTCTCAAGCTCTTCGTCCCTACCCTGTCCTTGTTTACACCCCTTATATCAAAGGAGTCATTTGGTATTTGTTTTTTAAAGATTGACTAGCTTCACTTAGCATAATCTGCTCTAATGCCATCCATTTCCCTCCAAATTCTATGATTTTGTCATTTTTTAATGCAGAGTAATACTCCATAGTGTATAAATGCCACATTTTTTTTATCCATTCATCTATTGAAGGGCATCTAGGCTGGTTCCACAGTCTTGCTATCGTGAATTGAGCTGCTATGAACATCGATGTAGCAGTGTCCCTGTAGCATGCTCTTGTTAGGGCTTTAGGGAATAGACCGAGAAGGGGAATAGCTGGGTCAAATGGTGGTTCCATTCCCAGCTTTCCGAGAAATCTCCATACTGCTTTCCAAATTGGCTGCACCAATTTGCAGTCCCACCAGCAATGAACAAGAGTGCCCTTTTCCCCGCATCCTCTCCAGCACTTATTGTTGTTTGATTTCCTAATGGCTGCCAGTCTTACTGGAGTGAGATGGTATCTTAGGGTAGTTTTGATTTGCATTTCTCTGACTGCTAGCGATGGTGAGCATTTTTTCATGTACTTGTTGATTGATTGTATGTCCTCCTCTGAGAAGTGTCTGTTCAGGTCCTTGGCCCATTTATTGATTGGGTTATTTGTTATCTTATTGTCTAATTTTTTGAGTTCTTTGTATATTCTGGTTATTAGGGCTCTATCTGAAGTGTGTGGAGTAAAGATTTGTTCCCAGGATGTAGGCTCCCTATTTACCTCTCTTATTGTTTCTTTTGCTGAGAAAAAACTTTTTAGTTTGAGTAAGTCCCATTTGTTGATTCTATTTGTTAACTCTAGCGCTATGGGTGTCCTATTGAGGAATTTGGAGCCCGATCCCACAGCGTGTAGATCATAACCAACTTTTTCTTCTATCAGATGCCGTGTCTCTGATTTAATATCAAGCTCCTTGATCCATTTTGAGTTAACTTTTGTGCACGGCGAGAGGTAGGGATTCAGATTCATTTTGGTGCAAATGGATTTCCAGTTTTCCCAGCACCATTTGTTGAAGATGCTATCCTTCCTCCATTGCATGCTTTTAGCCCCTTTATCAAAAATAAGATAGTTGTAGTTTTGTGGATTGGTTACTGTGTCCTCTATTCTGTACCATTGGTCCACCCGCCTGTTTTGGTACCAGTACCATGCTGTTTTTGTTACTATTGCTCTGTAGTATAGTTTGAAGTCTGGTATCGCTATACCGCCTGATTCACACTTCCTGCTTAGTATTGTTTTTGCTATTCTGGGTCTTTTATTATTCCATATGAATTTCATGATTCTTTTATCTATTTCTACAAGATATGCTGTTGGGATTTTGATTGGCATTGCATTGAACTTATAGAGAACTTTTGGTAATATCGCCATTTTGATGATGTTAGTTCTGCCTATCCATGAGCAGGGTATATTTTTCCATCTTCTAAGGTCTTCTTCTATGTCTTTCTTTAGGGTTCTGTAATTTTCATTGTATAAATCTTTCACCTCTTTTGTTAGGTTGATTCCCAAGTATTTTATTTTTTGGGGGGATATTGTGAATGGAGTAGTTGTCCTCATTTCCGTTTCAGAGGATTTGTCGCTGATATACAGGAATGCCTTTGATTTATGCGTGTTGATCCCAGATGACTCTTGTTGGGGCATTGATCAGGAAGATGATAGTTTCTCAGCACAAGAAATTCAAGTGGATTCCAGTCAACTCCCATTGGTAAAAGGGACAGATGAAGAACAAGTGTTCCAGTTTTATTGGTTGGATGCTTATGAAGATCAGTACAACCAACCAGGTAATCAAAGATAAAGTAACCATATGTCTTGATGGAGTAGCAAGTTTTTCCTTGAATATTTAGTGATGAACATTGGCACAGGCTCTGCCCTCATGTAAGTGTGTTATAGGAGAGCAGTACTTGTTCATTGTAAAGTGCGTGAGCCACCCTGTGGTGTGAATAGTCCTTAAAATGCTTATTCCAAAAATCAGTTATTTGTGATTTTTGAATGTGCTTGTACTTTGCCATCGATGTATCTGAAGTTGCAGGATTATTCTGCAAATGGAATCAGTCATTATTTTGTCTCTTTATTTAGCAAATTGGACACATGTTATGTTTAAGGCACTGAGAGGGGGTGAACAAACAGCACAAATTCCCTATGCTATAATGTTGCTTATATTTTAATAGGGTGGGAGTGGATGGGGAGAAATTGGCTATAAATAAAAGAAACTGATGTAAAAGGGAGTTAGTTGTAGGATGCTCAGTGAAGGCCTGTCTTAAGAGATGATCCCTGGGCTAAGATGTGAGGCACATACAGAGTCGAGGAAAGGACATTTCAGCTTAAGAATCCAGTAAGTGGGAAGGACTGACACGAAGAAGATGGCCTGTGTGATAGTAGCATAGTTATCAAGTGATAAGATTGGTGTGCAGTGAAGTTGGAGATAAAGGTAAAAGGCCACATAATGATGGATGGTCCCATAATTGACTTTGCATTTCAACAGGAATTCTCTTGTCTGTGAAGAGAATAACAGACATGTTATTCTGTGTGTGCATGCTTGTATATATAGCTGTAGAAGGGTGAGCTAGAGTGGGGTGGTAGGAAATTATAGAAGCCCTGGAGATCAGTCATTCCAGGGCAGAGGTACTAGTTACTTGGACCCTGGAGGCTGGGAAGGAGAGAAATGAAGGCATTTAACAAGTATTTTGATACAAACTTGTTGATGGATTGAATCTGAGCATTGATGGAAAGGAGAAATCAAGACTGATTCCCAGGTCATCCTGATGAACTAGTATTGTGAATTCTTGATTCACAAAATGCTGGGGATAAATTGAAGAAGAGGGCCACACAACAAATGAAACAAAAAGTTTATTCTCTTTTAGAATTCACAGGCCTGACGTTCTGATGAGGGGGGCCTTACTAACTCCCTCTTTGTAGAGGAAAAAAAATCATCTTACAGGAGCCAAGAATGCCCTTAAGATGACAGAGGAGGGTCATTCCAATTTTAACAACAGTAACTGTTAGAAAAGACCCTCCTCAAATCGAACAAATATGTTTCTGGTGGTGCTTCTGGGCCTGTTTCTCTTTAACCAAATTGAATATGTATTATTTCAGTTCTTCAGGATAACTTTTTTTTTTTAAATTAAAAAATCACCTCCAAATGAATGTTTTTTCATTAAACAGAAATAGTGGAGATTCTCTGTTTTTAATCTTTACCCTTTGCCTAAAAGATAGGAGGCAAAATAATTTTGACGTATCTCATTTGTTTCTCATCTCTGAATTTGAGTAGCTGCCTGTTAATTCTGGGATTTTTTTTTAAGTCCTGTTTTTTTTTTAATCTTCTTCCTGTTTTCTAAGACCTCTGAGAGAACTTCTCAACTTCATGGAACTGAGAGGTGTAATAGGTAGCATAACGACCCCTCTCCCTAAAGATGTCTATGTACTAACATTTGGAGCTTGTGATGTTTCCTTGCATGGTAAAAGGGACCTTATAGATTTGATTAATTATTAACCCATTGGTTAATGGTTCCATCAAAACCAGAAACCTGGAAGCCATCCTTGATTCCCTCCTTTTCCTCACTTGTTAGTTTACTCCTTCTAAAGTAGATAATCTATCTCCTCATAACTGGTGCCCTGAACCCTTCTTGCTTACTGAATTCATTGTACCAGCCTCCTAATTGATCTCTAAACTGTTGTCTTCCACATTACTGCCAGAGTGATTGATCAGAAGAGTAACATTGACTATATCATTTCCTTATTTTAAAAAAATCCTCAGTAGCTATTGCTTATAACATAGAGTTCAAGCTCCTTAGCAAGGTTTCTGATGCCCGCTGTCTATGAATTTTTGCCCTAGAAATTGCTGCTGCATGTCCCTTTACTCATAGTATTTGTCAAATGACAAAGAACTTAAACTGATAATCAAATCAGCACATTAGATAGCTACTATTTTGAAATTATAAGACATCTTTAAATATCTATAATAAGCCTAAAAATTGAGGTTCTAAAATATTTCCCCATGTACTAGACAATTATGGAATAATCCTAGTAGAGTCAGAATAGTATTGAGAATTCAACCCCTGATTTCCAGAGTGGTGAGCATATGGCCTGTCAGCTGTTGAATTAGAACTGGGACCCATGACTCCTGTTGTCCATCCAGGGCCTTCCATGACTATTGCAGTGAACCATTCTTTGTTCTGGCTTCTTTAGACTATGTGAGTGGATATTTATAGGAGATCTAGGTGTGGGAGCTCAGATGCAGATTTCTGAGGCTGATCTGATTACTTCATTTCCCACTTATATATGTGAAATTTCAAAATGAATAACCTCCCTGTGGCTTTGTAATTTTCTGCATTGAACTACCTGTATGGGAAAGGGGACGGAGAAGAAGGGCAGACATATAATTTGGCCAGGTAAAACATAAACTGTGAGGAAAAAGATTGCATTCTATAGAAACAACGAAGGTGATTTGACTGTAGCCATAGTGAATAAGTACACTTTTGCTGAAGAAAGACTTCAATTTAAAAAAAAAAAATGATAGCTGCTGGGCGTGGTGGCACATGCTTGTAATCCTAGCTGCTCAAGAGGCTGAGGCAGGAGGATCACAAGTTCAAAGCCAGCCTCAGCAAAAGTGAGGTGCTAAGCAACTCAATGAGACCCTGTCTCTAAATAAAATACAAAATAGGGCTGGGCATGTGCCTCAGTGGTTGAGTGCCTTTGATTTCAATCTCTTGTACCTAAATAAATAAATAAATGAATAAATGATAGCTTGTAGTGTTGAATTTTCCAATTGAAAGAATTTTAAGCATCTTCATCTCTGAACTAATAATAATTATCATCAATTGCTATAAGAAAAACTAACATATTCAGGGAGAAAATAAATTAATCTTCATACTGAGTTAGTTATATGGTAGGCTGTGGTTTTTATTATGTGTTATTCCATCAAATCTTGGAACTCTTCCGTGGCAGTGACTGAGACTGTACTTCATTCTAGGATTCTGAGAAACTGCAAGGCTTATTCCAGGCAGCTCTGGAGCTCAGCAGAAGCACAAAACCCTATGACTGCATAACAGCCTCCTACCTGCTGAGCTTTTTAATCTGGCAGGATGCTCTGCCCTGGTCCCTTTCTGTGGCTACACCCCAGCAGGACTCATGTGGTGACAGAGAAAAATCTGCTGCCGTGGTGGAAAGGAACACACTGATGGGTTTGTATTGAGGAAATGACCTTTTGCTCCTTTTTTGTTGTTGTTAATCAAAACCATTATCTTATTCTCTCACCATTCATTGGTTAGATTATCTCATGGTTAAACATTTACTCATGTTATTTTTTTAATAATTTTTAAACATTTATTTTTTAGATGTAGGTAGACACAATACCTTTATTTTATTTTTATGTGGTGCTAAGGCTTGAACCCAGTGCCTCATGCATACTAAGCAAGTGCTCTGCCTCTGAGCCACAACCCCAGCCTTACTTGTGGTTTTTTTTATTTAAGAGTTTACCAGCATATAAATGCCTGCAGTTCCTTTTTTTGTGAATAAACAGTGAACTCAGCTATAATATTTGTTTCTAAACTGAGAATTTTTGTTAAATAAATTGATATACAAATGTCCATTAATAAAGTACTTTTTTAAAAAATATTTTTTACATGTTGATGAACCTTTATTTTATTCATTTATATATATGCAGTGCTGAGAATCGAACCCAGTACCTCACACATGCTAGGCAAGCACTCTGCCTCTGAGCCACAACCCCAGCCCTAATAAAGTACTTTTTAAAAGAGGACCTGTTTTTGGGCTGGGGATGTGGCTCAAGCGGTAAGCGCGCTCGCCTCGCATGCGTGTGGCCCGGGTTCGATCCTCAGCACCACATACCAACAAAGATGTTGTGTCCGCCGAGAACTAGAAAATAAATATTAAAAATTCTCTCTCTCTCTCTCTCTCTCTCTCTCTCTCTCTCTCTCTCTCCTCTCTCACTCTCTCTTAAAAAAAAAAAAAAGAGGACCTGTTTCTCTATCGAATGTCTGCTCTTTTATTCTGCAGAAATTTTACCACATTATAGACAGATCAGCTTCATTATTTCTATAATGAAGAGAACCTGAGGTTAGCAACTATTCTCTCCTAAGTGTTCTGCTCTGACTCTGGCCTCAGCCCTAGCCTCCGCCTAGCTTAAGCCCCTGCTCTTCCTGTCTTTCTTTTTGTTTTGCACTCTGCCTCTGAGCCACAATCCCAGCCCTAATAAAGTACTTTTTAAAAGAGGACCTGTTTCTCTATCGAATGTCTACTCTTTTATTCTGCCGAAATTTTACCACATTATAGTCAGATCAAATTCATTATTTCTATACAGAGCAGAGTTCCCTTATCTGTTGGAGTTTATGTTCTTTTTTTTTTTTTTATACTTTTTTTTTTAAAGAGAGAGTGAGAGAGGAGAGAGAGAGAGAGAGAGAATTTTTTTTTTTTAATATTTATTTTTTAGTTCTCGGCAGACACAACATCTTTGTTGGTATGTGGTGCTGAGGATCGAACCCGGGCCGCACGCATGCCAGGCGAGCGCGCTACCGCTGAGCCATATCTCCAGCCCTGGAGTTTATGTTCTGATTGACTGTCATGCTCCCTTCCCTTTTATATTTTTATATAGCCTGTTCTAAAATCTTGGCTCAGAAATGGGTTAGATCTAGTGGTTTTCAGCAAATATTTGTTTGGGATTTATAGTCTTAATTTTATGATAGTAAATCTTTATTTTGGAATTGTAGTGGGTATATGAATAGATACAAATATATATATTTTAGTACCAGGGATTGAACCAGGTTAAGCACTTTAACCACTGAGTCTCCTTTTATATTTCATTAGAGACAGGATCTTTACTGAGTTGCTGAGGCTGGGTTTGAGCTCACCATCCCTCCTGTCTTGGCCTGCTGAGCTGCTGGGATTATAGACATGGGCCACAGTGCCTGGCTAGATACAAATTTTGCAACTCAGATATAGAAAGAAAGTTGCAAATTATTTTTCTCAAGATGATAAAAAAGGCCATGATGAAACCTGTAGTGGGAGAAAAGTAGGAGGTATAGGTAGTTCTGGTGGGAACGTGGCCTTTAAGTCCGCAGAGAGATGACAGAATCATAGAAGACAACATTTGCCCACTTTAGTTGCTTCAGGGCTAGGTTCAAAAGGAGACCCTGGAAGAGGACTGCAATTGGGATGTGCTGGGGAGTGCATGTGTCACAGAAAGCCTTTTAAGATATTTTATTTTTTATTTTTTTTATTTTTTAAAATATTTATTTTTTAGTTGTAGTTGGACACAATACTTTTATTTTGTTTTGTTTTACTTATTTTTATGTGGTGCTGAGAATCAAACCCAGGGCCCTGCATGTGCTAGGCAAGCGCTGTACCACTGAGCCACAACCCCAGCCTAAGATATTTTAGAACTTCATTTCAGACATGCAAAGAACACTTGAGTAAATAAGGTTTAAATAACAGAAATAGAAAAGCTTCATAAATTTTGTTCACTAGTTAGGTGACGACAGCTTAAGAAGTAGAAGAGGGACAGAGGTAGAGCTCAGTGGTAGAGAATGTGCTTAGCCTGCCTAAGGCCAGGTTTGATCTCAGAATAACAAAACAAAACAAAATAACAATAGTAAAAAACCTCCCAAAACAAACAAAAAAAACAACTCCTCAGTTTCTTAGCTGGATGCAGTGGCCCATACCTGGGATCCCAGCTTCTCTGGAGGCTGAGGCAAGAGGATCCCTGCCTTGAGCAACACAGGAAGATACCCATCTCCTAAAAAAAAAAAAAGAAGAAGCCTCTTCTTTATTCTACTTAATCTTTCATTTTGTTTTCCTTTTTAATTTACCACCAATGTATTGTCATAAATTTGGTTTCACATAATTTTGAAAGCATTGTACATGTTATACAGATTTACCACAATTTATTAATCTAGTGTCCTGTTTCAGAGAAGCAACAAATAAGCATAACATACTTGGTTGAATCATCATGATAGAAATCTAAGTCTTCATATTTCCCATAGTACCTAAAATAAAAGTAGAAATATTATATGTATGTTGAGGGTTAGGAGTAGGGACACAAACATTTATTCCTTAACAGACATTTACCTAGAGAAATGAAAACATGCCCAAATAAAAATTGTACAGGAATGTTCATAGCAGAATTATTTATAGTAGCCAAAAAGTAGAAATAATTCACATGTCTATCAACTGATAAATGTATAAATAAAAATGTATGGCCATACAGTGAACTATTATGCATCCATATGAAATAAAGAATGAAGCATCAGTATATGTGGCAGCGTGAACATGGAAAATGTTACGCTAAGTGAAAGATGCCAATTACGGAAGACCTTTTATTGTGTAATTCCACTTATGTGGTATGTCCAGAATAGCAAAATCTATAGGAACAAAAGGTAGGTTATGATTGCTGAGGGCAGAGGTAAGATAGAGATGCAGAGAGGAAGAAACTGCAAATAGGTAAAGGTCTTTGGGTGGATAAAAAAATGTTATAGAATGTGGTATATGCCTATATCTGACTATACTAAAAACCATTGACTTGTATGCATTAAATGTGTGAATTGCATGGTGTGTGAAATATGTGTCACGAAAGCTGTTATTAAAAGTTATCTCTTGACCAATTAGCACATGCCACATGGACCTGGGCTTTGATACCCCAGCTAGAGGAGGTTCAGAGTGAATGCATAATGAATCCAGGCAATTAGGGAAGACACTCAGTTCTTTAACTAGTGTCTTTAACTAGAAATGGGCAGTGGGCCAGATAACCTTGAAAAATCTCTTTCTGGTTCAAGTAAGAAGTTCAATTGAGTGTTTTTCGTGGGTACTGTTTTGCTATCCATAAATTTATAAATGTTTTTTAAAATGGGTATTTTTTTCTCTTTGCTTTTTCTAGTTATCAAGTGCTTGATGGAAAATCTTGAGGAAGAGGTAGCTCAAGCTGAAAATTCCTTGCTTCAGGCAGCGGCATCGTTTCCAATGTATGGGCGAGTTCACTGTATAACAGGAGCCCTGCAGAAGTTACCACTAAAGTAAGAACATCCACAGCCACCTCTCCTCTCAGAAGCACACTTAGGCCCCAGCTTTTGCCTCTTATCAGTGTGTCCTGGGAATGGAATGTAGTCTGCTGCCTTAAAGAGAATAGAAAATTAGACTTATAAATCTGTTTATACTTTTTTGTGATTCAAGTATTTCATGTATTACATAATTTTGAAACACATTCTTTAAACTCCTTTTATGTATCAATTTCCATTATTAATATTTGTTTTTTGCTTTTGATATAAGTGTCCCTAATGTCCTTGTTGCAGCAGCCTGCAGTTGGTGAGTGAGTGGAGACTTTTGGTGGAGAAACTCCTGTCCATGTCCTACAGGCTTTCTGCTGTGGTGTCTCCAGTCATTTAGAGCTCCTCCCCTGAGGGCCTCATCCCCATGGACACTGATTCAGGTCAGCAGACCAAGAGAGCTATAGTGCTGTTGTTTGATTATTATATCATCTGTCTCTCTTCTTTGGTAATCGTACCTTTGGAGAGATATAAAAGCTAAGTTGAGAAAATAAGAAAGGCCTGTAGAAGAAGAAAAATAGTAAATATTTATTGATTATGAATATATCAGTGAATGAAAAATTACTGAAAGGATAGGAGCCAAGCTTAGTGTCTGGGATGTCCTACTGTGGCATGCATGGGTACTTGAACAAGTCCAAAAAGATTGGCTATTAAAGATGTGCACAAACATAAAGTGTACCTTTAAAATGAAGTAAATTTATATTTCAGGTTAAAGTTTGTGAATGCATTTTGTAATGCAGATGAGAGCCTTTTATTAGGAAGAGTCTATTATGAACACATGCTGTCCATACAATGAAATACCTTGGGATGATATTTAAAGTGGCCTGGAGCAGTGTGTTTTACATGGAAAATGTTGGCTTTTTTTTTTTTTTTACTCTCACATTTATTATAAATGTTTCATTGTTATATAAGTCATACATTTTGGACAAAATCTGTTCAATGTTCACTACTAGTATGAGTTTTCAGATGTTCAATGAATTTAAAATTTAAATACATTTTGGAAATATTATTTAACTTTTTAGAGTTTCTGGGCACAATGATTTCTCCAAAAATAAGCAGTGTCTAAGAAACATGTAGCTATAATTTTTCTTCCATTTGTATTTTCTCTAACCAGTATGTATCCACAGGTGCTGATTATTGCTGAATAAATTTTGGAGGCATTGTCACATTTTCAGTTTTCACATTTCAAAATTTACTCTATGGTTATTGTGGTAAGGATTAAATGCTGTCCCTTTCTTAGAGTAACGGTACAGTGGTCTCATTTGTAGAGCTTCTCTCCAGTGTGTTTTCTCTGATGTCTAGTAATATATGATATATAATTTAAAATGTTTCTACATTCTCTACATTTAGATGTCTTCTTTCTAGAATAAGTAGCCAAGTGGTGAAAAGAATTGATTTCTTATTAAAAGCTTTGATGCATTCTTTCAATTTGTAGGGGTTCTTTTCTGTATAAATTCTGTTGTTAATAAGGTTTAGTCTTTTTTAATGTTTGTTTTTTAGTTGTAGTTGGACACAATACCTTTATTTCACTTATTTATTTTTATGTGGTACTGAGGATCAAACCCAGGATCTCAAACATGCAAGGCTAGCACTGTATCACAGAACCACAACCAAAGCCCCAAGGTTTAGTCTTTCTTAAAAGTATTATTACTTTATTCACATTCACCAGGATGTCTTCTGCTGTGGTGAATAAAGTTTTATTTTTTATTAGAAGCTTTTCCACATTATTCACTTTTTTAGGGCTATTCTCCAGTGTGAGTTCTGTTGTGGTGAATAAGGCCTGTTTTATTGCTAAAAGCTTTGCCACATTCCTTATATTTCTAAGGCTTCTCTCCAGTGTAAATTCTCTGTGGGAAATAAGGTTTAATATTTGAGTAAAAACTTTGTCACATACTTTGCATTTCTGAGGCTTCTCTCCAGTGTGAGTTCTGTTGTGGCAAATAAGGTGTGATTTTTTGACTGAACGCTTTGCCACATTATTTACATTGGTAGGGCATCTCTCCACTGTGATTTCTGCTGTGGTGAATAAGGTTTAATTTGACATCAAAACTTTGCCACATTCTGTACATTTGTAAGGCTTCTCTCTGAGTTCTGCTGTGGTAAATAAGGTCTGATTTTCGACCAAAAGCTTTGCCATAATCTTTACATTTGTAGGGCTTCTCTCCAGTGTGAATTCTACTGTGGCAAATAACATGTGATTTTTGAACAAAAGCTTTGCCACAATCTTTACATTTGTAAGCCTTCTCTCTAGTGTGAGTTCTGATGTGGCAAGTAAGGTCTGATTTTCGACCAAAAGCTTTGCCACAATCTTTACATTTGTAGGGCTTCTCTCCAGTGTGAGTTCTGCTGTGGTAAATAAGGTCTGATTTTCGACCAAAAGCTTTTCCACAATCTTTACATTTGTAGGGCTTCTCTCCAGTGTGAGTTCTGCTGTGGTATATAAGGTTTGATTTTTTCCCAAAAACTTTGCCACAATCTTTACATTTGTAGGGCTTCTCTCCAGTGTGAATTTTGCTGTGGCAAATAAGGTCTGATTTTTGACCAAAAGGTTTGCCACAATCTTTACATTTGTAGTTCTTCTCTCCAGTGTGAGTTCTACTGTGGCGAATAAGGTTTGATTTTTGACCAAAAGCTTTGCCACATTCTTTACCTTTGTAGGGCTTCTCTCCAGTGTGAGTTCTACTGTGGCAAATAACGTGTGATTTTTGACCAAAAGCTTTGCCACATTCTTTACATTTGTAGGGCTTCTCTCCAGTGTGAGTTCTACTGTGGCAAATAAGGTCTGATTTTTGACCAAAAGCTTTGCCACAATCTTTACATTTGTAGGGCTTCTCTCCAGTGTGAGTTCTCCTGAGGCAAATAAGGTCAGGTTTTTGACTCAAAACTTTTCCACATTCTTTACCTTTGAAGGGCTTCTCTCCATTGTGGGTTCCTTTGTGGTAAATAAGACCTTTTTTTTTTTTTTTTTTTTACTAAAAGCTTTGCAACATTCTTTATATTTGTAGGGCTTCTCTCCAGTATAAATTCTCTGGTGATGAACAAGGTCTGATTTTATATATGATTTCTGGTGTTCACTCTCACTTGTAGTTTTCCATATTTTCTTATGTGGTAAATAGTCAAGATCACAACTTCCATATTTTGCACTTATCACTTCATGTAATATATGTTTTAGGCCCTTTTCTGGTGAATATTCTTGGATATGATTAGGAGTCATGGCCAGGAAGGCCAAGTTTCTATAGTTCTCTAGCATCACATCTCTATATAAATTTTTCTGAGTAGGCTGAAGGCATTCCCACTCCTCTTCAGTAAAATCAATGGCTATATCCATAAATGTTAACAGTTCCATTTCCTGGCTCTCAGGGTTCTCAGCGTACTCCCTGTGGTTTGTTTTCAGATTCTGCATAGCACAGACACCTGGGCTCCGTATCCAGGACAGAAGCCTACAAAAAGATTTAAAAATTTATTTTTAAAAAAATAATAATAAGTTGGATAATGTGTTGGTTCATGATGCTAAGACACATTTATTTAGGTTAATGTTTTAGCTTTCTTTCTTTGTACATGAAAAAAAAGTAGTCTTTTTTTTTTTAACTTTTGAAAATTATTTATTTTTATGTGGTGCTGGGGATTGAACCCAGTGCCTCACACATGCTAGGTAAGCGTTCTGCCACTGAGCTATAGCCCCAGCCCCAAACATGTAGTCTTATAGCTGATATTTGGATCAGGCAAATACCAGATTATTCTGGATCAAAGGTCTTGAATATTTCAGTTACCTATTGTAGAAAGAGCCTATAGGGTAGGCTAAAATTCTTTGTGTAGGGAGTTTTAAAATATCTTTGGCTCACAGACTTTTAAAAAATTTTGTCTCATATTTTGATTGTCTTTATTTTTCCCCCTTCTTCCCCATTTTATCTGTTATGCATTCTGAATTTCTTGGAAAAATCCTCCCAAGAACCATAGAATAAATGAACAGGATCCTTGAAATTTTATTCTGATTTTTCCTCATCTTTTTATGGTATCTTTTGGGCTAGTGTTACTTTTTCATGGCTATTGAAGTTTGTTTGGGACAAAATTTCAGTGAAGAGACAAATGAGCATAACACATTGGTTGTATTTTCATGATAGCAATTTGAATCTTTATATTTCCAACAGTACCTAAAATATAAATAATAGATGTATGGCTAATACCTGTTCTTTGATTTGTTCATCTATTCTGCATGATTACCTGTTGGTATTTTTAAAAAGTCAGAGCTTGGGGGCTGAGTTTGTGGCTCAGTGGTGGAGTGCTTGCCTAACATGTGTGAAGTCCTGGGTTGGATTCTCAGCACCACATATAAATAAATAGATAAATAAAATAAAGGTTAATCAACAACTAAAATGTTTATATTAAAAAAAGTCAGAGCTTGGCTAACTTCTTATTACCTAGCCATTCATTTATTCATTCAGCCCATGTTATTGAACCTTGGCCATGAACCAGTTTCTGTTCTAGGCACTGGTACTCCACAGTGTATAAAGTGTTGCATTCATGGAGCTTACTCCTAATCTAGTGAGTGCTCATTGAATAAAAATGAAATTTAATGTAATACTAGGACTGTAAACCACACTGAGAAAGCAGTATATTATATGATGTATTTAAAGCCAAATATGGAGTCTTCATGATATTCTTATGAAAGACTGTTTGGTTGTTAATTTTAAAGAATTTTTTAACATTTATATTTTTAAATTGTATTTCAGATAGGGAAACAACCTCTTAAAATTAATTGAAATTTATTGGACTTCTTTCACATGATAAGCATCATGTTTGAGATTCTTTTTTTTAACCTTTATTTATTTAATTATTTAAAAAATATTTTTAGTTGTACATGGACACAGTGTCTTTATTTTGTTTATTTACTTTTATGTGGTGCTGAGGATGGAACCCAGTGCTTCACACAGGGCAGGCAAGCGCTTTACCACCGAGCCACACCCCAGCACACCTTACCTTTATTTTGCTGAGGATTGAACCCAGCACCTCTTGCATGCTAGGCAAGTGCTCTACTGCTGAGCTACTACCTCAGCCCCGTGTTTGAGATTCTGAAGACAGCAAAGAAGCAATGTAAATGAAATGGCAGACTTTGTTCTGTGGATGGTTATGGTTATATTTTTTATCATATCTTCAGCCCAAATTGCCATGTTTTAAAAGTACACTTAAAGGGGGCTGGGGATGTGGCTCAGTGGTAGAGCATTTGCCTAGCATGCACAAGGCCTCAGATTCAATCCCCAGCACTGCACCCCCGCTAAAAAAAAAAAAAAAAGTCTACTTAAATATCATGAAGACTCTATACAAATAATTTTCACATTACCTACTCTGTCTCTTCTAATAGAGGTTATTATCAGGTGTTGAAAATTACACAATTTTTAGTGCAGGTACCCCCAAGGGAATCTGCATGAGATGTGGAACTGTAGTTTCCTGTCTTTCTTGCAGAGTCAGCAAGCCGCTTACAGGTGATTCTCAAAGAGATTCAGCCACGAGATACTAACAATTACTTCAACCAAGCCAAAATACTGAAAGAATGTGATAGTTTTGATTTGGAGGACTTGAATATCAGTGTGTCAAATATTGATACTTCTGCAGAAATCAAAGGTAACATATGTAAAGTTGATATGTAATCATTGTTTTTTTTTTTTTTTTTTTTGTATGGTACTGGGGATTGAACCTAGGTCCTCATGCATGCCAAGTAACAGCTTTATCTGTTAGTTTTAGTTTCAGGCCCAGGTGATTAAGTAATAGTAAAATATATGGAATGTTTTTTTATATAATAAATGAAGTCTTTCTTTAAAAAAAATTGGTTTTGGAAATGATCTGGTTTTAGGAATGAATTTTATAGACTTTTAAAACCAGAAAGTGATGTGTTCCAGTTCAGTATACAAGGTGGTATAGCAGAAGGCTTTTGAGTGCTAAAATCCTCTTGACAGGCCAGGTGCTGTACAAGCAGTGTTGCTCCTTGAATCTGAGTGGGGCAGCAGTCATTTCCTTGCAATGGGGTTCATCTGCTGTGCAAGTTCTTAAAGTAGAACAGCCCTTAATGGAAATAAACTTTAGTACTCATCAAAATGTGAGGTGCTCTGTTTTACTAGGCCACCAGAATTTCAGTCTCTATGGCTTGTTTTTATCATTAGTTGTTACTATTGAATTTTCTGTGATACTGTGAAGCAGTAGTTTCTTGATTTATTACATATTCTGCATTCTCCACTAGGTGGCGATATAGTTTTATAAAATTGTCTTTGCAATTATATTTTTAAAATTACAAAAACTATTATTATGTGCTTATTGTAATAGTTTCATACAACATAGAGATAAATACAAATTAAAAACAAATTAAAGCTGACTGTTATTACTTCCTTTTCCACTTTCCTGTTTAGTATATGTTCTTTTATACCTATAGTATGTTATTTATATATATATTTATCATTTAAGTTTAGTGGAATTTTTTTTTTTAAAACATGGGATTACAGTATAAATATTATTTTGTTAATTTGTATTTTTAATTTAAAAGTTTATTTTGGATTTAAAAAATGTCAGTACTAAAACATTCCTAAAGGGGCTGGGGATGTGGCTCAAGTGGTAGCACGCTCGCCTGGCATGCGTGCGGCCTGGGTTCGATCCTTAGCACTACATACAAACAAAGATGTTGTGTCCGCCGAAAACTGAAAAATAAATATTGAAATTCTCTCTCTCTCTCTCTCTCTCTCTCTCTCTCTCTCAAAAAAAAAAAAAAAAAAACACTCCTAAAATACTCCTAAAGCAAGAATAAGTAAATCAGGGTAATTGTAGCTTATTGACCATGGGATTTAAATATATCTTGAAGGAGATTTTGTGTTTTTCTTTAATTTATTTTTGTTCAGTACTAGAGGTATCAAACCCAGGGGTGCCCTACCATTGTGCTACAACTCCATCCCTTTTTATTTTTATTTGAGACATGGTCTTGCTAAGTTACTGAGCCTCGAACTTATGCCTCAGCCTTCCAAATTGCTGGGATTACAGGTGTGCACCAATGCACCTAGCTTTTTCCTTTGATTTTTCCTTTGGATAGGATAAAGGGGAGAGGGGAGAGGGCAAAGGGGTAGGAAAGACAGTGGAATAAGACAGACATCATTACCCTAGGTACATGTATGATTGCATAAATGGTGTAACTCTACTGCATACACAACCAGAGAAGCAAAAAATTCTGCTCCATTTGTGTACAATGAATCAAAGAGCTTTCTATTGTCATGTATAACTGATTAGAACTAATAAATAAAAAACAAAAGGAAAGAAAAAATAAATATGTAAAAATAGAAAATAGGGCTGGAGATGTGGCTCAGCGGTATCGCGCTCGCCTGGCATGCGTGCGGCCCGGGTTCGATCCTCAGCACCACATACCAACAAAGATGTTGTGTCTGCCGAGAACTAAAAAATAAATATTAAAAAAAAAATTCTCTCTCTCTCTCTCCTCTCTCACTCTCTCTTAAAAAAAAAATAAAAAATAAAAATAGAAAATAAAGTTCTTTTCTACTCAACTGATATAACAGCCATATTTGCCAAAATAAATAAGAAGTGTATTTATTAGTCATTCATATAATACTTTATGGATATTAAAGAGGCAAAGAGAATTTGTTTCATTAATTTCCAAAAGTTAGACTTAAGTTTTGAAGGAATATTTTGTTTTTTAAAAAATTGATTTTGAAAACAACAACTTAAAAAATACTTAGCATGATTTCTCCTCATGGCACATGCTTGACAAATATTAGATTTTTTTCTCCTGAATAAATAGAACATATAACAAATTGGTTTGTTTAAATGTATTATTCTTGGGGAAATTCTGAACAAGCTTGTTCTAAGAAACCTAGGGTGTGAGTAATCGAGTGTCTAGTGTTGCAATAGTTTTTTTTTTTCCCTTAAGGTAAAGAAGGAAAAACATGTGATGTAACTGCTCAGATGGTGCTGGTGTGTTGTTGGAGAAGTATGAAGGAAGTTGCTTTACTTTTAGGCACACTGTGCCAGCTTCTACCTATGCAGTCTATGCCAGAATCTTCTGATGGATTATTAACAGAGGATCAGGTAAGGCTCCAGCAAGTATCATTTTTGGTCAAGATGTAAATCACAAGCTTCTATTTATGATCCAACTTTAAAAAAATTTTTGAATTTTTCTTGAATAAAATTTTACAGCTGTCAACTGAAAAATAGTTCACAATAACTTAGGATTTTAGACCTGTAGTGCATTTCAAAACTATGGCATTTTAGGAATATTTTTATATAAGCATAGTTTTTAACCTCACTTTTTACTGCGATATTATTATTTTAATTCTCTTTCTCCATTTAACATACATAAACTTAAATTTTAGTTGAAACTCTCTAGTAAAACTCTCCAACTCTCTTAAATTTTGCAGAGGAATACAAAGTAACATATTGGTTGATTATGGATCTTATGTTTCCCACTACTTCAATAATAAAGTAGTAGTCACTTTGGTTTTTTTTGGCTGACTTTTATTTTAAGACCACAAAGTTAGTTCACCATCTGGGACTGTTCAAGGGACTTGAGTGCAGTGTTTACAAGAAATTAGTTTACCACAAGCATTTCATTTGGAAATATTTTAGATTTATTAGATTTCTGTTTTTAATTGATTCCCTCTTCCTTTCCATATGGTTTCAGCAAATCCATTTCCCACAGTTTTCCAGCAAAGATATATAACATATACTTTCATTTTTAACCTTTTTCAAATAAAGATAATTTTTTTCCCCTAGGGTATTACAACATTCAAGAACAAAACAAATATTGTAGTATGCTAATGCTGATTATTTCTATAATCACCACGTGACTCATTCCATGGAAATAATGCTAATATTTTTATTCTCACACTCTGTGGCTCATGTGCTTGCATCTAGTTAACAGCTGGCCTGTGATGTTGCAAGGCCCCAGGAAGGAGAGAGGCAAAGGCGAACAGTACACTGTGGGCAGCATTATGTTCTTTATTCTCCTTCAAATCAAATGTTCTAGAGTTACTTGGAGTGGTTGCTGGTAACTGGCTGTAGCGCCAATGCCAACATCTTTGCTTAGGAATCAGTTATGATTAATGATTACTTCACTGATGTTTACCATCTTGCTATGAAATAAACATGTGCCTTGATTTCTCATCTTCTCTTTACAAGGACAAATTAAAACATATAGTTTTTTGGGGGTTGTTGGAGTGTATTAAAAATAAAGGGAAACATTTTGTTTCCACTATAACTGAGGCAGACCTGAGAGCTTCCTATGAAAATTATTTTGCCTTGACACCTTTTCTGATGCATCCAAAGTTTTATGCAATGTAAGTGAATTTATGTGGGATAACTATGTAAAAATTCTTAATTAAGATAAAAGAGATGTTTGTAAAAAAACTCACAGACTAACAATAACAATAATAAAAAGACGGGCTCTTAAAAATCAGAGTACTTCCAATGGTGATTTGCTTGAATAAAAATAGAATTCTGACTTTTTTTTTGGTTAAACCTTAGTTTCCATTCTAATGCCCTGCAGTCATTTTTCCAGTGCGTTCTGTGATAACTGTAGTTTTGAGAAGAAACTAATGGCTTAACAAGGGATCAAAAATATACGTGATAATTGTGTTCTAACATTGAAATACTTCTCTCTATGGAAAACTTTATTCTTGTTCTTGCTGACTTTAAAGAAATGTCTCAGTTTAGGAGTATTTGGTCCATGAAAATCCAAAGTCATCAAGAAATTAGTTACATGACTGTTTTTAAACAAAAGTTTTTGCTTCTTTAAAAATACTCTCATGTCCTTAATACCTTTAAGAGTTAAAAATATAAATGACAGAGAAGAATGTAATTTACATTGGAATGGCTGGCCACACCTCAGGTATACCTTGCCAAGGGCATGGTTGCCCTGTTGCAGCTAGATCTGCTGTGCCTGGTGGCAAATCTACCAGTTTAAGAGTCAACACCTTAGGTGAATGTGACTCCAACAGACCTGGACACATTGAGGCAGTGATGTGACTTGCAGGCAGAATTCCAGCCTCATGGTGGAGAATGTGAAACCTAGGTTTTATAGTACCAGCAATAACAACTATGGCGGCTTTTATATCAATGAATGGAGGACGCTGTTCCATATAGACTAGCATACTGATTATTCCCTCCACTTTTGAAAAAGTAATATAATTCTATTATAATTTGAAATTTCATGGCTTGAGGCTAGAAGACAGGGAAGATTTCTTTTGTAGCCCAGTTTTCTTAAGACCATCCTGATTTTATGGCCCTTTGTTAAAGAGGGTGGCCACTTAAATTCCACATATATGAGTATATCTTATAATAAGACTAACAGGAAGTAACATTACAATTTGAGGGCTTTTGTTGCTGTTTGAAGAGAAGAACTGAGGCTTGTTTATAATTCCGAGTTTTCAGTGTTGTAGTCACAAACTATTGGAGCGGAAAGGGTCACAGAGAGGATATTCTCCATCTCCTTTGGACAGGAGGAAGCTGAAACCCCTGGATGCTACCTGGTTCTCCCAAGATCACAAAGCTGGTTTGTGGCAGCTCTGGACAGGAACCTGATTCTTGTCCTTCACAGACATGTTCACATGACACAGTGCTGCCTTTGTTCTGAACTGCTCATTTAATTTTTCTTTAAGTTGAATTTTTTTTATTTCTAATACTCAAGCATATATTTGCAAGCAGCAAGGCAGTAAGACAATTCCCTACTGAACTTTTTAACAAATGATCTTTTCCTTAGATCACTTTTTATGAAGCAGTATGCTCTCACTCGCTGCTCCACGAGGCAAATGTGTTCATTCAGTGGCATGTCTGACTTTCCTCTTGCATTGTAATCATGTAATGAAACGTTCTTTCATATGTCCCTGTATAAGAGGCAGAGATAAAACCAGATTTGAGGGATGTAAGTGGAGACCCTTCCAGAGTGGACAGTGCACACAGCCTTATCTCACAGCTTCCTGGATAGTTGGTGTGTGTCTAGGTTTCTAGCTTGATGTTTTGCTGATACAGACTTCTGCTTGATACATTTTCTTGGTCCTCTTTCCATGGGATATCTTATACCTGTTGCCTACTGATTTTTTAAAACAACTTCCTCTACCTGGAGTAGCAATACGTTTACATATCTTTTCTGATATTCCTAAAAAGAAACTTTTGTGCAAATTTTTCATTCCTCTTCCCTCTACTCGTAATTGTTGGCACAGAAATCATATGAATAAAAATAATTGCCAACTATTAGAAGAACTTCTACTTTATTTTTATTTTATTTTTTTAATATTTATTTTTTAGTTTTAGATGGATACAATATCTTTAATTTATTTTTATGTGGTGCTGAGAATCAAACCCAGTGCTTCATGCATGCTAGGCAAGCACGCTACCACTTGAGCCACATCCCCAGCCCAGAAGAACTTCTACTTTAGATTTGGTTATAACTTGCATAATGTACAGGGAAACTGAGCACCTCATGCAGATCTCTAAGTGAGGTTATGATACCCAGGCCAGAAGCCCTCCATAGAGCATAGCAGGGAGAAATTGGTAAGATGAAAACCTTTCCTAAACTTGCACTTATTCTCAAATCAGCAGGCAATGGGAATTAGTTTCTCACACAGTTCCAGTAAATGCATGGACAGAGATCAAGATTTCACAGGAGGAGAAATCAGGGCTCTTGGAATAAAAAATAATGCTGCATGACTGAAACAATTCTGTACGATTTTGTGGCGCTGCCGCCACTGGCCACTGTATACATTTGCTCTTCTGTTCCTCTTAACACTCCATTAGTGCCCAAGAAGACACATTTGTATGCCGTGCCTACTTTTCCTCACTGTTTTCTACTGCCATGTCCAAGAGAAGTTTTAACATGTCCTTCAAGTATTCTAGTATAACTATTCTGACTTGCTGCTAGAATTTCTTAACAAGATAAATTAATGTTCATTTATTGGTCCTTGCCTAGGAGGGTCTCAACTCTGTCCAATATAATCCTCACACTTGAGTTCATGATTTCCAAAATTTCCATCAGCAGTGCCTGATTTTCCAGTTTTACCCAGGCTGATTATTAATATTTCTATTAATAATACTTCTTTTTCATGAAATTTCTTTTACATTACTTGAATCACTTAAAAATACCACCCCTAAACTAGAGTTTACCCTATTTATATGTCATCTTTACCTATGATAATAATCCTAATATCTTACAAAGTCCTTGTTATGCTTTGGATCTATCCTGTAACCCCCAAAACTCATGTGTTGAAAAGAGTCTCCAATAAAAGCAAGGTTGAGAGGTGGGACTTTCAGGCAAAGACTGGATCATGAGGTCTCTGACCTCATCTAGTTGAGATGAATCCATGGATAGCTGATCTGATCACTGGGGTTGTACCCCAGAAGGGTTTAATCTTTGCTTTCTGTCCCTTTCTCTTTCTTCCTTTGCTTCCTGGATGCCATGTGCAGATTTCCCCTCTGTTATGCCCTTCCGCTGCCTCATCTCAGCCCCAAAGAAGTGGAGCCGGCCAATCAGGCACAGAATCCCTTGAAACTGTAAGCCATGATAACCCTTTCCTCCTCTAAGTCGTTCTTGTCAGATATTTCTGGTCACACAAATGAAAAGCTAACACATCCTGCTTAGATACATTTTTTTCAAAACATTATAAATGTTTGAATTATTAATGCAGAATTCACATGCAGTAAAATATGGTGATCCTAAACAAAAACTTGGTGGTATTTATTTTTCTGAGATATATACCTTTTTAAAAAAATATTTCCTAATTTCTCTATGGTTTCACAAAACCTATATTGCTCTTACTTTCATCTCGGATTATTTATGGAAAGCAACTTTAAAGGTAAACTAAATTAATGTAATGAAGCACATGTATGTGTGATGTGTATGTGTATGTGTGTAAATGTATGTATGATAAATACCATTAATTAAGTATAAGGTAAAATAATTTATAGCACAGAATACATTTGAATTTCAATATCAATAGTTGCTCACATCTTGATGTATAGGCCAGATCCAAGTCAGTCAAACATAGGTAAATAATAGATTGGTTTTCACATTCAAAAAAAGAATCTAACTTTATAGGATTTTACTGATTGCTAAAGTATAGTATGGTATATTATGTAATCAAAGGGTTTCACCCCAAATTACAATAAAATAATAAGCTATGTAACGACTATGCACATGAAAAACCTGAAGAACACAATTGTGCCCTGCCCTTTAAGAAAATACAGAAAAACAATGATCTCTAACATCAATTGTTTCCTTCTTTCATGGAAAGAAGACACAGTCACTTAGTAGAAGGATTAATTTAAGCAACCTATTCTCTGATATCATAGATTTTTTCTTCATGTTCTTTATATTTTTTTAATTTGTTCGAATTAATTATACATGGCAGTAAAATGCACTTTGACACATCATACATAAATGGAATATAACTTCTCATCCTTCAGGTTGTACATGAAGTAGAATCATGTGGTTCATGTAGTCACATATGCACCAGAGGGCAATAATGTCTGATTCATTCTACTTATTTCTTTTAGTTATATATAACAATAAACTCATTTTGTTATAATTATAAAAGCATGGAATATAATTTGGTCTATTTCAGTCCTCAGGAATTCACTTTTCCCTCCCCTGTTCCCTCCCTCTACTCTACTGATCTTTCTGCTATTTACTCACAGTGTTTTTTGTTTTTTATTTCATTAGTGTCCTTTGGCGAAATTCACTGTGATATGTTCATATATATACACAGGAAATTTAGGTCAGATCCATTCCACTGTCTTTCCCAGTCCCATAGCTCCTACCTTTTTTCTCATTCCTATTTGTATACTCCACTGATCTTTCTTTCTTTTTTATCACACCCCTCCTTGTTTTGGATTAGTTTCTGCATGTGGGAGAAAACATTCAACCTTAGACTTTTGGTAAATGGCTTATTCCACTCAGCATGATGGTCTTTCGTTCCCTCCTCTCACTGGGAAGTGCCATAAAGTCATTCTTTTTGGCTGAGTAATAACATTATGATTTTTTGAATTATTAGTGTGAAATTTACATACAGTAAAAGATGGAGAGCCTAAACCAAAACCTTGATGGGTTTTGACAGGTGTGTACATTCTGAAACAACACCTGCAAACCAAATACACAACATTTCTCAATCTAAAAAGTTTGAATCCAATGACTCCTCATAATACCCTGTATTATTACTATTTGATTTTTTTATTACCACAGATAATTTTTCCTGGTCAACAATTTATGAAAATGGAACCATGCAGAATTAATTCTTTTGTATCTGTCTTGTTGTAATTTTGTAAAAATCATATATAAGATTTACTGGATTGAGGAAGTTTCTTTCAGTTTTGGTATTACAGGTGCTTTCATTATAACTGTATTTTCAATTTTGTCAAATGCTTTTTCTGAATCTATTGAAATGATCTCATGCCATTCCTCTTTTATTCTGTTAACATCTTTAGTCAGATTTCTATGAAACCAACTTTACATTTTGAGATAAACTCAAATATACAACACAGCATTATCTTTTTACTATATTGTTGGATTTCACTATATTTTAAAAAATTTTAGTATGGGCTGGGGATGTGGCTCAAGTGGTAGCGCGCTGGCTCGACTGGCATGCTTGTGGCCCGGTTCGATCCTCAGCACCACATACAAACAAAGATATTGTGTCCACCAAGAACTAAAAAATAAATATTAAAAAACTCTCTCTCTCTCTCTCTCTCTCTCTCTCTCTCTCTCTCTCTCTCTCTTTAAAAAAATTTAGGATGAAGATTCATAAGAGGACTGTAATTTTCTTATTCTGTATTTCTTGATTTGGTTTCATCATAATTCCTGCTTCATGAAATCAGCTAGGAAGAGTTCCTTCCTCCTTTAGTTATTGAAGAGACTGTATATAACTGATATTATTTCCCCCTTAAATGTTTTATAGAAATCATCATGGGAAGACTTTATAATTACCACTTTTTATGTATGTAAGGAAATTCAAACTTTTTTGGTTACAATTAGGTTAGTTTTGATAATTTTTGATTTTTAGAACTTTAACATTGAAACAAAGTTGGTGACTTTGTTGGCAAAAAGTTGTTCATTGTATTTCATGTTTTCATTTCATTGACACTGGAAGCTGAAGCAATGTTTGTTTTTTGTTTTGATATTGGTAATATTTGTATTTGATATATTAGTCTTGTCAGATATATGATTTGCAAATGTTTTCTCCCTTTGTAGGTTTTCTCATGGTGTCTGAATAAGAGCTGAAGCCATGTTTGTCTTTTGTTTGGTATGTTTTACCCACCATGGTATTAATCAATCTAGGTGAAGGGTAATCCTTCATAATGTTTTCTTTGAAACAGCCATATTTGATTTTCTTCGTGGTTCTACATTTTCTATTTCACTGATTTACACTCTTAATTTCCTGGGTTGTGTTGTTTTGTTTTGTTTTGAGACCACTTGCTATGTTGCCCAGGCTGGCCTCAAATTCATGATCCTCCTGCCTCTGCTTCCTGAGTAGCTAGATCACAGATATGTCCAGTTTGATTGATACTCTTTTCAATATTATTTCTTTGTATTCAAATTTTGAATTAAATTTTACTTGTCTTTTAGCTTCCTAACTGGAAGTTTAAATGGTTGAGTTTGAATTTTTCTTCATTTCTAATATAAAATTTGTTATAATTTTCTCTATAAAATCTATTCCAACTATAATTTCCAATTGTATATTTATTAGTCCCCCTTTATCAAGTGTTTCACTTTGAGTGGTTTTAATTACCAAAATTATTAAATGGAACAATTTCAGAAAATAAACAATCCATGTTTTAAAATGCATGCTGTTCTGAGTGGCAAGATAAAAATCCTGAACCATCCAGCTTTGTCTCACACAAGGCATAAATCCTCCTTTTGTCTAACATATCCACCATATCTATGCTTATATGCTACCCATGCATCACTCACTTAGTAGCCCTCTAAGTTATCAAAAGAACTGTCATGACTTTGGCACCTTTCTCTAATATAGTAATTTCTCTAAATGTAATTATGTGGTTTGTCTCTGTGTCCTCTGTTCTGTACCATTGGTCTACTAGTCTATTTTGGTGTCAATACCATGCTATCTTTGTTACTATTGCTCTATAGTATAGTTTAAGGTCTGGTATAGTTATGACACCTGCTTCACTCTTCTTGTTAAGGATTGCTTTGGCTATTCTGGGTCTCTTATTTTTCCAGATGAATTTCATGACAGGTTTTTCTGTTTCTATGAAGAATGTCATTGGGATTTTGATTGGAATTGCATTAAATCTGCATAATGCTTTTGGTAGTATGGTCATTTTGACAATATTAATTCTGCCTATCTAAGAAAAAGATCTTTCCATCCTCTAAGGTCTTCTTTAATTTAGTTTTTTAGTATTCTGTAGTTTTCATTAAAAAGGACTTTCATTTCTTCTGTTAGATTGGTTCCCAAGTATTTTATTTTTATTTTTTTTTTTGAGCTATTGTAAATGGGGTAGTTTTCCCCATTTCCCTTTCAGAGGATTTGTCACAAATATACAGAAATGTGTTTGATTTATGGGTGTTGATTTTGTATCCAGCTGCTTGGCTGAATTCATTTACTACTACTTGAAGTTTTCTGGTGGATTTTTTTGGGTCTTCTAGGTATATGGTGCTGAGAAAACTGGAAATCCATATGTAGCAAAATGAAATTAAACCCCTATTTCTCACCATGCACAGAACTCAACTCAAAGTGGATCAAGGACCTAGGAATTAAACCAGAGACCCTGTGTCTAATAGAAGAACAAGTAGGCCCAAATCTCCACCATATCAGATTATGCCCCTACTTCTTCTATAGCACAAGAATTAAAATCAAGTATTAATAAATGAAATAGATTCAAGCTAAAAAGCTTCTTCTCAGCAAAAAAAAAAAATCAGTGAGGTGAATAGAGAGCCTACAGCTTGGGAGCAAATTTTTACCACTTGTACATCAGATAGAGCACTAATCTCTAGGGTATATAAAGAACTCAAAAAGCTAAACACCAAACAAAACAAATAACCCAATCAATAAATGGGCCAAGGAACTGAACAAACACTTCTCAGAAGGTGATATACAATCAATCAACAAATATATGGAAAAATGTTCAACATCTGTAGATATTAAAGAAATGCAAATCAAAACTACTCTAAGATTTCATCTCACTCCAGTCAGATTGGCAACTATTAAGAATACAAACAACAATAAGTGTTGGCAAGGATGTAGGGAAAAGGCTAATAGCTAAACTACAGAACCAAACTAGATGCCCATCAGTAGATGAATGGATAAGAAATGTGGTATATATACATAACAGAATATTACTCAGTAATAAAAGAGAAAAAAATCATGACATTTGTAGGTAAATGAATGGAGTTGGAGAATATAAGACTAAGAGAAGTTAGCCAGTCTCCAAAAACCAAATGCCAAATGTTTTCTCTGATATAAGAAGGATGATTCATAGTTGGGTTGGGAGGGGGAACATGAGAAGATTACATGAACTCTAGATAGGGCAAAGGGGATGGAAGGGAATGGAGGAAACAAGGGGTATAAAAACGATGGTGGAATGAGATGGACATCATTACCCTAAGTACATGTATGAAGACACAAATGGTGTGAATATACTTTGTATATAACCAGAGATATGAAAAATTATGCTCTATATGTGTAATAAGAATTGTAATGCATTCTGCTGTATATATAACCAATTAGAATAAAAAAATTCTAAAAAAATATTTTCTTAACAAAACAACAACAACAACAAAGAACTGTCACCATTGTATTGCAATTCTTGTGTTCAAGTAACTCTTGCTGAAACACAGGAGTAGTGAAGCATAGGTGACTTGGGGGCATAAAACATGGACAGGCGGAATGACTCTGGTACGCTGAGGCAGTGCTGCATGTTGTATAGAAAAAAGCATGGTAGACATACTATTTACATGAAGTTAAAAATATATCAGAATTCTTGTGATTTTTTTTCTTAAAACTTAGATGATTTATCAGTATTTTTGATAGGGTTATTACTCTATAAGTCACATACAATATTGTTCCCCCATTTAAAATTTACAAGTCAATAATTTTTACTATATTCATAGAGTTGTATATCCAACACCAAGATCAATTTTAGAATATTTTCTTTATTCCAAAATAAAACTTCACCTTCCTTAGCTGTTATCCCTCAATTCCCATGTCCACACTCATTCCTAGGCAACCACTGATAGATATTTTGTGTCTATAGATTTGCCTATTCGGAACATTAATAGAAATGGAATTATGTAATAAACATGAGGCCCTTACCACTGACTTCTTCCTCTAGATGCAATGTTTTCAAGGCTCATCCAGGTGGAAGCATGGATAGGTGTGATTACTTTCTTTCTGTTTCAAATGATATTCATTTGTATGGATATAGTACATTTTTTTTTATCTTTTTGTCTATTGATGGGCATTGCTTTGTTTTAACTTTTTGGCTATTATGAATAATGCAAAGATGTACATTTCTGTACATGTTTTTGTCTGTGTATGTATTAATTTCTCTTGGGTTAATAGTTAAAACTGGAATTGCCAGATCATATGGTAATATTATGTTTAAGCAACTGTTTCCCTCCAAAAATGGATTATTTTATATTTCTATCAGCAATGTATAAGGTTTCAAGTTTTTTCAGTGCCTTGTCAAAACTCGTTGTTTTTTGTCTTTTTGAATCTAGCCATTCTAGTGGGTATGAAGTACTATCATTGTGGTTTGAATATGCATTTCTCAGTGAATAATGATATTGATCATTTTTATATGCTTATTGGATTTTTATATACCATTTTTAGAGAAATCTTGGTTAAGTATTATTATTCATTTTGAATTTGGTTTTCTTTTTATTAGTGAATTAAAGCTTTTAATTTATATTCTCTATATTAGTCTTCTCAGATATACAATTTACAAAATTTTCTCCCTTTGTAGTTTTTTTATAGTGCCTTTTGATGCACAGATTTTATTATTTGTTGATGTTCAATTACCTGTTTTCTTTTGTTGCTTATGATTTTGCTGTCATTTTTTAAAAAATCTGTTAACAAATCCAAAATCATGAAAATGTATACCCATGTTTTCTTGTTTTGTCTTATATTTATTTTTTTTAATTTGCTTTGAATTAATTGTTGTACAGCATAGTAGGTAAGGGTCCAAATTCATCCTTTCCCATGTGGATATATAGTTTTCCCAGCACCACATGTTGAAATGACTGTCCTTTCTCGTCGAATGGTCCTGGCATTTGTCTAAAAGCACTGGACCACAGACATGAGGGTTTATTTCCAGGCAATTTGCTTTATTCCATCGGTTTATGTGTCTGTCTTTATGCCAGGCCCATAGTATTTTGTTTACTGTAGATTTGTAGTAAGTTCTGACATTAGGTAGTGTTCAAATTTGTTTATTTTAAAGATTGTTTTACCTCTTCTAGGTCCCTTGATTTTCTTTGTGAATCTTAGAATTTGTTAATTTCTGCAAAGAATCAAGCAAAGATTTTGACAAGGATTGCATTAAATTTATTGATTACTTTAGGAGGTATTGCTATTTTAACAAAAAATGTCTTTCAATTCACACAAAGTTTTTCTTTTCATTTATTTAATTCTTCCTTTACCTCTTTCAACAATATTTTTTGGTCTTCGGATTATAAATTTTGCATTTAATTTGTTAAATTATTCATAGTATTAACTCTTGATGTAAGAACAATTGTTTTTTTTTAACTTCACTTTTGGTTGATAAGTAAATTTCTGGACATATGATTACTTGTGCTTTGCCAAATATTTTTGCTATTGACTTCTACTATAATTCCATTTTTGCTTTATTGTGGTTTTATTTTTTTCTGTGTGTGTGTGTGTGTGTGTGTGTGTGTGTGTGTGTGTGTTGGTGGTGGTGGTGGTGATCAAGCCTAGGGCCTTGTATGTGTTAGGCAAGTGCTGTACCACTCAGTCATACCTTTAGCCCCTTTTTAAAAAAAGGTTTTCAGTATTGTGGTTTGATCCCAGGGTGCTCTAGCATTAACCTCCATGTCCAAATTTTTTTTTTAAGATTGCTAAGGCTATCCTTGAATTTATAATCCTGCTGCTTCAGCCTCCCAAGTAGCTACAATTACATGCATCTTTGTCTATATCTTTTATTCACTAAAAAGATACTAAAATCCCTATTAATAAGTTTAAATTTACTTATTTCTAATTTTATTTTTGTATTTTATTTGCTTCATGTATTTTGAAGCTCTGTTATCGATGTAAATATAATTAGGATCAAGTCTTTGTTATTAATTGGGATGTTTATCAATAGGCAATACAATATTCCTCTTTGTCTATAACATTCCTTTTTGAAGATTACTTTGTATGATATTAACAAGGTAACTCATAACTTCTCTCTCTTACTGTTTGCAGGTAACTATTTTGTATCATTTACTTTTGACTTATCTGTGTATTTTGAAAATACAAATTTTTAGAAAGCATTATTTTTTCTTCAATCCAGAAAAAAAACACTGCTTTCTTATTAAATTTTTTGCCCATATTTAAAGATATTCTGAATGGTTTAAGTTTAAATCTATCATCTTGATATTTTAAAAACATTTTTTACATCCATGTTCAATTTTCTTCTTTTTCTGGATTTACTGAGTATTTATAGTATTTAATTTTATTTATATCATTTGTTTAATAACAATATCCTTTTACGACTAATATTTATGAGACTAACATCTTTAATTATAGCATAGCTTCAAATATCATGCACGGTATAAGAACCTCATAAGTCTCTTCTTCCTTTTCCTTCTCCTATTTTTGTGCTCTTTTTAGATACATCTATTATACATTTTGTACATATATTATAAATCCATGGAACATTGTTTTTGTTTAAATAGTTATCTTTTCTAAAACATAAATAAGTATACTGTATTTATCTATGTTTACCCATTCTTGTGCTCTTTATTCCTTTACATAGATTGCATATATTCTCTCGTAGATTGTATTATTCCAAAACTATCAAATAGGCCAATGTGAATAATCAGAGATGGTTGTTAAAATATCCAATACTGATGGTGAATTGTGATATTCTTTATTATACTTTTATCAGTTCTTTTTAAAATAAATGTTAAAGCTCTATCATTAGGAACATACGTATTTTGAACTGTGATATCATTTTCCTGAATAGATTCTTTTATTGTTACAAATTGATTCTCTGTATTTCTGGTTATATTTCTTTGCACAAGTCTCCCTTGTCTGATATTAGCATAAATATGCTAGTGTAATGGTTAAATTTATGTGTAAAATTGGCTGGGACATGGAGTGTCCCTCTGTTATGTGAGATGGCCCCCCAAAGCTCATGTGTGAGATAATGCAAGAGGGTTTTAGAGAAGAAATTATTGGGTTACAAAAGCCTTAACCCAATCAGTGAATTAATTGCCTGATGGGATTAATTGAGTGGTAACTGTCAGCAGGTGGGGTATGGCTGGTGGAAGTGATTCATTAGTTGGAGTGACTATGGGGTGTATATTGTATCTGAAGAGTGGAGTCAGTCTCTCTCTCTCTCTCTCTCTCCCTCCCTCCCTCTCCCTCTCCCTCTCCCTCTCTCTCTCCCTTTCTCTATCCCTCTCCCTATCCCTCTCTCCCCACTGCTTCTGATCATCTAGGATCTGCCTCCCTCTGCCACACTCTTCTGCCATGATGTTCAGTCTCACTTTAAGCCCCAAGGAATGGATCTGGCCTTCTGTGGACTAAAACTGTGAGCCCTCAAATAAACCTTTCCTCCTTTCAAATTGTCTGATTTGGTCTTTTAGTCACAGCAACAGAAAAGCTGAGTAAACACCATCTATTTGGTCAAATCATTCTGGGTGTTTCTGTGAGGGTGTTTTGGATGACACTGACATTTTAATTGCTGGAATTTGAGTAAAAACAGGAGATAGTTCCCCAGTATTTTTTGTGTTCTGAAACTTTGCACCCAAACTGGGACCTTGTCTCTCCCTTCTCCAGTTTGATTGCTCACTCTATAGAGTTTGGACTTGCTGATTTCCATAACCATGTAAGCCAATTCCTTAAAATAAATCTCTCTTCCCTTTCCCACAGTCTGTTTCTACACACACACACACACACACACACACACACACACACAGACACACACACACAGCTTTCTAAGGCTTTTCTAATGCAGGTTTAAAATTTTTTCCACATATTAATTCCATATACAATCACCCATGACTGCAGAATTTTTTTCAGCAATTTGGGCTTCATCTCTTTTCATCATTCTCTTTTTTACACCCTGGCCCAGAAAATTTCAGAGACTTCAGCAGTCCTGATCACTAATCTCTTCATCATCCTTAATAAGACCACCACACAAAAGTACATTTAAAATAGCATGTTGTTAATAAACCCTTACTAATTTGCACCACACATGTAGAAACAGAAACATGGATACACAACTAAGATGAGAATAAATTCTTGATCCCCCCCCAAAAATAAACTATTTCTAAGAACTTGTTTTTTTTCATTCATATAATATATATTAAAATGTGTCCTCCTATAAGCTGATATATGAGTATGAATAAAACTCAGAATCTAGAAGTAAGAATATGTACAAACATCAGAAGGATCTTTTTCAATAATAAAGTACTAAATTTTATGAAAGAGCAAGACTCTGACTCAGAAAAAGTTTGAGAACTTGACATTTAGAATACAGGAAGAAGTAACAAAGTTTAAAACAGAGAGTAGATGCTATATAAGAATTACCTAAGCCAGGTGCACTGGCACATATATATTAAAAGGTCGGGGGCGGGGCACTGGGATGTGGCCATAGAGATAGGAGAACATGTAGTATTTAGAACATCAATTTTTAGATAATTTTTAAAGGTCCTGAGAATAACTAATTTAAATGTTGTTGGTCATATGGTGTCTGTTGTAATTACTCAACTCTGTTGCTATAGGATGAAAGTGGCTGTAGACAATTCAAAAATGACAGAGATTAGTTTTTTTGCAACAAAATTTTATTTATTGGTGTGGCTGGATTTGTCCTGTGGACCATTTGTTGATGTCCTCTGATTTAGGTTACATCAAGTAATCCATTTGACAGCATTCTGGAATATATGCTAGGTAATACCTGGAGAAGATATAGGAATAGAATGAGCCTCAACAGATAACATTCAGCAGATGAACCACAAAGTCCTAAAGATAAAGTTATTTAGAGAGAACAGAGATTTGAAGTGGAACAAAAACACATCAACAGTTTAATATGCAAGAAAAAGCTATATGAATAGATTAACAAAATCAATGGTGTCTAAGAAAAATGGACATTCAAATGAACTATTTCTCTTTTTCTATTTAGATTTTCAAGAAGTATAAAGTAATTACTAGTAAAGTTTGTCATACAGGAAACCAGGTTCCTTGGGGTACTGATAGTCAATTATGGGTTTTTATAATCATTTGGTGGAGCATCTCACAATTTTTACTCAGTTCTACTATGTGTCTACCCTATAACTCAGTACTTCCACTCTGATTTTACTCAAAAGGAATCCTTAAATAATAGTTATGGGACAAGTAGGGGAGATTGATCAAACTGTCACTTATCAAAGTGGGGAGCTAGAGACAAACTAAACACTCACGAACAAGGAAATGTAGAGCATGGTAAGTATATAGCATATGTGATAGATGTGTTATTGTCAAAATAGTCACTGTGGCCAGGCATGGTGGTGCTTGCCTGTAATTCCAGCTATTCAGGAGGATGAGGCAATTTTGTAGGTTCAAAGCCAACCTTGGCTATTCAGTGAAACTTTGTTTGAAAATTGAAAGAAATAAAAAGGGCTGGGGATGTAGCACAGTGGTAAAACATCCCTGAGTTCAATCCCCAGTACAGAAAAAGAAAAATCCATTGTATTTCTTATAAAATATTCTTCACTGGGTCCATTCTTTGAAAGCATTGTAATTGCCACACAATTCACGTTACACTTGGAAATGGAACCTAACTTGACTATTGACATATGAGTGAAAATGACATGTACCCTTTCAAAAAAGGAGCAGATTTAAGCATAGCAAAGTTCCTGTGCTTCTATTTCTTTCATCACAAGAATGGTTTTATTGTATGTTGACAAGAGGTTCTTCCTTAAACTTAGATCCCAGTGTGAATTGGTGATAGAATAGAGACACAGTGTATAATTCAAATAACACATTTGCGTTTTTAAGTCACTGTAATTCAGATGATGTTATTATTTATTTCAGAATGTCACAAAAATGGGTAGATTCTCTGTGGAATAACATATAGTAGTTAGAAGAAACTAAGTGTATTCAAAGCAATGTGTTTGGATCTTTAATACCTAGTAAAGAGTGAAAACAGGAAATAAAACACAAACTCTCTAATGCAGTATAGTTAAGTAAATGAAAAGCAAAATTGAGAATAGCTACATATATTACACCAATTCAAAGAAACATGAAATACATTAGAACATTTGCCTATAGAAGTGGCCAGAATGAGAATAGGAATAAAGGATAAAAATAAACAAAACAATACAAATTAATAAATGAGTTAACCTCCATGTGAGGATGTGCATGTGATATAATAGGCATAATATTAAAAGAAAAAAGTATTAAGCATGTGGAACATAATTGGGAGTATATTTTTGGTCTTCTTCATCTGATGATCAAAAAGAAAAAAAAAAGAAAAATACAAGAGAGAGAAAGAATGAGAGGAAAGAAAGAAATTTTTATGGACAGTTATAGAGGAGGATGTTTCACTGGGTAGGCAGAAATTTAGCAGAATCAAAATGCCATGAAAGGGCAAAGAAGATAAGAATTGACAAGTGATTATTTGTTTTGCCATTACAAAGTCCCTCATGCAATCCTGAGTTTCTCTAATTGTAGGTATTATGAAGGTATGGGGCTGATTTAGAAGGGAGATTTGGAAGCAGTTGGTCAGGGAACTGTGTAATTGCATCTATCCCTCCCTCCTAACCTTTTGCAGGAGAGAAGAGTATTTGACAGCATTGCTTATGTGTCTTAGCTGAAAAAAAAAAAAAACACTCTTCACTGCTTTTGCGGTGACTGCACCTTTAGACATGTTGGCCAATGCATATGGTGTTGTGGAGAGTCCCTGTGGCATTCAACAGAAATTGTCAGATCACTTTCAGTCTAGTCTTTGAGAGATTATGGTTGTCTCATTTCAGAACACACATAATAGTTACCTTTAGATAAGCTTTTATTTCCTTGCTGTGTGATTTCTCTTTTCTAAGCCTATAGGAATTGTCTTTGTTAGCTCAATACAGGAGTGGGTGGCTCACAGGTATGGGCTGGCTTCAGTTCCAGTGCATTCTCCAGGTACACTCTGTGTCCTTGGCAGAATCCTGGAGGACAGAAGCCTTTGTACAGCAGTACATGTCGTTTTTCTCTCCTCCTGCTTTCATGTTTGCCTAAAAGAATTAAATTCATGGCAAAATAAAGTACCGTTATGTGGTTATGTGGTTAATCTTTAGTTCACTGTGATTCAAATTTTTATTGGCTAGGTTATTCCACAATTTTTATGACCTGAGAGCTTCCTGATATGAATACATAATCCCTCCCCTCTCTCTTTCTCATGCTTATTTTATGGAAAAGAAGTTGAAGAGTTTGTGATAAGAAAGAATGTTAATTTCTCAAAGCACTTTTAGTTCTATATTCCTTATAGGAGAAAAAATGAATGAGAGAAAGGAAAGGTAAGAAAATCATACAGGAATTATAGAAGATCATTATTTTTTAAGCCAGAATTAAAACTAGAAAAAAGTATAAAATTCTCAACAATGAAAGTAGATTATTGAATGTGAGTCAGTGGAGAGCTTATGGGTTTATAATTCTTACCCCCATTCACTTCCATTTCTTAGAAGATTCTCCTGAGGTAGATTATGTTTTATTAGAATTAGTTTGGGTTAGGGATAAAGCAAAATTTTCCTAAAGTTGATCCAAAGAACAATAATACTAAGAGATATTCTTGAAATACAAAGGGAAGATTCTGCTTACTATATTATCTTGGAGATTCTCAATGCACATTAATATATTAATGAAGCTCTGAGAAGTAACTTAAAGGAACTTGTTTAACTCGATTTAATACAATTTCTCCAAAATTATTTAGGCAGAGAAAGTATTCTTCTTTCTTTAATAGTTGTCAATAAACCTTGGAGTTAAAACATTTGGGAGCATGCTGTGGTAAATATACCAAAGGTATTTGCATGTTAAAAATATAAAACTTGATGAATAGAGCATTTGTCAGATAATAGTCACTTGATAATGTTTTTATAATTTCAAGCCACTAGATGTTATTTTTTTTCATTTGATTATCTAAACAGTACTTTGGGATAATCAAGATAGGTGCTATAACCTCTGAACAGAAGAAATAAAACAGTAGGATAAGCAAATTCTCAAGATCACACATCTAGTTAGTTGAGGGTGTTGGGTATTAGTTAAGAAATATTTTTTTTTCAATTAGTATTTTTCCCCTACTGGTCTCACTTTACTGGATAAATGCCTAATTTATTTGGTGATATGGATGAGGACACTGTATATTCCAAACCCCCAAAGAATTACTAAAACTAAATGTGATGCTATCACAGTGTATCAGTAATCAAACCAACAGGCTAATAATGAAAATTTTGGTCAAGTTTCTAGTATTAGAAAGACCTTGAGAAACAAGATAAAGATGACATTTTAAGGAAGAGGCAAAATAAATTTTGACCAATGTGGCCTTTTTAACTTAGACTTTTAACAGAAGCCAAACGCTGGGATCATGGCATTCAAATTTTGGTATGAGACATAATGAGGCCAGAAGATAATATTTTGCATGGAGCCGTGAAAATGGCACTTTGAATTGTTCTTTCAAATATGAATACATATCATAATATATTCTAAAATTCCCACTAGCATAAAATGACCTATAAATTGACATAAATTCTATAACATTCCACAGTCTTTCAGGGCGCTACATCCTGCAGCGACCGCACTCATGAAAATGAGAACTAACCCATAAGATTAGCAAATAGGTAGTGAAAAGCAGCAGGAACCATCTGCTCAGACATGCATGCGTACAGTGACAGTGCTTCAGGAGCAAGTGCCTTGGAAAGGAGGCACAGCCCACCCCTTGCTGAAAGGCACATACTTGTACATTGTTTTAGGAATATTCCATCAGTGTAGACCTCTTACATACATTATATATCTATCTGTATCTGCATTCTGTATCTGCATTCATCCATCCCAGAAGACTTCAATATTCCAATAAGCTTTCACCACCCTTTAGGATCTTCAGTTCATTGGGCAGAAGAATCAACATTAGTTTAATATTATTCATAGGATATGTCTGAGTTTTTCACTTCATGACTTTTTAATATTAGATTAAAATGGGGGTAAAACATAGCATTGATTTGTTAATATTAAAACTGGAATTCTTGTCAAACAGAACAGGGTCTATAACCCTTTATTACTTTAACATTTTATGTACTTGGAAGAATACAATATCATGCACACATCTGATAGGCATTTAATAACTACATTTCCATTGATTCATGAATGTGGCAGGAAGCTAGATGCTGTCTGCCATACTTGTTCCTTTTTTTAATCATAAGGGCTACATTCACATTGGCAAGTGCCATCCCCAAGTCTGAATTACCTCCTTCCTGTAGTAGGTGTGTGCTCAAGGACAGAAAACTCTGCCTAGGATGGAGAAGAAAGGTAATCCTGTCTTTCCCATCCCCAGATTAGGAAGGAGGAAGGAGGAGAGAGGAAGACAAAGAAACACATCCATTTTAAAGATAAGTTGCAATGGCAGAGTGGCAAGGGCTTTATTCAAAGTATAAAGTGGATCACTGTTAAATTTCCTCACTGTCAATTTCTATTTTCCATTTTGATGACATCTCTAAGGAACTTCCTGCTGAGAGAGGGCGAAGTTGAGGGAAATGACCCTCAAGTCCTTGTTCTCCATTAGTATCCTGTGGACATTTTATAATCCTTTGAAAATGAACTTGTTACTTAACAGTATGAAGCTGGTATTACTCTCTCAGAGGCAAATAGTCTGGATTATCAACAGGTAAATAAATAGGATGAACAAATGAGATAATTTAGCTTGATCTTTAATAGATTTTGTTTTATTTTCATTTTGTTATTTGGTCTTGATTTGTGGATAAGTCACTCACTGACTTTAAGATTTTTTAAGTAAATATTCTCTCTGGCATATGGAGTTCAGTTTTAAGCTATGGGCAGAGGATAAAAAGATTGCTGTTGTAAAATTTATTGTGATTATATTGAATTTTAATAGTTCACTTAACTCCACATAATTTGTTTCTTAGATTACTAGATAATGGTTTTGAGGATGAGGCAATATTTTATTCTCATTTGTATCCCATCATTTGCATATTGCCTGGTAAGTGAAAGACTGAAAAAGCAAATGAATAGATTGAAACACAATATGTCATTAAAATACTCTTGCCTGTTATTATGTGCTGTTTTGAAATATGAATGTGGGGGCTGGGGTAGCTCAGTGGTAGAGTGCTTGCCTTGCATGGGTGAGGCCCTGGGCTCGTTCCTCAGCACCACATAAAAATAAATAAATAAAAATAAAGATATTTTGTGTCCATCTACAACTACAAAAAATATTTAAAAAATTAAATAAAATCTGAATGTGTACTAGAGCCTACTCTTCCTTACCCTATACTTTTCTGGGAATTTTTGAGATGGAGAGCCTATTTTGCTACTTATGAAACAGTCTGAGATCTTCTGTAACCTTGTAATAGTTCAGAGTTAGAGACCTCTCTCTGGATTATGTCATAAAATCTCCTTTGTGTATGGATGTATATATTGCGTACCCTTTGCAATAATAATTGCATATTGGGGCTGGTGTTGTGGCTCAGTGGTAGAGCACTCACCTAGCATGTGCGGGTCACTGGATTCAATCCTCCACACCACATAAAAATAAAATAAAGGTATTGTGTCCAACTACAACTAAAACAAAATATTTAAAAATTTGTACATTAACATGGACTTTGAGATGGAGAATTGTTTATAGAGTCTAATTGTACAAGGGACAGGATATCTCAAAATCTTGCTTTACTTCTATTATTTACAAAGAAAGGTCAAAGAAAAACTAATAAAACCACTTTCTAAAAAATAAGACAATTCAAAATAACTTCAAGAATATTTAAATGCTTTTATAAACTACTGTTTTAACTTCAGTTGGCAATCTGAGATATACCAGAATTTCTATTTTTCCTAACATTTTCTAAAGTTGACTTTATTTAAATATATTTTAGTTAAAAGGTAGAAAAGGAAGGCTGTTTTGAAATCTCTGAAAGCCAAATAAGTTATTTCAAGATTATTTCTGAAAATAATTAAAATATAAATGTGTTTTAGCCAGATAGTATACAAGTGTAATCCCAGCAGCTAGGGAGGCTGAGGCAGGAGGATTGCAAAATCAAAGCCAGCCACAGCAATTTAGAGAGGACCTACGCAACTTTGCGTGACCCAGTTTAAAAATAAAAAAAAAAAATAAAAACAGGCTGTGGATGTGGCTCAATCTCAGCTGCCAACCAACCAACCAACCAACCAACCAACCAATCAAAAATACATTTTTCCCAACTGGTTGGATACAAGAAACAATGAGGAGTGTGAGTGTATTCAGAAGCTGTCTCATCCTGTCCTGTAAATAAGGTAAAATCATATGGAGTAAACAACCTTAAGTGATTTCTCCTGGTCTGAAGGATATATCAGATAAGCAAAGGAGAGCACTAAACAGTACCATATTTTAGAAGAAATATCAGTAATATGGCAAGACTAGAATATGTTTCCTGAGTTTAGAGACCCTTTGAAGTTTCAACTTAAGGACTATGTTTCAAAAGATATTTTAAATCACCTAACTGCCCAAGTTTACCTGAAAGTTTGTGTTCTTTGCTAAATTTAAAGAATTTTCTACTTCGAACCTAAAAAGTGTAATGATTAGAAAAACCTTTACAACTTATTGGAATGACCTCAGCATCAATTTTTTTTCTTTCTTTTTTTTTTTTTTTTTAACTTTCCAAATACTGTTTACTTCACTAAAACAACCTGGAGAGAGGCAGGGAAAAGGTCACCAGTCCTAGGAGTGCACATTGACAACGGCGACATACAGGGCCAAAGTGCTGAGGGCCAGCAGCCCTGTTACCACTGCTCGGGCCAGCAGTGCTGTCCAGCTGCCCAGGGAGCAGAGGTGGACGAAGGTCTCACTCCATGACAAAGGCCTTGTAGACACTAAGGAACATCAGCAGGAGGACAGCTGGCCGGAAGGTATGGTACAGGTCATAACGTGTTATCATCCAGACTTGGGCAGAGGCAACGATGTAATGGACCAGACTGATGTTGGAGTCAATGCTCATCTGGATGTATTTCCAGTGAAACTCAATACCCCGGGCTCCAACCCAGAGGGGGATGCAGCGGGACATAATGAGCTCGGCGGTGGCCCAGCCCAGGGCAGCAACCATGATCTTGTACTCCCCCTTGCCCGCATTCCGGGACATGACAAGGTTTAGGCCTATTAGGTCTGCCACATCCACGCTGGCCTTCATGAACTCCCCAATGAAGTCATAGATGCCACCTTCCCAGGTGGGGAAGAAAGTGGCCAAGAACAGCATAGGCCGCTGCACTTGTACGTGATGAAGTAGGGGAAATAGGCGAGGGCGAAGCAATTCCCGAAGTGGAACAAGGTCATGTCGCCGGCCGCCCGGTCCTGCCCGCGCGGGAGTCGCCAGGCGACCTCTTCCAACGTGGGTCTCTCGCCTCCACCGGCGCTCTCGCCCCAATTTTTTTTCTTAAGTGTCCACTTTTGAAAAATCTTTCTCCCCTGATAAAGGTTCATGAATCCATTCAACTATGGTCTTGATCAATGCTTATTTGAAAGTAAAACGCTTTGTTTAGATAATACAATTATAATGACCGGAGAGCATTTGTGGATGAATCTTGATATTTAAAATTACATTCTGCTTAGGGTAAATGCATTCTTGCCATGTCAGTGTGATTAATATTATTTCTCTCTTTTAATTATCTCACTTGAAGGAAATCCAGCAGGATGATCCAGGCTGACAAAATCAGGTCTCCCTCTTGCTTTCTAGTGACAATATGCACATTACATTCACTCTTCCCAGGAGGAATTAGGAAGTTTCCCATGGAGGGCTGACCTTGTAAATTCAAGGATGAAATAGTAAGCAAATGTCACAAAGTATTAAACAAAAACATACCCCGAATATCTAAATTCCCCCCTTGTATTGTCATTCAAAATATGTCAACCATTATTACTATTAAAGAATGTGATAATGATTCTTAATAGCAGTACAAATGTTTATAAGAACTTGATAAGAATATTATCAGCGTGGTCTTCCATTACATAAATGACCCAGTGTCATTGAGCTCTGGGGTATGTCTGCTAAGCTGTGTGTGTAAAAAAGTTTTGGGAGTTATATAGTGATAAGATCTTCTATTTTCTCCATCATTTTTGATTCTGTGTTTATATTCCATATCCTGTGTTTGGTATATATATGAGAGAAGGAACTCCCAGATACATTTTTGTGTTTTTCCAGATAAATTGTTCTGATGGACTCTATTTTATCAGCTTGCTCTGGTCTTAGTTACTATTTACATTTTACAGATTATCTAGTCATGTAGCCAGACTAATATGGCTACATCCAGTCAATCGATTTAGTTTCCACAGAAAGTTTTTACCAGATAGGAGGACATTTCATATGCTTCCACAACTGTTACAAAAAAATGCTTGCCATCTAAGTAAAAGACCTCTCATTTAGGAAAAAGTAAACCTCAACTCTCTCTTATCAACCACCGACCATGCACTATAATTTTTAAATGATGTTTTAGCAGAACGTTTCCTTTGTGCTCAATGACTTGTTTAAAATGCCACTCATCCTGTGGACCAAAGACTCCTGATTAGCTGTGTTAGATGACTTCTCTTAGAAACACTGCACAGTTGCACTTCAATGCTTCCATTTTGACACATCCTGCTAAGGGTTACACAAAGTCATCTGAAGAGGTTAGTAATGAAGAAGGATAAAGGAAAGGAGAGGAAAAGGTTTTGCAAGAAGCTGGAGATTATAAGAAAGAAATGGGAGTTTAATCAGGCTGATTTGATCTTTCTGAATAGGGCAAGGATCATGAAATGAGACAGCGTTTTCATCAGTTTGGTTATTTCTTTTAATGTACTAAGATATCGATTTGGGCTATTTGAATGGCAGAGTGGTAGATGTTGCTTATGTGTGTCCATTAGAAGGTGGGAAATACAAGTCAAATTCACATAGTATTCTTGTATTATATTTGTAGGCCAAGAGGTTTTTCTTTGAAGATAAAATGAAATTAGAGGATTAATTGTACGGGAGAATCACAGGTTTGAAATCATCCTTCGGTATCCTGATCATTACATGGAAAGTCTGCACTGTAATAATATTATAAGGAAATCTTCATTTTTTTTTCTGGCTATTCTCAAGAAGATCTCATTCCATAAGTTCTGTTTCCCTTTTCAGTTGAATTGTATTAGCTTTGTAAACCTATATTGATTTTCTTTCTTTGTTTTGCTTCTTATCCCCTCTCCCTGTATCTCTTTCCCTTCCTCCCACTCTCTTATCTTTACTTCTTATGCCCTTTTTTGTCCCTTGTCTTTCTTCCTGTTTATAAAATTAAAATAAAAGGATGACAGGGATTCTTTTTTGATACTTTATTAGTCTGGTTTCTGTGACTATAGAACTGAAATAATTTGGTTATTTGAATAATTCTTTTTAGGTATTTCTAATTATGTAAACACAAAACTAAAATGCTATACTGCAGTGTTCTTTGAATTGTAGACATATCTATTTATTATTAGAAGAATAAAAGTCATGGACTGCGTTGGGCTGTGTGTGTGTGTGTGTGTGTGTGTGAGAGAGAGAGAGAGAGAGAGAGAGAGAGAGAGAGAGAGAGAGAGAGAGTTGATGATCCACTGCTTTGTCCAGGCCTTACTAAAAGTCTTGAAAAATTTCTCAGCATCTAAGCATAAATACTACACTAATGACTGGTAATTAAGAAGCCCTTGATTATTTGGTGCCTGCTATCTTTTGATGGCATTTACTCCTCATACACCCTTGTTTAGAATCAAACTGCTGTTGTCCCTTGGTATCCATGAAGGATTGATTCCAGGACCCTTTGTGGATACCCAAATCTGTGGATGCTCAAGTGCCTTAAATAAAATCCTGGAGTACTTGCATGTAACCTATTAAAAACCTCTTGTATACTTTAAATCACCTCAGGATTATTTATAATACCAACATAGGTGCTATATAAATTGCATGTATACTGTATTGTTTAGTGAATAATGAAAATAATGCCTGTACAACACAGATGCAATTTTTAGAAAAATAGTTTCAGCCTATGGTTGGTTGAATCCTTGAATTTGGAACTTGCATACAGAGAGGGGAATCTCTACTCAATCTTCAGGTCATAAACAAAACATTTTTTTTCTAGGAGAACAAGCCAGTTTTTACATTGATAGTGTCTCCTAGCCACTTTTCTGTCTGAGAAACTTCTATTGATTTTTAGGACTCAGTTAAAGGGGAAACTTTCTTCCCTATCTGAGAAGAATAACTGTTCTCTCTCCCTTGCAGTCCCTAGTATTTGCCTGCCTTCTTGCCGCTGTTACTATAAGGCTCATGTGTCCTAAACACATAGAAGGCACATGTTTGTCTTATGTTTTTCTATTCTCCTGGTTTGAGTTTTATAATGCCTTGCATGTGGAATGGGATGATGCATTGCATGTTTGTTAAGTGGCTAACAACAATAAATGATAATGATTATTGTAATAACAAAATATTATATAGGCCTTAACTATATGGCAGAAACTGCTCAAAGTACTTTAGATATTTTAACACAATAAATGTAATCCCCACAACAGCCATATATATTTTTTCTTATTTTACAGATGAAAAAGCTGATTTGTAAAGATGCTAAATAATTCCTTAAGATCGCACTGATATTGGGACAGATTCAGTATTTGAGTTCAGAGAGGTAGTTCCTAGATCTCAGATACGAAATCTTCACCAATTCACTTGAAAAACTTTTTCCCATCTTTTTCAAGATTAATTACACTCTTAAAATAACAACATCAACAACAATTCCATTCATTTTATGTCTCCTACATATTTTCATATATGTATCTTACACCTCCTAAAAGCTGCTAATATGCAATGTTTTATCAAGCCAGTGTGTGTGTGTGTGTGTGTGTGTGTGTGTGTGTGTGTGTGTGTACTTTTTTCTTTCCGCTTGGAAGGGTACCCACTTTAACCCCTGAATTTATCTGCCTGGGAGAAGAAAAGGCATTGTGTGAGAATGTTCAACCATTAATATTTCTTTGAAGACCTCAAAGTCCTCAATACCAAAGTATACAAAGAAATGTAGGTTACACAGAGGAAAATTGGAAGAGCCACTGTTAATCGTTGTTATATAAACAGTTGAAAGTATTAGGGCCAGAATTTAGAGAGACAAAGCAGGTACTGAGACATAATAAACCAAAAGAAAAAAATAGATACTTGTTTTGAACAAAATCACAAGGTCCAATTGATCTTCTTTGTTGCTTTTTTAGCTTAATTCATAGGCAATACAAATTTTTATAACGGGAATAGCAATACAGATCAAGTTGTTTGGTTTGATATGGTTTCCTACCGAGATAAAGTATAAGATTTATGCATCTGCCTATGGTTTATGCATTACTAACTACAGGTCCACAGAAATGAAATGTCATGAGCTGCAACGTGTGCTTTATTACTTAATTTGTGACCTATCTTTGGATGGGACAGGGAATCAATGTCCTTTTATTAGTTTCCATATTTTGTTTTATGAATCCCATCCCTGAACAATCTGGCCATTGATGACTCTCTCATGTTAAATAGCTGGTAATCTAATGGAAAAAAAACTTGGCACAGGGGTTTGAAAACTGTTGTTAATGTGAAGGTAACTTAAAGTAACATGCAGATATTCCACAGTCCACAGAAAAGAAAGGAAACTGTACAATCACTACCAATGAAATGGAAATGGACAAATAAAACCAACCAAAATGAAACAAAGTTAGAATAGAGAGTAAGAGATAAATCAACTAGAAATAGCTACATTCAGCCATGTGCATCTTCATTTTGGCTTTTTTTCCCTTTTTCCCCCTTATGATTTCCTGAGAACTGAGGATTAAGATCTTATAATTTCTAGGCAACTGAAAAACACTACTAAATAAGGAGAAGGGGAAGAATTATGCTGGTGATGAATGAATAGGGACCATTTCTGGTGCCAGTTAGGGTCAAGGCAGGAACTATTCAAGTTCTCTCTTAGTCTCTATGGGATTCAACGTGAAATGTCTCAAACGAAAGGGAAATAGGTGCCACAGTAGTGCCATTGCCCACCACCCTACTCTCCTCCATATTAGAGTACATTTGATGTGGAGATATGGTACAGGATAGTCAAAAAGAGTATAAATTTTGGAGTTAAACCTCAGTTTAGAATTCTGAAACACTAGTTTAATGAACATCAGCAAGTTATGTAATTTCTTTGAACAATGACTTTATTATCAATAAAGTATGAAAACAAAATGCATTACTTTGAAGCTTAAACAAAAATGAACTAATACTATTTATGTCTATAAATACTGGTACAAACAAAAAAGCAGAATACCTTTTTATAAACCAAGGAGATTTATAAACTTTCTTGCATCATGATGTCAGTAACTTACACTACACAATTTAAAACAAATTGCTCAAAATACAAACTTAAAATGAGTAGAATTATGGGAAGAAAGAATATTTCCTTAAAAAATAACACAGTAAAACTGATATTCCAGGGAAAGTTTTTATTGTAATAAAGGATTTTTAGTATACTCAAATCACTACAGATTTAAGAATTTTGCATTCTTAATGTGAATCAAAAAATACTTTAAATACTGATGCTATTCTGTTTTATTTTGTTGTATATCAGGATAGTGAATTAGCCAACTAATTTTAAAACTTTGGCTTTCTCTATAATTTTGTAGCTTGTTAATCTCTCTCCTCCATCCCCAACTTTATATAACCCTATTTCTCATTCATTTGACATTTTGACTTTCAACAGCTATTGATTTAATAGGGTTCTAGAATGCTGTCCTTTTAATTTATATTATAAGATAGCGATGGGACAGCCAAGGAGGACTTTATTAGTAGTTATGGTTAGTTGAGCAAAGGTCAATATTAGAAGAGACGAGGCTGAGAGGTTGGATTATTAAAACAAAAGTAGGTGTCCTGATGTTGATATGGATGCAGCAGACCAGAAAACCAAGCTCTATATATGTTTCTCAAAACAAATCTTAGAATCCCAGTGGTCGTATTGGCTTCCTTGCAAAGGTGATTGTTGGATATTTAAGGTCAATGTCTATCTTCTAAGTGTACTGACTGTAGACAAATGTAATCCTCTGTGACTGTGGTTTAATATTTATAGTGGCAGTGATACAGAGCAATTCAAACTCAACCTACGGGGGATGCTTTGTCATTAACTAATTTTTCTCCAGGCTCTTTTGGATGTAATGACTTTGATGTAACACCAAAAGTAGATTCAGTAGCTACCTCTGAACTCTGAATTCCATTTGGATTCTTCTTGTGCCTCACTATGAAAATATATCTAACCAAAGTACCTGGGTGTCTCATTTTAAATAACAAAGACTAGAGGTATTTTTTGGGGGAATAACATCATGTTAAATGAGGAACTATGAATTAATCTTCAATTTAAAGCAAAAGAGGAAAAATCAACCAAGGGCTCATATCAGTATCATCCAGCAGCGAAACATAATGAGAAAAGCATTCACCTACTAATTTAAAAAACATGGATTAATAACATATATACTTGCCTATATGTCACAATTATTTGAAATATTTTATGACTTAAAAAGAGAGATGTAGAAAAAGAAAATCCTTTGAAGTAAAATGACAACTTTTTACAAATAAAGGCCTTGCAGTCTTGTTAATCTCTCTCTATATATATCTATATATGTATATATTTTTAAAATCAATGACTATGTGTCTTTTGTTTAGACTAGCATGACTTCTGAGAAATAGGGTTTCTTTAATACAAAAGAATGTCATTAGAAAGTCCAAGTAGGTTTAATTCACAGTCCGAATGCATCAATGGGAAAAAGAGATAAAAAACAAGTGTGAGGGACTCATTAATTTTTGACAACCTGATAGATATAAAATGAAATTGCACTATATATTTAATATATAATTCCCTGACTAGTACTTTGAGCATGTTTAATAGGTTTATTGGCAATTTGGGTTATTTTTCCATGACTCTCCTTTTCACCGTTCCTCTTTCTCTTGAGTAGTTTGTCTCTTTTGTTTGTTGATGTAAAATTTATTCTGGATACTAATTTCTTACGTGTTATATGAGCACCCTAATAAACATATATAAGGCCTCCAATTTAGGATGAAAATTGGTCTTGAAAAGGAACAAGGGAATGGATTGAGAGAGGATATAAAATAGCAAGCATTTAATATTTTATTTATTAAAAATTTTTCGGTGGTAAATGCCTGTAATCCCAATGTCTTGGGAGGCTGAGACAAGAGTATGGCAAGTTCAAAGCCATCCTCAGCAAAATCAAGGTGCTAAGAAACTCAGTGAGACCCTGTCTCTAAATAAAATATAAAGCAGGGCTAGGGATATAGAGTGCCCCCCAAGTTCAATCCTGGGTGCCAAAAAAAAAAAAACTTAAGTAAATATGGCAAAGTGATAAGACTTCTTTAAAACCCCCTGAGAATGAAATCTGTTTTCAAGGTTCAGACCCCTTAACATTAAAGGCTTTTGTGGCACACTAGGTTGGCATACGTTCTAATCAAGGGTGTGAAGAATCTGAAGTAGCATGTCTCCAAACTAGAAACCAGAAGCACTAACGACACCCATAGTTTATCATACTTCCTTCTTTTAAATTTCTCCAAGTCAAACAACCAATCAAAATCCTGGAAAAGATGCTCCCAGATGGAGTGGACATACTAGGAAGCTTGTGGATTGAAGCATCTTGACAATTGGCAGGTCCTTGATGCTGTGGCTTATCATACAAATCCCCTGACTGCTGGGGAGGTTGATTCTTGCACTCATTGTGGAAGTTTTTCTAAGCAGAAGAAGCTTCCACCTAAGGTTAGACTCTGCCCCCAGTAAAGTTGGCAGCCAGTGACTGGACAATATTGTAGCAATACCTGAGGCCCTTGCCAGGATTTGAGTTTCTCTGAAAGGCTTCTGGAGGTGAAGAGCTCCCTGTGTGAAAACTGAAGTCATTATTTCCACTGTGACTCATTTAACCTCACCTTGTGACCAGTTTTGCTTCACTTGCTTCCTCTAAATTATTATTGTTGAGAGCATACCTCCATCAGCCCAATCCCAGACTCAGACCCTGTTCTTTAGAAGGCTTATCTATGACAGGGTTTTTCCTTTGAAAAGCTAAATATAGGGGAAAATTATCTTTAATTTACATTTAAGTTGTCAGTCTAATTCAATAGTAAGGGAAAGAGATGAGAGTTCAGGGTAGACTCTTTTCACAAATAAGAGCTTCTGAAGTAGTAAGCTTGTACTTAACTTCTGAGAAATCTGGACAAACTTGAACAAAGAAAGGTTCAGATGCCTTGAGGTTGAACTTTGCTCATGAAACTTGTGAAGGAGGATTGATCCATTTTCATACAGTCAGAGATTAAAGCAATATACCAGTCCCTTTTTTATTTGTTCATTTACTCAACATCTATGAAACTGTTCTTGTATGACAGTTAACTGTGCTAAGCACTGATAATTCAAATAAGATGTAGTTCCCCAATGCAAGGAACTTACAAGCTAGTAAAAATATAGACAATAAACTAAATCTGACAGAGTAATGGATGCTATAATAGCCATGTACACAGGATCCTATGTTAGTGGATGGAAAAATAAATAGATGTTATGTGGCAGAGGTCAGTGGAAGACTTCCTGGAGCAAGTGGAGTTGGAGTTGACCTTTGAAGGACAAATAGAAATTATCCAGAAATAGGATTTGAAAACATTTTGTCTAGAGATAAAAACTTGTTCCAAGACATTGAGGTAGTAAGTTAGATATAGTTTACAATAATTAATATGGAAAAAATGGGAAAATATCTCTAGAGAGCTGGGTAGTGGTTGGTTATGACTATTTCAAAGTATAAAGGAAATAGATTTAAATTTAGTCTGGAAATGTGTTTAAATTTAGTCTTGCCAGAATTACGATGAGCACTCTGAAGGAGTTAAAATAGGAGAATTTAAAAAATCAGATTTATTCTTTACACAGATTACTTTGAATATAGGCTACTATACTTCTATCCTTCATTTGAAGGTCAAAAATGTAATCTCACAGGGTCCTAGATAACTACCCAATGGCATATAGTGTCATCCTTTTCTTAATGATTCAGATCTGTCAGTCAGGTGCCCAATGTTGTGGGCAGTGTTGAAAGAATGGCAAAGCAACATGAAACTGCAATAAGGAGAACCCACCATGACAACGGGAATTGAATGGTTAATGAAATCTAGTTTTGCACTATTGCAACTGAGGCATTAGATGAAGTTAAATTTTAAATTACATTAAAATTAAATTTTGTTGCAAGTGGTTTGTGGCAATCATGAAAAATATACCATGAAGTACACTATCCTACAGGAACCTCTTATTGGTTAAACCTGAGGGGAAGCCAGAATTCAGTGGAGACCAGGTGGTACTCACTATACGTTGCACCTCAACTCCAGGCTTCCATAGAGGTTCCTTTAGGGCAAAGAGCAGATGGAGAAAGTTGAGGAATATATGCAGATACAGATAGACATTACTCAGCAAATGTTCTTATACAACTGGACAAGATGAAGGATAGGGTCTCCTCTGTTCCCCTTGTCCCTATCTCTCTTTTTTCTTTGAACCAGTAAAACCCAGCAAATAATTTCAGGAGTGAACTTATCAATCCCTTCTCTCATATTATTAAACTCTTCCTCAATTTTTGGAACACATGAATTATAAGTTATTTAAAATCTCTATTTATGGTCATTAGTCATAACAATGTTTTGGTCACCGATGGACCACATACATGATGATGGTCTATTAGATTATATCACCCAGTGACAACACAGTCATCTTAGTTTGAGTAAATATACTCTGTAATGTTAACCCAATGAGGAAATTGCTAACAATCAGTATCTTAGCATGTTTCCCGGTGGCTTTGCAAAATGTGCCTGGATCATATGTTGTCTTTGGTTTCCTATTATGAATTGTATTCACTTTTTATACTATATGAGACCTTGTGCTTAGAAGTCTCTTAGAGGGTTCAGATGATGTTGTCTTCTAATCCAGAGGATAACTCCCTTTTGTGGTTAGTCAATAGCATGGCTGAGGCTTGGGTCCAGTCAGGGATTGTACTGGCTAGGCTCTGGATAATAATTTTAGTAAAACTCAGTCTATCTCTGTCTTGTTTGTAGCATGAAGCCCTTCAGGATATTTGTCTCCTAAACCCTAAAATGATACTAGGAGATTATTTGCAGCATCAAAGGTTATAAGCTCCACCCTCTAGCCTCTTGTCCTAAACAGCTTGAAAAATTGAGAAATGTGTTATGGGTATTTCTGATTGCATTTGGAAAGACACACTCCCTCCTTTTAGTGTTCCTTGGTCATTGAATAATTGAAGGAGATTCACTCTAACTTTAAGAAGAGTTCAGTGGAGCTCTTCAGGCTCCCATACTTTCCTGAGAAAGACTGTTTTCTGGTTTTTCTCTTCCCTTTTGGCTGAGAAAGTCCCATTGTCCCCAGGCTAAGGCTGAACCTAAGGCCAAATTCAGTATCAGCAAATGACCACAGAGCTAACCCACCTTTTAACCCTCAGCTCACTTGGAGTAATTCTATCTTCTCAGTAATTGTAAGTCACCTAGTCATCCTTGCTTTCACAGTTCTTTTATGCCTTTAAAAATCTGATTTCATTCAGTAGATTTATGGCTTTTTAAAAAGTGTTGCAGTAGAAGCATTTGACCTTCCTGACCCCCTTGAATACTGAATTTAAATATCCAAAACTTTCCAGACAAATATTACTCCCCGCATAATAATTTCACTCTATTTACTGATTTTTTTAAATGTGTAATGAAGAAACTTATCATGCATTTATTAATGCTATGAAGCAAATTTGAATTTTACAAATCACAAGAGAATTTACAAGCTTTCAAAAAATAATACCACACATGGGTTATATTATATTTTCAGACCTAATGTAAAATATCGTGGTATGTAGATAAGCAGAGCACTTTCAAGGTCACAGTTTATAGATGGACAACCATGGAATTAGATATTTCATCCAAACATACAAAATCAATAGCCTGGCAAGAATGAGATTCTTCCAATTCTAAATCAGACTCAAATCCTAAAACTTTCTTGCTTAAATGTGAGTTTGTGACCAAATTAAATATTGGTATGTGGCTTTTGTGAAAAAGTTTTCTGTTTGGGATATTTTGGTTCAGCAGCCTACTTTATCTAAGCTAGTTTATGTGATATTAACCACTACATGGCATTATCATTACTACTATGAAATCTACAATTGAAAGAATGAAATTAATGCAATGAGAATATTCTGGAGATAATAATTTGTGTTTGTTTTAGCCAATTCAGCGAGAATTGTGCATCCTTTGCTGAAAGAATTTCTGTTGTTAGGCTAAAATACAAGCTGTTTTCAGAAAATCTGTTTTCTAGGCTTTAGTTTTTGACTGCCTGACTCCTGAATGAGATAAATGCTCAAGGAACTCAGGTTTAGAGTATGGTAAATGGTAACAGGAGAAGATAGGACTTAGAAGGCCTTTGCTTATGGGTGAGTTCTGTTGTCTTCAAGGTCTGCTAGAGGACTGGCTTCTAGAACCAAAGCACCATCATTGATGGTGGTGTGCCTTGCAGTGATCCGCATAGTTCTTCCATATCTGGACAAGTTTCCGCAATGATTTTGTGACCCTGAGGACAGGAAAGCAAGAGCCAAAGGAAAGTAGATTGAATTTCTTGTTGGGTTAATTGGCTAGGATTTTATAAAAATTGACAATATTTGCTTTTCCAGTTTTGCCATTTCAAATTCATACATTTAAAGATGATATAAAGTGCCAAAATAGACTAAATTAGCAAAAGTATTTGTTAGTGACAATAAGGAATTGAATACATCAACACTGTGTAAATATTGGATTCCATCAAAAATGTATCATTTCCCAATGAAATTTGCAAAAAAAAAGGGAAAAGCCCAAATTCTGAACTATACAATTATCCCACCCAAACTGAAACTTTTGAGTATTCTTTGTATGCCCACACAGTTAATGAGCCCTTACTAAACTCTTTCATTACCATGAAAGGAAAACTATAGGCATTATTATTATTTTTATTATTACTATTTTTATTATTACTACTACCAGAGATTGAACCCAGGGGCACTTAACCACTGAGCCACATCTACAGTCCTTTTTATTTAATTAAATTTATTTATTTATTTATGTATTTATTTATTTTTTGAGACAGGGTCTTTCTAAGTTGATTAGGGCTTCTCTAAATTGCTGAGACTGTCTTTGAACTTGTAATCCTCCTGCCTCAGCCTCTTGAGCAGCTGGGATTATAGGCATGCACCACCATGTCTGGCTATAGGAATCTAATTAAAGAGACTTTTAGAACCGATTCAGCAAATAACTGGGTGAGAGGAAGATAGTAAAATTTTGGTTATAGAATGAATATCTTATTGAAGCAATGGCCATGGAAAATACAAGCCTTCAAGTGCGGTTTAGGACCTGATCCCTCTCCCTGCACTGGAACTCTTTCTAGCAAGGGCTCCATCCTTCTTCAGGCCTGAAATTTACTGGGTAAAATGATAATACCTGAAGAGTTAATATTTCAAAGGGGGAAAAAGTGAATTTTCCAAAATTATTGATAAAAATAAGTCCCACTGTAAAATATAAGGATTAATGTATTAATCAGAGCCTTCTGAATGCTCACATTAAGAGGCTTTGTTATGCTAATTCACTTGTAAATGAAGAATGCAATGATTCCCTCATTATTCAATATCATTGTTAAGGGTCTGATTTAAAAAAAAAATAAAGATGTTCTTTATGCTTGCAAATGAGTTTAAGTTATGGATCAACAGTCTATTTTACAGAAAAGTCACCTTATTTTTTTTAAGTTGCTGTTGTCTCACAATTACCAGTTAAAAGCCCAATGCATCATAATTTTTTAAAAAAAGTATCTGTTCCAGAATTCAAGACTGCTCACTTGGAGTTCTCAAGTCATACAGATGTATCATTTATCCTACAGTGTTTTGTTTTCATTTTCAAAAATTTGAATAATTTTAAAATTCAGAAGTTACATACCAAAATCCTAACTTCTGAGTTTTTATAGAAAATTTTTAAAAATGTGTCAATACTAGCCTTATACTTGGCAATACTCAGGGGGTGCTGAATAGTAGATGTTTTACTAAATTGGTGTTTTTCCAGGTCTTTTCAAATGTCAGATGTAGTGTGCCATTATGGTTTGTACTATTGTTTCTTTTTCACCAGAAGTACAAGGAGATTAATATATTTGTATGATATCTGTTAAAAGTGGGATGATGAGGATAAGCCGAAAGAGTTGCCATCTCCAAGAAAAAATAACAAAGAGGTCCAGGGACATAGCTTAGTGGTGGAGCAATTGCCTATCCTGTGCAGGGCCTTGGGTAGAATGCAAGGCAATAGAAACAACTGAAACAAGCAACCAAAATGCAAGGTGATTCGCTTATGAAAATTTCAGTGAACTAATAGAAAGCTAAATTTCATCAGGGTTTGTTTTTGCATTTTATTGATTTTTTTTTTCTTTTTGGTACTGGAAATTGAATCCATGGCTTCACACATGCCAGGCAATTGCTCTACCACTGAGCTACATCTCCAGTCCCGCTTTGTTGATTTTTAAAACCTTTTTTGTAAGGCTAATATAGTTATAAAAATGTATTATTTATTATAAAAAATACTGTCAAAATATTTTGCTTCAGAGCTGGGGTTGTGGCTCAGTGATAGAGTGCTTGCCTAGCATGTGTGAGGTACTGGATTCGATTCTCAGCATCACATATAAATAAATAAAGTAAAGGTCCATTGACAACTAAAAGGAAAAAAGTTAAAAGAAAAATTATTTGCTTCTTTTAACTATATAAATTAAGGTCTACTGAATATAACACAAAGTAAGTGTAGCAAACATTAGCAGTTATGCATCTCTAAAAATACTATAGCTTAATTTATTGATAATATAACTATGGATTGATACAACAATGTATGGTTAAAAACAAAATCCTTCTGTTGAGTTAATTAGAAATTAGACATTAAGAAGGCCACTAATACCATTCATTTCTTCTGTTGTAGTGACAGTCTTAACATTTTAGCATGGAGATTCTAAGAAGTATAAAGTTAAGAAATGACATATATTTTAGCTATTGAGAAATATTCACTCATGAATCAGTTAAATTGAGTAAGCAAGAATACAGATAATTTTCTCACAGTCAATTATGACATTTGATATGAAAATTAAAACCAATGTTTCAGTATTTTTATTTATTCTAATTTGTTATACATGATGGCAGAATGCAATTTATTTCCTATTATATATATAGAGCACAATTTTTCAAGTCACTGATTGTGCACAAAGTATTTTTATACCATTTGTGTCTTCATATGTAAACTTAAAGTGATGATGTCTAGTTAATTCCATTATCATACCTACCCCTTTGCCCCCTCCTTTCTCCTCCATTCCCTTTGCCCTTTCTAAAGTTTCTCCATTTCTCTCATGCTCCTCCACCATTGGCTTCCTTCACCTAGCATTATCTTCTCCAACTTCATGCTTTTACCTGCAAATGCCATGATTTTATTCTCTTTTAATGCTGACTAATATTTCATTGTGTATATATATTATATTTTCTTTATCTATTCATCTAATGACGGGCATCTAGATTGGTTCCACAGCTTAGCTATTGTGAATTGTGCTGTTATAAACATGGATGTGGCTGTGTCCTTGTAGTATGCTGTTTTTAAGTCCATTGGGTATAAACCTAGGAGGAGGATTAAATGGGTCAAATGGTGGTTCCATTACAAGTTTTCCAAGGAATTTCCATTATGCTTCACAAATTAGCAGTCCCACCAGCAATGTATGAATGTTCATTTTCCCGCACATCCTTGCCAACCCTTATTGTTGTTTGTATTCTTAATAGCTGCCATTCTGTCTGGAGTGAGATGGAATCTTAGAGTAGTTTTGATTCACATTTCTCTAATTGCTAGAGGTGTTGAATATTTTTTTCACATGTTTGTTGATTGATTGTATATCCTCTTCTGAGTGTATATTCAGTCCCTTGGCCCATTTATTGATTGGGTTACTTATTGTTTTGGTGTTAAGTTTTTTGTATTCTTTATATATCCTAGAGATTAGTGCTGTATCTCATGTGCTTGTGGTAAAGATTTGCTCCCATTCTTTAGGTTCTTTATTCACCTCACTGATTGTTTCTTTGAGAAGAAGCTTTTTAGTTTGAATCCATCCCATTTATTGATAGTTGTCTTTAATTCTTGAGCTACTGGAGTTTTATTAAGAAAGTTAGGGCCTAATCCAACATGATGGGCATTTTGGCCTACTTTTTCTTCCATTAGGCTCAAGGTCGCTGGTTTAATTCCTAGGTCCTTGATCCACTTTGATTTGAGTTTTGTGCATGGTGAGAAATAGGGGTTTAATTCCATTTTTTTACATGTGGATTTCCAGTTTTCCCAGTTTCTTTTTGTTGTTGGGAAAATATATTTGTTGAAGAGGCACAAAGAGGTGTCTTTGTCTAATATAAGATAACTGCAGTTATGTGGGCTACACTCTGTGTTCTTTACTCTGTACCATTGGTCTTCAGGTCTATTTTGTTTCCAATACCATGCTGTTTTTATTACTAATTCTCTGTAGTACAGTTTTAGGTCTGGAATAGTAATGACACCAGCTTCACTCTTCTTGCTAAGGATTGCTCTGGCTATTTGGGGTCTCTTATTTTACCAGATGAATTTCATGATTGCTTTTTCTATTTCTATAAGGAATGCCATTAGGATTTTTATTGGGATTGCATTGAATCTGTATACTGATTTTAGTAGTATGGTCATTTCGACAACATTAATTCTGCCAATCCAAGAACGAGGTCGATCTTTCCATCTTCTAAGCTCTTCTTAATTTTTTTTAAACGTGTTAGTTTTCATTGTAGAGGTCTTTCATCTCTTTTGTTAAATTTATTCCCAAATGTTTTATTTTATTGAGGCTATTGTAAATGGGGTAGTTTTACTAGTTTCACTTTCAGTGGATTTGTCACTGATGTACAGAAATGCCTTTGATTTATGGGTGTTGATTTTATATCCAGCTACCTTGCTCAATTCATTTATTAGTTCTAGGAGATTTCTGGTGGAATGTTTTGAGTCTTCTAGGTATAGAATCATATCATCTGCAAATCATGATAATTTGAGTTCTTCTTTTCCTATCCACATCCCTTTAATTTCTTTCATCTGTCTGATTGCTCTGGCTAGAGTTTCAAGAACTATGTTAAATAGAAGTGGTGACAGAGGGCATTGTCTTGTTCCAGGTTTTAGAGGGAATGCTTTTAATTTTTCTCCATTTAGAATGATGTTGGCCTGGGGCTTAGCACAAATAGCCTTTATGATGTTGAGGTATGTTCCTGTTATCCTTAGTTTTTCTAGCGTTTTGAACATGAAGGAATGCTGTATTTTATCAAATACGTTCTCAGCATCTATTGAGTTGATCACATGATGTTTATCTTTGAATTTATTAATGTGATGAATTACATTTATTGACTTCCATATGGTGAACCAACCTTGCATTCCTGGAATGAACCCTACTCGATCATGATGCACTATCTTTTTGACATGTTTTTGTATTCGATGTGCCAGAATTTTATTGAGAATTTTTGCATCTATATTTATTAGAGATATTGGTCTGAAGTTTTCTTTCTTTGATGTGCCTTTGTTTGGTTTTGGAATCAGGGTGATATTGACCTCATAGAATGTGTTTGGAAATGTTCCCTCTTTTTCTATTTCATGAAATAGTTTGAGAAGTATTGGTGTTAGTTCTTCTGTAAAGGTCTTGTAGAACTCAGTTGTGTATCCATCCAGTCCTGGGCTTTTCTTGGTTGGTAGGCTTCTGATGGTGTCCTCTATTTCCTTGCTTGAAATTGATCTGTTTAAATTGTGTATATCATCATGATTTAGTTTAGGCATATCATATGCCTCTAGAAATTTGTTGAAATCATATCTCAATAATAACCATAAATATTAATGGCTTAAACTCACCAATCAAAAGACATAGGCTAGTGGATTGGATTTAAAAAGGACCCAACAATATGCTGCCTTCAAGAGTCTCATTCCATAGGAAAAGATGCCCTCAGACTAAAGGTGAAAGGTTGGGATGAAATATACCATTTACATGGTCTATGTAAGCAAGTAGGGGTTTCCATTCTTATATCAAATACAGTAGACTTCAAGCCAAAGTGAATCAAAAAGGAAAAAGATGGGCATTTTATACTGCTTAAGGGAATCATACCTCAACAAGACATAACAGTTATAAATATATATGTCTCAAATAATGGAGCATCTATGTTCATTAATCAAACTCAAGTTCAAGAGTCTAATAGATCACAACACTATAATTCTGGGTGACTTTAACAAACCTCTTTCACCACTAGATAGATCTACCAAACAAAAGCTAAACAAAGAAACTATAGAATTCAATGATACAATCAATAACTTAGACTTAACTGACATATATAGAGTATATTATCCATAAATGGGCAAATATACTTTCTTTTGAGTAGCATATGAATCCTCCTCTAAAATAGACCATATGTTATGCCACAAAGCAAATCTTATTAAATACAAAAAAAGTAGAGCTACTACCCTGCATTCTATCCGACCACAATGGAATGAAATTAGAAATCAATGATAAAATAAAAAAATAAAAGCTACTGTAACACCTAGAGACTAAACAATATGCTATTGAATGAACAATGTGTTGCAAAAGATATCAAGGAGGAGACTAAAAATTTCTTAGAGGTAAATGAGAACACCAATACAACATATCAAAATCTCTGAGACATTATGAAGGCAGTGCTAATAGAAAAGTTCATGGCATGGAGTTCATTCCTTCAAAGAAGAAAAAGTGAACAAATAAATGACCTAACATTACATCTCAAAGCTCTAGAAAGAGAAGAACAAATCAACCCCCAAAGCAGAAGGAGACTGGACGTAATTAAAATCAGAGCTGAAAACAATGAAATTGAAACAAAAGAAACAATTGCAAAAATGACAAAACAAAAAGTTGGTTCTTTGAAAAAATAAATAAAATTGATAAACCATTACCCATGCTAACAAAGAGAAGGAGACACAAAACTCAAATTACTAACTTCTGTGATAAAAAAGGAAATATTAACATGGACACTACAGAAATACAGAAGATAATTAGAAATTATTTTGAAAATTTGTACTCCAATATTTTAAGATAATGATACTCAAATCCTATTATTGTTTTCAGGTATTTCTCTAAGATAAAATGTTATAATGGAATATATTAAGACTTGACAATTATTAACATTAACTGAACACTCAACAAACCATCTTTACTTCTCTTGGTTAATCAATGCACAAGAGAATAGTTTAGATAGCCAACTGGAGTATAGGTAACTGAGTCCTGACCCAATTAAGGAAATGACTTGCCCATGTATTCAAAGAGAAAATCTACACTTATTCATCAAATACTGGCTCAAATATTTAGATATTTTGGTGAATATATCAGTCTGATTTTTAATAAATCTTGTATTATTCAATTCATTATACAACTATATGCTAAGAAATTATTAAGCATCATCAATTATATAACTCTTGCTTAAGCTATGTCTTTAAGAGTCTCATTAGAAACAATAATAAAGATCATTTTGTTTTGCTGAAATCAGTTTCCAGAAGCAACAGTGATGGCATGACTATATTCGATTACTATGGACCACAAAATTAAAACCCAGTATAGGTTTTTTTTTTAATACTTGACTATGTGAAAATTAATGTATGTTTAATTTATAATTGATACTGATAGTTGATCATGAAAACAAATAAGAAATTGAATTTATGAATATGCAGTGTAATGAGATTTAAGAACCAAATATGACAATATTAAAATGATAGAGTTTTACAAATATCTCTGCATTGGTCACTCTAAATACACACATACAAACACACATACATGTACATGTGCACACACACACTTATACATATTTGGACATTTATATTTATGAAAAGCTGTTTCCCATCACAAAACTATTATTCCAGATGAAAAATACAAGAGTGAATTTTTCAAGCTTGCCAAACAAATAAGTGGAAAACACCAGTTACATCTTTGTACAAAAGAAAAGTTGCTAGGTCTCTAGTTACAACTGGAAAATAAATCATAAAAGAAAATAAATAATTGATCAATTATATATTTTCCATTTTGAATTTTAGATATAAAATTCCAAAGCATACATTCTTTGTCTTATTAAAACATCATACTTAAGGCATACTTTACTTTAAGGAATAAAGATGATATTTCTAGCACTGGCATGTTTTTTTGCTACTGACTTCTCAAATAGTAGAAATATAGGTTATTTATAATATCTCTTCATCCTTATAGGTATTTGAATTTGCAACTCATATCCACACTAAAGAACCTATTCATGATTATTGTATTATCTCTCTATTAATTCAATTTGATTCAATGTAATTAATACATTAATTAATTCAATCACTATTTAATAAAAGTTTCTTTCTCTAAACTACCAACTTGTATTAGTTTTGTGGATAATAAGATATCCTAAAACTTTGTGTCATACTAAAATAACATTTTTCTCCTGTATGACTATAAGTTTTAACTTATTTTGCTTGGGTTAAAAAATAGCAAAATGTCTTTTCTATATAAAATTTTCAATTTATTATTTACTTAATATCTTCCAGAAAAGTGAAAGGAATGTTACTAAGCCTTCATAAGCTATTATGAGCACTATCTTACAGTGTTTTCTTCAATTTTTAAGTCACATTCTCAGCTTAATGGCACTGGAGACACCCAGCTTCCTCAAATGGTTCATGACCACCTTCAGGCTAATGTCAACTGGGTGAGTATTCCCATTTCTTATCTGTAAGCATACAGGTTATTTTGTTCCTTGAGATAAATTCACCTGGACAATGGGAATTGAGCCCAACTACCTCCATGTTCCATGCTCATATAAGGAAGCATACTTGAAGAATTTCTTGAGCATCATTTAGGGGTGGATGCAGAAGGTGCTTAAAATTTTGTACTTGGTCATGTCCCTGATGCCATGTGCCTGAGCTGATTGCATCTTCCCAGTTTCATGCAAAGATGGTCATGTGGATATATCTCTGGGTGCTATTGTGTTGAGACAGTGTTACAAACCTAGTGGAACCACTGGGCTGTGCTATCTCCAAGATAAATGACAATTTTTTTTTAAATCCACCATTTAAAGGCTTTCAGTTAAAATGTTTCTACTAAAAGTACTGGCTCTGGAGACCCAGGGAGAATAGGATTAAAAAGGACTGGATCATGATGAGGGACTAGATCAAATTCTGAGGAGAAAGTGATGTCTACAATCAGGAATCTTGTTAAATATTGAAGAAGCGGAAATCTAAGATGGAACCTAACAAAATATAGGGAAAAGGAATTCATAACCTAAAAGAAATAGGCACTTCATTGCTGGTCCAACAACCAGAACATGTTGGTACTCTCTGACTCTGCTCAGAGTACTTCAAACTATTCCTTCAAGGATGCTGCAACATCTTATGTGCCCTAGCTGGCTGCATCTGCCCAGTTTCATGTAAATATGGTCATGTGGATGCATCTCTGGGTGCGAAAGTGTTGAGACAATGTGACAAACTCAATGGCACCTTGGTCTTCCTGGGGGATTGGAGGATTGTGCTGATGGATTACTTCAAAGGAGATTTTGAACGTAGATATGGGATCCAGGCCACATATTTTCCATTGACTCATACCACTGATACCCAGTTCATTTTTTGACACACATGGTCTTTCCCTATTTCAGAATTACCTATGCTAGGACCAAGAGCTCCAATAATCTTTGGATCTCTAGAGATTTTTTACTTCCAAAGTGTACTAAATGCCATTTGGAACCCTATATTAAAATCTTTACAAAAAATTCTTTGGAGTATCTACTTGGAAAGAGAAATGTTGAATATATTTCTCATCACAATATGGTCTCCAGTAATATTTGAACATTTAATCTCCAAAAGTCCAATTTGCTCAAAGCTATAAGAATAAATATTAAGATAATATAGAATCTTTTGTAGACGTTCATTCATCAAGAATCTCATAGTGCTTAGTTTCTTTTCATGAATATACATGATCTTTCTCCAGATCATACCAAAAATTAATAGAAATCTTTAATTCATCTCCCTCATGTAAGGCCCTTGGGTGGGGGATCACCAGTGGAAAACATGTGTCTGGCTCCTGTATTTGGAATAGTGCTCTCCAACAAGTCAATAGCATTGAACAAAGACATACCCATGGATTCCAAAGGTCTCTTCCCCTGGGTTACTGGTAATGTGTCCCTCTGAAATTCCTAAGACCAGTGACATATACATTAATCTTGTCAGTGGACTTCAGGTACCTGCTTGAAGCAAAAGTGTGCCCCTGCAGTTAAGAAAATCTTACTTGCTTTATAGTCATTAGTAGTTTGGGCAGGTTCATCACATCTTCTATTGGCTATATAGTTAAAAACATTGATTCTTTGGAAAACACAATTTTTGGATATTCCTTCACACCTTAGTTTGTGAACCTGTACCATTCTCCCAAAAATAATCACATCTACTAGAGCATCTGGAGAAGGAGATTCAGGGACATGGGCAGAGACTCTTTAAGTGCTTGTAGGTCTTCCTCCTCCAAGCATGTGTCAACCCTATAGAGAAATAACACAGGGAATTGAGAACCTCAATGTACTTATGTAAAGAAAAGTTGGGGATCAATTCAGCAGGTTTATTTACCTAATAAATGCAGCTATAAGTTGAAGGAAGATGATTTCTTTGCTACTAGAAATTACAAGCCCAAACTTTTCCTCAAAAATCAACCTGACAAAGTCAATTAAAGACAACATTGAAAGTTGATCTACTTAATCATAGACTCATAGTCTATAGGAGACAGGTCTGGATATTCTCTCAATGTGTAAGAAGACAGGTAGGGGGAACAAGAATCCTTCCTGTAGTAAGACAACTGGAAGGCCACACTGTTAAACTAAAATGCACATCATTCTAATCTTCATTCTGCTGTATGAACTCAAGGTATGCTATCATATTCTAAAAGGGCATTGACCATAACCAACTATACCCACAGCTGTCTTGAGGTAGCTAATCATAACTAGGGTTGGTCATATTCATGTGATTGTGGTATGGTTATTCTTATGTGTTTTTCACTATTCTTCTAGGCCCAGTTGGTAACCCAGCTATGCTACTTTGGCAATAGCAGAAACCCAAGAGAGTAAGTCAATGTAAAAACCAATTTCAAACCTCTGCTTTTCTCATGTCACTAACATTCTACTTGCCAAAGCAAGTCACATGATGGAGTACCAGGTTGAAAGATGGTGCAGTTTAGCCTACCCATATGGAAGAGGGCTACAAAGTTATGTAGCAATGAGTGTGGACTCATGGATAGGTGATGAATTGCACCATACTAAAATCTATCACATTCATTTTAGATGCCTATAAAAAATATGAGAAGTAAATTGTGGTAAAAAGAAGAGAAAAGAATATGTTTCAAGGGAAGAAGGACAAACAACATTTTCCAAAGGTCCTTTTTGGTTTGGTTAGATAAGGACAAAAACACTATGCATTAAATAAAACAAATGAAAAGCATTAATGACCATGGAAAGTGTGGCAGAATACTGGAAATAAAAGCATGCAGTGTGTGAAAACTGAATTAGGGCTTCTGTTTCTGGAAATAAGTTGAAATAGATATCTTAAAGTAGTCTTCCTGAAAATCAGCAAGAAGTGACACACTATATTCAAATCCTTTCAAATGGATAATTAAATTTGCAAAAGCATAGGTAAATCATCAGGATCCAAATGTGAAAAAAAGAGATTGAAAAAGAGTCATAAGTATGCACTGATTTGGTGGGGACTTCCTTTGGATATTTTATAAAATCATTTTTTTTTAATTCTAAGAGACTGAAATATGACCATTGTACCTAGTCAAAGTAAATGTTGTTACTGAAGACCCTTTGTGATGCCTGGACCCTCAAAGACCTCCAGGTTCTGTAGCAATGCATTAGAGAACATGGTTTTTGACAGAAGCAGCCTCTTACCTTAAAAAAATTCCACAAATGGATCCAGGTGTAGTATCACACACCTGTAGTCCCAGCCACTTGGGAAGCTGAGGCAGGAAGATTGCAATTTCAAAGCCAGCCTTAGCAGTTTAGTAAGGCTTTAAGCAAATTGGCAAGACCCTGTCTCAAAATTTAAAAAAAAATTGCTGGGGATATGACTCAGTGGGTAAGCACTCCTGGGTTCTATCCCCAGTGTCAAAAGAAGGGAAAAAATCCACAAATAAAGCCTTCTGAACACAAATATGCAAAATAAAAATTTTTAGAAAATATTATATTAAAACACCATGAATAAGAAAAATCAGAAAAAACTATCAAAATATTATTTCTCAGTAATTAAAGTCTCAGTAATATTAATACAATTCTGAGGTGTTAATTTGTCAAAGCTATAAAGAATGAAACAAAGGAAAATCATGATGCAGGAGTACAAAATTTATCAACTTGATTTTTAAATAATAAATTAGAAATTTAAAAGTAAATTATATAAAATTGTTGAAATTTGGGAAACATGTGAACAGGTTAAACACATTGACCATTGAATTAATGAATAGAAATAGAGCTTGAAGGACCACTGTGTGTTTGCAACAACTTAACAGAAGTCAATGATTCATCTAAGTCACCTTCTAAAAAGCATAAAGCCTTAATGTGTATTGCCTCCTTCTCTATATCTTACAAAGGTTTTAGTGAAACACTTCTTTTAAATTTTACAACTTTGTTTCAGGCTACTTTCTAGATTGAAATGATATATGTGGTATAGGGAAGTCATGTGAAAAACAATGATATCTGATTTTCAATTTAGACTATAGTACAGCCACTTAAATTTGCCTGAAGGAGGTAGAAAAGGAATTATAGAATAGCTAACTTTGAGAGATAAAACATGAAATATGAGTGAAATGTGTCAAACTGCTAAGGGACTTCAAGACAACCTGCATAAAAAGCAGATGAGAGTCTGGAGAAGCAGCCTCCACCTTCAACAGAAAATATCTGAAAAACATTTAAAGACTGTGCCATGTTAAAGGTAACTAAGCATTAACCTACATCAAATTCAAATCAGCTTCTGACTAGATTAATTGATTCCTCCCACATCCATGCCTAATAGGAAAATGGGACATTTCCAAACATATGATTTGTCTATCTCAATTGCTATTAAGCAACCACTTATGTAGTTTTCAATAAAAATTTGTGATGCATATAAGAAAAAAAGAAAAACATTGAAACAGTTAAGAAACAAACCAATTGACAGAGTGAGACTTAAATAGGTTGGAACTATCTGATAAGAAACAAAAAATGACTGATTAATATATTAAATGTGTTCATGAAAAAGGTAGACACCATGTAAAAGCAGATAGGTGATTTTAGCCAAGTGATAAAAATCATTAGAATTGAAAGAAGTGCTAAAAGTAATCACACAGGCACACACACATTCACCCTATGTAACTGAGAGGCAAGCTCTCAGTCGGCTTAACACAGCCAAGCAAAGTATTAGTAAACTTGATAGAGAAATATAAGATTACAATTGGAGAGTTCAACACTCTTTTCTCAGCAATTAATAAACAAAGTAGTAACAAAGTCAATAGGAATAAAAAGACTTGAAAAAAACTATGAGCAGACTTTATCTAAATACAGAATACAAAGTTTTGAATGCACATAGAACATTCTCCAAGATGAACTATACAATCCATGATAAAGCAAAATCTAAACTTTGTTGTTCTATGTATAGAAAAGCAAGGTAAATATAGTAGAAAGTAATGCATTACATATCTCAAAATAAAAGAGACACTAGACCAGTGTTTAAGCACAGAGAAGTGTTGGTTATAAGTGGGATAAATACAGTTGTACATTTAAACATTGAGTACCTATTCCTAACACATGCTATGCAAAATGTCAACTTACGCTCTTTAGAAAGTTAAAATAAAATGCCTAAGTGGATAAATTAAACAAAGTTTAAATTTAAAAAAATAGAACCGATTAATTTAAAAGGGAATGATAAAATTTTCAAGTGTTAGATGTGCTAATTTCCCTGAGTGATTATTAACCTATATTAGTGAATTGAAACATCATATTATACCTCCTGAATGTTTGCAAATGTTAGGTATGAATAAAAAAATAAATAAGTTTAAAAACTTAAAATAATAGAAACCATAAGAGAGTACCCTAGAATAATAACAATAAAAAATAATAACAACACAAAGAGATGGAAATTCCAAAATGTTTTAAAATTAAACAATACATTTCTTAGTAATGCATAAATCAAAGAAAAGATAAGGGGAGATTATTTAAAAACTGAATGAAAATGAAAATATAACCATATCAAAAATTTTGATATGTAGACAAAAGAGTGATTACAGGGGTATTTATAGCAATAAATGTTCATATTATAAAAGAAGAGTCTCAAATAGGAATTCTAACCTCAAACAGTCTGATTGAAGAAAATAAAAGCATAAATCAAAGGCACAGAAAACAGTAAAACAATACAGTACATCAATGTAACCAAAGTTGTTCTCTTGAAAAAAATCAAAAGGTAATCCTTTAGCCATGCTGACTACTAAATAAGAGAGAAGACATAAACTATCAACAAAAATGAAAGGAAGGACATTATTATAACCCAGTAGACCTCAAAAGGATGAGACAAGAATATTATGAAAATCTCAATACCATTAACAGGACAACTTAAATGGACCTTACATCTATTCTATTCCTTTAATGACACAACCAGCTAAAACTCACTCAGAAAGAAACTAATGAATTTAATCATTCTACTTTTGTGGGAGAAATTTAAGTAGTATTTTAAAACTTTTTAATAAAGAAATTACCAGTGCAGGTGATTCATTGGTGAATTATAATATTTATGGAAGAAAACTGTGTGTAAGGTATTCAGGGACTATCTTATTATTTGACTACTATTATGTAATTCCAAAACAGTGTTAAAAATAAAAAGTAGAAATAAGATATTTCTAAAAAGGACCCATTGGATTTTGTAATTGGAAGCATATTGATGACCTAAGTCATTGAAATTTCAACAACATTTGAGTCTTTCAATTTTAATCTTCTTCAGAATTTTCTTCCAAGGATAATTGTAGCTTTTAAAAACTAATTATAAATGTATAGTGATTAAGAGAATGAGAAATCATCACTGAAACAGACAAATAGATCAGTAGAGCAGAGAAGAATAAAGCCACACTTCTGTTTATTATTTTTCCCTCAAATCTGACAGCTTAATTCATTGGAGAAAAGTAAGAGCTTTTCCAATAACATTACTGTAACAACTGGATATCTGAATGAAAAAGTAAGGCTTCTGAATCTAAACTTACACCATATGCAAATATTAAATCAAATTGAAATAGTCCTCAAGTGAAAACTAAAATAATATGACTTTATAAAATGACAGATTTTCTTCAGTGCTTTTGGATCAGGAAAGATATCATAAATAAGTAGCAAGGCCATCAAGCAAACACAATAAGGAAAGAAGAGTCTCTTTACTTAACAATTGGGGAAGTCATATTCACATAGGAAATAGAGTGCTAACATGATATCCACTATATTTCCATAGAAATAACAAGGGAAATGCTTAGGAAATAAAAGTGCTATATTTATCTTAAAAATAATAAAACTGCATTTTAATTGAAAAAAATGAGATGTTATAAAATATAACATTGTGAAGAACTATGAAACACTGATGAGAGAAATTCAAGAAGATGCATATCAATGGGTAGACATCCCATGTTCATGAATAAATAGAATTAGTATTATAAAATGTTCACACTGAAATGCTGTGCAAGTTCAACACAATTCTATCAAAATTCCACTCATTTTTCATAGAAAAAAAGATTCTAAAATTTATATGGAACCACAAAAGATCCTGAATGGCTAAACAATCTTGAAAATGAAAAAAAATGAAGGTAAAATGCTCTCCACCTGCAAATTAAGCTGTCAACTGCAGTAATTAAAACAGTATGGACTGACATGGAAACAAATGCAGTGACCAAGTGAATGAAATATAAAACTTAGAAATCAATTCAAACAAATGACATCAACTAAATTTTGACAAGATCACAAAGAAAACACAATGAAGAAGGAAGAATTTCTTCAAAAAATGGTTGAATAAATAATATCTACATGCAGAAGAATCGAACCAGACACTTGTCCTATGATATCCACAAGAAAACAACTCAAAATGAAATTGATAACTTAAACATAACACCTGAAGTCATATAATAAACCATAAAGGAAAGCTTCCTTGATATTGACTTTATTAGGCTTTTTTTCTAACACACCAAAAGTTTAGGCAACAAAAGCAAAAGCAGAGAAGTTGGGCCACATCAAACCAAAAAGCCTCTGCACAGAAAAAAAATCAAAGAATGAAAGGCAGTCTATGAATTGGTAGAAGACATGTGCAAACTATATATTCAATAAGGCATTAATATACAAAATATAAGAGAAATATACAGTATTTAATAGCAGAAAAGCAAATATCCCAGTTAAAAACCTTGCACAGGACCTTCATAAGCTCTTTGTCAAAGGAGACATATAAATGGCCAAAAGGTATAGAAATAGATGCTCAATGTTATAAATCATCAAGGGAATGCAAATCAGCACCACAATAAGCTACCACCTCAGATCTCTTTAGATGGCCATTACTCAAAAGATAACAAGTATTGGTGAGGGCATAGAGCAAAGGAAATCCTTGTATATTGTTGGTGAAGGTGTAAATTGGCTCAGATACTATGGAAAACAGTATGGTGGTTCTTCTAAAAATTCACAATAGAACTATTATATGATCCAGATTATATAATCCCATTTCTGGATACACACCTAGAAGAAATAAAAACGGTATGTCATAGATATATGTGAGCTCCCATGTACATTGTAGCCTCATTCACAGTAACTGAGATGTGGAAATATCCTAAGTTGGTGGATAATTTTTTAAAGAAATTGTAGTAATATATAAAGGAAATATTATTCCTCCCTAAAAAGAAAGCAAATCTACAGTTTATGGCAACATAGATGAACTTGTAGGATATTATGGTAACTGAAATAAACCAAAGGGAGGAGAAAATATTACATGATCTCACTTATATGTGGATAAACAACAAAAGAAATTGAATATATAGAAATAGACAGTATAATAATCATTACAGAAGAGGGAAGATATGGGGGAGAAGTAGGTCAAAGGGTACAAACTTGTGGTTGTGCAGGATGAAGAAGTCTCGAGAGCTATTGTATGGGCTGGAGCTAATAACATATTTCAGTATACTGAAAATTTACTGAGAGAGTAGATTTTAAGTGCTCTTACCACACACAAAATTAGATAAACATAGAATGTATAGATAGGTTTATTTCTTTAGCTTAGTATTAATTCACTATATATATGTGTTTCAAAACAGTAGGTTGTATAGCCTTAAATGAATAAATTTGTAAAAGAAAGTTAAAGTCAAGCCAGATTATGGAAAATATTCTTTATAAATTCACTTATCACACTTGTGTCAATAATAGAAAAAGAAATCATTGGCCTAAAAGAGAAATAATAAAATAATCCCATTTAAAATGAGTGTAGTCTTGAAAGTAAATTCTGTGTAAGAAAATATACAAGTGACCAAGAAGTACATTGAAACACTCTTTAATTCATCAGTCATCAAGGAAATTCAAATTAAAGCTACAATGAGACACGACTACATGGAAAACACTAGATGATGGCCATGTGAAGCAACTAATAATTTTCTATAGAGGTTTACAATGGTAGAGTCACTTCTGAAAATGACTTATGAACTAATATTAAACTTAGACATGCATCTTCCCCTATACTTCAGAAATTCCATTTCTTTCAATACTGAAACTCCTGAGATGAATAAAAAAAATTTAAAAAAGAAAAACTTATAATGGTATTTTCACAGCATTTGAAAACAGCTCTAATGTGTAGCAACAAAACAGCGAATGATTGAATATGACATGTCATAGAGCAGAATGCTACATAGGAATGGTAAAGGCTAAAGCTAGATTCATTGGGTTGAGAAATGAACAAAAACACATGCAAACATTGTGTAAACTTTATCTTTCACAAAATGTCAGTGGGACATTGTTGTTTCCTAGGGGGCACTTTGGAAGTATTTCTGCATGGGTGATTTTACAATAGTTGTAAGTACTTCTGATATTTTGTAGAGAGGTGAGTAAGGGAAGCTAGATCTGAGGAGAGTACTCCATAACAAAGATGTGTTCCTACATCATAGCTATCTTCTGAAATATCCACTGGATAATCATATAATTTTTTTTTGGAGGAATATTTTTAGTTTGTTAAATAAAAATGTTTTTTAGAGTGATACTTTTCACATTACAAAAATAAACCAAAATGAAGAAAAGGTCACTGTAAAATGATGGAAAAAGGATCTGTAGATTTGCTTTTAGTATTTCAAATAGCCAACAATGCATGTCAAAAAATGAATGCAAGATCACAACAGTCTTGTATTTACTTTGTATTTGGAGAAGATAGTGAAATAAGTGGCCACATTCTCATTTTCCTTTAATTGCTATTAATATGGTTGATCTGATTGGCTCTTCGATGAATTTCATCCAAGAAGTTCTCCAGTTGTTCTATTAGCATTCGTTTTTTAAACCTTGATGCTTCTTTAATGACATTTTGTAAAAATATTAGTCTTGTTTGTAAACTGCCTTGTACATGCTTCAGTAAAGTGAAGATTCTTTCATATTTTCTTCCTGGCTTTCGGATCTCTTTCATTATTTGTGCTTTTAGTTCAGTATTGACCTCTTCGTGGCTTCGGCAATGCATCAATTTCTTTCCTTTATTGAGTGAAGAAGCTGGTATATTCTCTTCAGCACATTGTTCTTTATCTCTTGGCGGCTCATGATTTTCTAAAAATCCACCAACAGTGAGGTCATTAGTTCCTAAATGATCATGACCAAGAGCCTCTGTATGATTGGTTGGTCGTTCCAGTAAACTGGCTGAAGATGTTGAAAATTCAGTATCCATAGCATTTGGTGTAATGTCTGATGAAAGTTGGTCTGCAACATGATTTTCAACCACATCATCTATTGTTGAATCAATAGTGGTTTCTGAAATTTTATGAAGAGGAAGGGGTTTAATAAGATCTGGCTGTGCTTGAGTCAGAGGTGCAGGTGGTCCTTTTCCTCCAATATGATTGTTCACAACAGGGTTCTGCTGTCTGCCTCTTAATAATGGAGACATACACCGACGTCTTTTAGGGATCCCTTGCATATTTGGTTCTCCAGGTCGTTTATGTTTATTTTGAGGTCCAGCCACAAATTCATCTGCTTCATCTATCATCATACCCTTTTTATCCAGCTTAAAGGGGTTGCCAAATGTATGCAACCTTCGAGGCTGATCAGGATCAAGTTCTCTTAGTGGAGAAGGTACTTGCTTGAGGTATTCTTGGTAATTCCCCATTTGTGCTATAGGAACACTGTGCACTTGATCTTCATCCTGTCCTTTAAGAAATTTGCGGGTGCTCTTCAAAAGATTAGATCTCATTCTTGTTAAGTGATCCAAAAGATTCCGTCTTGGTATGTCATAAGCATTTCTAAATGTCTGAGGCTTCAAATCCTTATTTAGTAAAGCAACTTGGAACCCAGTGTATTCCTTCATATTAAGGTCTAGCAGTCTGTGAGGGATATCCTCTGAAATTCCCTGGAGCAGCTGTTGAAAATCTTTCCTATATGCCATTGATAAACCATGTGATCGGCTTCGGACTTTAATTCCCGTTTCCTGTACTACTTTTTTGCCTACAGATCCAATGACTCGATCAGATTCTATTTTGGCCTGTTGACTCAATTTTTTGAGGTATGAAATGACACTATAACTGAGTCCATACTCCATACTGTCTGCTATTAGGTTAGGTGCTCCCATCATTCTAACAGCTTTTTTCAAGGGCCCGAGATAGTAGGGAGGCATTGTCTTCAAATAACTTTCGAATGACTGTCTCCATTTCAATGTTGGTTTTGCTTTATGCACTTTAAACAAGTCATCTAAAAGGGGAAGGAGAACTGGATAATTGTAAGGCATCACAAATAAATTAACACAGTTCAGTGCTGTACTGGTTTTCAAGTAACCAAAAGGATGACCAAGTTCACTATATTTTGCACTATTGCTCACATATACCTGCCAACATGTTTGAGGAGATTTCCTTTCCAGGATAAACTGAGTCAGTGGTGAAGGTTCCAACTCATATTTGTCAAAAGGCAGTTTGTCTATAACCATTGGTTCACAGTCTGTACAGGAAAACTTCACTACAGGATGAGATGTACGAGGTGGTAGTGTTGGAGAATTCTGATCTGGCCAAAAAGATTCTGGAACAGGCCAATGACCTATAGGAACCCCAGTTTTAGGATTTGGTCTGACATATATGAGTTTGTGACAGCTATGCCAAGGCTGAGATCCAAAAGGCCTTGATATATCCGGCTGCCCATCTTCTACAGGGGAAGGATCTGGTCCTGTTTTTCAAAGTTTATTACCACCCCACTTTGTACTTTCTGCACCAAGGACTCCAGACATTGATTAAGCATTCTTGGAGAACATACAGAGTATGAGCGGCCGCCTGTCACTTCACACATTGGTGTGATTGCAGAGTCATCCAAAGGCACACCTGTCAACTGCTCTGATTCTACTGACATGGTGCCAGGCAACCGCAACACTAATGCAAACAGTCTCTGATCCCAACGAAAAGGTTCCTTGGTCAGTTCACTTCCAGGCAAAGGGGAATTAAGAGGTAAGTGGATGAATCAAACCGTGTAATATGATGTATTAAGAACTATGTAATGTTATGAACGACCAATAAAAAAAAAAAAAAAAAAAAGAGGTAAGTGGAGCTCATCCTGGACTCCACTGGTAGTAGTCAACTTGCTCCCATCAGTAATTGTAATAATTATTGCTGGCTCCAAGAAAAAAGGGTTTCTTCCCTGCCCATAGTTGTCTATGCCAGTTACTAATCTATTTAAATTTAATAAATCAAAAGCTGTCCTTAGGGATTGGCCAAGAGTCGTAAGTCCTTCAGCCTGAAGGTTTTTCAGTTCATTCATAAACGTTGCATGGTTTTCTTTCCATCCAGCCTTGATAGCATAGGGCGGCTCTTCGAAAGTGACCAGCATATACTTGTCTCCTCTGCTGGCAGGGTCCCGGGCACGGAGCGCCCGGGGCCGGAGCCCGGGCCCCGGCCGAGCCCAGCTCGCAGCGCCCGCCCGCCCGCCCGCCCGCGCGGTGGGGGAGGGGGTCCCCGAGCCTCATATAATTTTTTTAAAAAAATTGAAAAGTAGGTTTAGGAATGTTGTTTTTTGTTTGTTTGTTTGTTTGTTTGTTTTGGTCTTACACTAACATCATCAATGTATAATAAAAATCTCTTTACATGGTTTTATATATATCACTATAATTTGGGGGAAAGCAAACTTCATGAAAATCAACAAAAGATTTACTTTGTTTACCAAGAGATATTTGCTATTTCAGAAAACTACACCAATAGCAAAACTGCTGTTAGGACCACCTGTACAGCACATGTGTATCAGCTTGCTTTTATAGCTAGTTCATGAAAGCGTCTTCTAGATACAATCCTAAGTACCTTATCATTTCTTTGTGTTTTCTATATAGTTCCACCCAAACGTTTTCAAACTGAAATGTCTATTATTTAATTAAATCTCTTATTTATATTACATTTAGGGTTTTCTGTTTATTTTTAAAGATATATTTTAGGTAGTTTATTGTCTATGCATTTCACATTTCATTTTCAGAGAGAAATTCGAGTGTTAAAATACTTGTAATAAAAGGAAGGTGTGAAGTTTGCTCCTTTCTACTATCACTGTTTTAGAAACTTGTGAAAAAGAATGTGATAGTAATTAAAGGTAAATTTTTAAATAATCTTAATTTAATGTTCAAACTGGAAAGTTGAGACAATCTCAAATATATTTCTAGAGATAGGAAAAGGTAGCCATAGAAAAGAGGGAAAGGTACAGATGGACAATGTGAGCAGCTCTAACACCATGGGATTAAACGAGATGTTAGAAATATGGTTAATCCTGCATATCTTCAGATATGCCTGATAGTGCTCACATTAGTGATCATCTACGTCAGAGTCTTAGCATATATTTCTGAGCAATTTGCTGCCAATTTATATTACAACTTTTTTTCCCCATTTGAATCTAAGCTCCCTAAAGAAACATGGGCTTTAATCACATACCTTGCCAATCACTCTTTACATTGTTGACACCTGTTATATGCTTTCATAGTTTACTATCTCTTTGAATATAGAGACTTACAGGGGATGAATGCAGAATGATGTTGGGACAGAGAAAGGCCTGAAGGGGATAGAAATCACAGCAACCTTCCTGGCTGTGCAGCTGTCTTCTCTTTATTTCTATCTCTGACTTTGAAACTTCAGACCATGAGACAACGGATGAGATCAAGAACCCAGCAGAACATAATGGATGACTTGACTTCTTTGAGAAAACGTCAGGCATTAAGGAACAGTTGTGCCCTGTGGGATAAATTGCTTTGGCAGTAGAGAGCAAGTACTTTGTGTGCCTGATCAGCTTTGTTACCACGCCTTGTGATACGGTTTTAGCAATCCTTGATTTTTCTGTATACCAAGGCTTTAGAGCTCATCACACTTGTATCCTAATGGTAACAGCAGGAAGCTCTTCTTATCTCTGGTTTTCAGGTGAAGAAACCAAGTGGGAAGTTATGTGACTTGGGTAAGATCAGTTCCTAAATCAACAGGTTGAAAACAAACATTGGATCACCGAAGTTTTAAATGTATAGCCCAAAAGATACATCACCCAATCATGCAGAAATATAATAATTGAAGAGAAATATCCCTGAATTTATTCTTCTAGATGTATTTACTTGAAGTCAGTTTAAATGAATAGCAGACACTATAGAAACTTATATCTTGAATATTTATATCATAATATTAAAGAAATGGAGTGCAATATTTGGGAAGCACCTTCTCAATTTTGTGCAAGTTATTCTTGATGTACTACTGAAATTTTTAAGAAAATGTGAATTCCATTTCTAAATCTAACACTGAATCATCTGATGTCACTTTAATCATTTTAATTATTTAGCTTTCAAATAATCCATGGATGAATGGATATATGTAGAGAGATACAGTGAATATATATATTCATACATATATGTGCTGATGCATTTTAAACATATTGTTTAGAGAGTATTTTACAAGAATTACTCACGACTAGTTATGAATCACCTATTATCACCATGAATTTTAAAGGTAGAACAAAAGACAAGGCAGTTAAGCATTCCCAGGAAAATAAACCACAACTTTCTATGACAAGATTATGTTCAATATTTTACTGAGTCTATTAGAAATCCATTCATATTGTAAGACTTAGAAGTATTGAACTAGAAAAATTGTCATTAATTCCATTCATTATTAGGGTGGCACATGCCTGTAACCCCAGCAGGCAGAGGTAGGAGGGTTGCAAGGTCCAAACCAGCCTCAGTAACTTAACAAGACCTTAGGCATCTTAATGAGACTCTGTTTCAAAATAAAAAAAAAGAAGGGATTTGGGATGTGGCATAGTGGTAAAGCATTCCTGGGTTCAATCCCCAGTACCAAAAAAAGTTGTCATCCTTCTCATCAGTATTATTATTATTATTATCATTATCATTTATTGGTTATATTTTTAAAATACACTACAGCAGAATGCATCACAATTCTTATTACACTTGTAGAACAATTTTTCATATCTCTGTATGTATTTTCACACCAATTCATTCTTCATACATGTACTTTGGATAATGATGTTCATCACATTCCTCCATCATTGCTAACCCCCAACAGTGTTATTATTATTATTGTTCCTGGGCATTCCTTTACATTTCTTTCTGTTTTTAAGGGAATATCGTGCTCCCAACATTCTTTATTTTATTTGTTCTTTTATGGGTGCTGAGGATCAATCCCAATGCCTCACACGTGCTAGGCAAGCACTCTACCACTGAGCTACATTGCCAGCCTTTTTCTTTCTTTCTTTCTTTTTATTTTTTACCTATAGTTCCTGTCTCAGTCTAATCTTTGTATTCTAGAATTTCAAGCTCCATGAAAAAAGAGGTTTTTTAACTTTACTTTTTTCCCTTTTGTGTTCCCCTAAAAGTGGTCTGCACATAGTGTGTACTTAATGACTATTGAATGTATAAAAAGACTATAAGAAATTATGAGAAAGAAATTAGTTTAATGAAGACTTTTCTGGGCTCATATATTCGAGAGAAGTTATAAGCCAACTATGTATTGAGATGCTTATTGAATATTTGCACTGGGCTTATGAACTATTTCTGCCAAATCAGTCGCTGAAAAAGATATGGTGTGATAGTCACTCTATTCTCAAGGAGATACAATTCTGTATACAAAACAAATAAACCATTGAAGCAGTCTGATTGTCAAATTTGTCAGCCAGACAGTAAGCATATTGGTAGAAGAATGAATGGGTCTTTTATTGGAGTAAGAATCAACTTCCAAGGAATAGAAAAAAAGAGGAGTAGACAAAAACAAGAAAAAATTCTGCCATATAAAGTTTTGGAGCTATTCTATTTATACCTTTATCCAATTTAGTGTTTTAACAACTAGCTTATGGATAAATACATTATTGTATGGACACAATCTATCCAATACAGAAAATATCATTTTAAATAATTCTAGCAAGTATTGAACCAAAATGGCAATACATTTTTAAGAAATTCTGTTAAGCCATTTTCCCTCAAAATCCAAGATAAGGTTATCAGTACTAGAATTGAATGCAATTCCTCTCTTGTGTTCTTAGGACCATATCCTGTGTAGAAGCACAGCATATTATTAGTAGGTGTACAATAAGAAGAACTTCCTACATAAAAAAATTAGAAGAACCAAAAAAAAGTTAGGGATTTTCCCTCAGTTACTATACACAAAAGCCATTATATTATTGTATTTGATTTTTACTGCTAACATGTTTGCATTATTTCAATCCATATTTTTTTTGTAATTATAAGCATCAATTACACTCAATATATTACACAAAAAAATTAAACCCTAGCATTCATCTATTTAGCCAATGTATGAGTAACTATGGCTACATGGCATTACTTCTGCCTTCAAAAAGCTTTTAGAGAAAAAATAGTACTTTAATATAGGCAATTATTTCTCTTATAAGAAGCTAAATAAAGATGCTGTAGATACTCAACCGCTTCTTTGGGAGTTAGAGTATGATTCAACATAGTCTAGATTTAAGCTGTACATAAAACAACCTTCAACTCCCAAGGCTTTCCTATAACATTATGTTTCTCATGCAAGGTTCCCTGTAGTTTTTTGTGGGTGCTTTGTTCCATATGGTCATTCAGACATTCAGATATCCATTCTGTGAGGTACTGCCTACCTGCTGTTCTACAAAGGGAGAAGACAGAGGCTGGAGAATTATTCAAGTTCTTTTACTTCCTCAGTTTCCATGTTTCATATATCATGCACTTCACATTCCACTGACCAGAAACATACAGATGTTGGTAAGTATATTTTCTCATATACTCATGAAAGAAAAAAGAGAGTTGGTTGACTTTCAACATAGTAAACTTTCCTGGTTAAGACATGTCAGAGGTGAGAGCTGAAAATTGAGCTATTAGTTCAAGTCAATTATGGCCAATCCATTCCAGGTAGTTATCTCTGTTCTTTTCCAAGGTTAACACAGATTTCAATATAGGAATCTATATTTCTATATTGCCTGAAACAGACTCTCTATGAATGTTGTGATTCCCCAGAATTTATAAATTGAAACATGATCACCAGTGTAATAATATTAGGAGATAGAATATTTGGGAGGTGAATAGGTCATGATCATGGAACTCTCCCTAATGGGATTAGTGTCCTTACAAAAGAGGTTCCAGAGAGCTGTGTAGCTCCTTCCCCCAACTTAAGACACTTAGAAGATACCAACCTTGAATCAGAGAAAGAGTCCTCTCTAGACATAAAATGTCAGGCACATTGTTCTTGGTCTTCTCAGTCCCCAGAACTATCATAAATAAATTTCTGATGCTTATAAATTTCTCATTTTATGATATTTTCTTTAAGCAGCCCAAACAGGCTAAGACAGGCATTAATCCTTGGAGGAAAAATGTTGACATTTGAGTCGGCTAAATACCTTAGCCATATGTTGAAAATTAACTAATGAGTGTTAATGGATTAGCTCACCAAAGAAAGCTAAGACTAAGCCAGCAGGCCAGAAACCATTAGAAAGCAAATTGGTCTCCACAGAAGAATCCCAAAAAGCCTCAACAGTTTTGACTTTTAATCCATACTCTGCTGCATAAATCAAGAATTAGGAATATGGAGGACTTCTGAATTCAAGTTATTAAGTAAATCTGTAAACAGGTTTGTTTGAAAGAATTTATAATGGATTATTTAGAAAGGCCAGCCTTTTCTTCATCCACTTAGCCATAAAATTTTATTTGTAAGAGTAGTTGAAGCAAAGGGTCTCTGAACACTAGGTCACCAGAGCCAGGAGGTGCACTGAAAAAATTGAAACTAAGTATAAATTCATGTAAGGAATCCTGAATGCTCCCTTTTTTCATAGCCTCCTTTCTTTGTGTCTTAGAATCTTGGTATTCCATTTCAGCTAGGAGATTTGGAAGATTCTCTTTGGGAAAAAAATTCTATTCATCACATTTTGAGGTTTCTCAATGAAATCTTAGAGTAGGATTATGTCAACGCAAAATATTATAATGGCCTGTTAATACATACGAACTAACAGTTAAGGGTCATTATATATCATAGGAAAATATACAAATGAAAGAAAAATACCAATAGAATAATAAATGTCCTTTGTAAGAAACAGGAAAAAGAGTCAATACAAAGACAAGTTAATCCACTATTATAAGAGGAAGAAAGAAAGAGAGGAAGGAAATGAGGGAGAAAAGTTAGATAATTTCTTTGGAATGAAAAACACTAAAGCTGATTGGAGGGATTTCCAATACTGGTTAAGATGCAGAAATAAAGAACAGATTAATCCTCCTGCTTCGAACTACCAAAACAAGGTCAAAATATATGGAAAAAAATAGATGACAAGACAATGTACATCAGGCAATGAAAGACAATGATTCCCAAATTGCCAAATGAGAGGAACCCCATCATAAACCCGGCTATTGCCTTGAGGGGATTCTGTAGCAGATGGAAAATGAACTGAGGTAGATCCCAGCAGACTCCCTGAGTGGGAGAAAGGAACTGAGGGTCTGGGGAAAACAATCCAGAGAGATTCAAGGTCTACAAGGTATCTACAAGGGTGCACCTCAAGTGTTATCCAAGTACTGATTGACACATAGGCCTGCAGTTACAATCTGAAGCCAGGAAAGAATCACCTGAAAGAGTTAGATATAACAGTACTGGGTATGGTGCCTGTTCCCACCATCGGGAAAAGTTCAAGTTTGGTCATGGACTCAGTACTCAAAAGCGTCTTGCCTAAGTCCCACACTGAGTTCTGGTCTAATTAACAACTCCTTAAAAACAAGAAACATAATGATTTATTAAACCACAGAGGGTTTGGGAGTGCAGCTTGGTGCTTGGTTAGGATGATCAAGGCCTGGATTTGGTCCCTGACACCTCAAAATAAGTAAATAAATACATAAAGAGTAACTAAACCACACCCCAGAACAAAGAATAAGACTACTTACAACAATGAAAACATCCAGCATTCTACCAGGTAACATTCACACAGGATGCAACCAATTAAAAATTAACAGACATGAAAAGAAAAAGGAAAGACTCATAATGCAAAGAAAAATAAATCAAAATGGACCCCAAACTAACTTGCACATTAGAACTAACAGGCAAGAATGTTAAGGTTTTTATTATAAATGTATTCCACATGTTTGAAAATTTAAGGACACACAGATAGATACAGAAAAGTTCTAGAACAAATCCCCTGAAATGAAAACTAAAATATCTGAGATGAAAAATACACTTGAAATTAATAGATTATACATGGCAGAAGCAGAGATCAGTAAATCCGAAATCCAAAGATAGACCAATAGAAACTATCTAAAATTAAGCACAGAAGAAAAAATTTAAAAAAATATTGTATAAGGAATAAGAGGCAGGACAACTTATAGTGACCCCAAACTGATCTAATTAGAATTTCTGAAAGGAGCAAGGAAGAACACAATATATTTGAAGAAATAGTAGATGAACATTTTCCAAGTTTTATACATACTAAAAACTCAAAAATCCACAAATATCAATAAATCCTAAGCCATAGACATATTTTTTTTTAAAAATTAAGTATCCCATCCAAATCAAACATCTCAAAAACAATTTTTAAAAAAATGACCTGGGCCAGGTGTGGTGGCACAGGCTTCTACTCCCAGTGGTTTGGAAGGCTAAAGCAAAAGGATTTCAAGTTCAAAGCCAGCCTCAGCAATTTAAGAAGGCCCTAAGCAACACACACACACACACACACATATGTATATCTCTGTTATACACAAAACAACAAATATAATGATGGTAACACATTTATTGTAAAATGTAACATAGGCAAGAAGATATTAGAGGAACATCTTTAAAATACTGAAAAATAAAAATTCTGTCATACTAATTGTTTTCAGAGATAAATTAATTTATCATATATTAGCACCTGGTACGAAGCAAGGCTTGTATTTCTGACTTTAACATCCGAAGTTAGAAGGCATGAAATTTTGTTCTCAATGTCCAGACAGGAAATTATTTCTACCTTAAATCCTTTAACTGTAATTACTCATCACTTTGGAGAGTTAGAGGAAAAGGTATTTTCAGCCAGGCAATGTCTCAGAATATTGACCACCTATGCTTCTATTCCGGAGAACTTACTGGTGTCTTCATTGTACTATATTTCAAATCTATAATTTCCCCTCAAAAAGGAGGCGGGGAAGGTACCCAGGAAACAAATGATTTAATGTGGGAGGAAGAAGAGAATTCCAATGTTAGTAGGAAGTTTAGAGATATGTAGAACAAATCTAGAGAACTATAAATTGAGAGCCCAAATAGGGGGGAAAAAGTAGATGAAGAAATATATATATATACTGATTAACTTCTAAGTTAAGAAAAAATTATATTGTAGATTTGAGAGTTAAGAGAAAATCAAGCAAAAAAGGTAGTTAGTAACTGCAGTGAAAACAGTTATAAAAGCATGGTTATTATTATATGCCTAATATAGTACCTTGCTTAGCTGTAAGATTTAGAGTCATGATCTGGAGACTAATTATAAATTTATGAAAATTATTATATAATTATACTGGAAAGATGTAAGTGATTATGTATGTGCATTCATTATTGTCATTGTGTGATATAAAATGAATGTTAAGATTCATGCTAAAGATTTAAATTTTAGGGCTGGGGATATGGCTCAAGTGGTAGCAAGCTTCCCAGGCATTCGTGAGGCACTGGGTTAGATCCTCAACACCACATAAAAATAAATAAGTGAAATAAAGGTATTATATTCAACTACAACTAAAAATATTTTAAAAAAAGATTTAAATTTTAATTTTTCTAGACATAAATAGCATTAAATTACAAATAAAATAACACCAGAAGAAGGCAGGGAGAAAAGAAAAACCTTTCATATTTTAATACCAATAACAACATTTTTCCTGCTCGTTTTTTTTTCCTTTTTTTTTTTGAAAATGGGTACCATATTTTCATTTTGCACTTTGCTCAGAGGATCAAGATTTGAGGGGATCTAGGAGTATGAAAAGCGGAAATTTTTGTTTCTAACGCAATCTCATTTGAATTTTAGAATGAGAAATACATGTTGTTTTGCTAGAAACAAAGTATTTATATTAAGATAATTGCATTAAAATGTCCATTAGCCAGAAGAAGGAAGAGCTTCCTTAGTAAAAGAGTCATGGGTGAAAATGATGTGAGGTGATGGATATGGTGAATCTTGAAGAATAAATAGGGAAAAGTAGATAATATATCTTGAAGATTCTTGAACTTGGGCTTTATTCCTCAAGCAATGGGGAGATATTGAAGAGTGGTCAAACAGATCAGGTTTTACCTGATCTTGGGCAGATTTAATTAGGATGACCAAGACACTACAGAACAGGTACAATTTTTGATAATAGCTCTTACGTCTAATTTTGATTCCTGACAATGAATAAAAAATGAGATATTTAGATGTACCATAGACACAAATTGCAAATAACTGAATTAGAATTTATTTTAAAGTGATATGGGGGAATATATCAAAATGAACAGATTTTACCACAATGAAAACATTGTGGATTATAACAGAACATTATTTCTTTTAAAAGAAATGCTTAAAGGAATGCATTTTTAAAGGTGATTATTTTTATTTTCCCCACATATTATTTTATTCTAGGCAAAGAAAAGCATTCAGATCATTCTCCCATGTCATACCTGGATGTATTTTAAGTTCACCGACAGAAAAGGATTTTATTTGAAGTGTGTCAGCCTCTTAGGATCTTAAACAGGTCCTCACCTAAATGTCATATCTTTGCTTGTGGGAGTGTGGTAGGGGGAGCTGAGCAGAAGTTATTTAACCATATTGAATAAGTCATCCAGAATTAGATACCAAATTTCTAGAGCTGATTAATAGCTATATGGGCAAAGAAAAATCTGAATTTCCTTTAGGGGAACAGGAGCTGATGGTGAAAATTATCAACAAGCTGCTAAATAACAGAAGGAAAAAAACCTCAAATGTCCCTCATGTTCTATCAATAATGTGCTTAAAAAATGTACTTAAAATGTTAAACCATTGTTACAATTTGAAAGCATGAAAATTGTATAAGCTGAAAACATAAAATGGAAGAGATAACATAGAATCACAAATTTGTGGATTCTCCCTCTTTTAATAACTGACAAAAACTCAAGTGGATTCTGTTGACAGAGACTTTATTTGCAGGAGGTGGAAGCTCTTATCTGCAAGCTATGAAACAGAAAAACTGTTCATAAAGATTGCTTTGAATGTTAGTTTCCCCATATTATGCAAGTTTAGGGATTTGAAACCCACAAAACTATGTGAGATAAAAGATACAATGCAATATGCACACTAGCATATGGTGATTTATTACCATTATTACCATTAAATAGCACATTCTTGTAAAACATTGCTCCCCGTTCAGAAGTGATGCCAACTGGTTTGATGCTTTTCTTTTTCCTAATAACAATAATTTTGTACAACATGAATTTCTCTTAAAACAACACATATAACTAGTTTAACCTGAGACTTTTCCCTGTTAATTCAGCCAGAGTTCTTGAAACACACATACATACATACATTCTTTTTAATACCAGTAGACTGGCTAAAAAAAAAAAATAGAAAAAAAACCTTTATGGTTTAAAAAAAATGACTAAATGCAAAACTGTCAGTAGCTTGTTAAAATTCATGCATGTTTAGGAAAACCTAATTATATCAGATGTTAACCATTTTTGAAGGGGGAGTTCTCTCTTTGCATTCATTAACTTAATGGACACAGGAAAAAGTTTATGTGGCCTTTTACCTTTGGATATAGGGTTGCAGTTTTAGCCATAGACTATTAATAATAGTAAAATAATGTAATAGAATTTCAAAATTTCCAAGTTCTTTAAGAAAGAAAATTCAGAGTATTTGTGTAAAAGGAGTCTTTATAGTTAGGCCAAATTTCCCCTTACAAAGTTCTCCAATGAATGCCTGAAACCATGGAGAGTAACAAATCTTTTTTTATTTGTTTATTTTGCATTCTTATATATACTTTGCCTTCTTTCTATGGATTCATCCCTATGATAAAGTTTAATTTATAAATTAGGCATAGTAAGATATTAACAATAATTAATAAAATGGGACATCTATAACAACATAATAAAAGTTATGTGAACGTAGTACTGTTATCTCAAAATGTTTGATTGTGCTATCCTAAACTTTTTTTTATTGGTTGTTCAAAACATTACAATGCTCTTGACATGTCATATTTCATACATTTGATTCAAGTGAGTTATGAGCTCCCATTTTTACCACATATACAGATTGCAGATTCACATTGGTTACACATCCACGTTTATACATACTGCCATACTAGTGTCTGTTGTATTTTGCTGCCTTTCCTATCCCCTTCCTATTCCCCCTCCCCCTCCCCTCCCCTCCCATCTTCTCTCTCTACCCCATCTACTGTAATTCATTTCTCTCTCTTGTATTTTTTTCCCTTTCCCCTCACATCCTTGAAAGGAGACCCTCATTGTTATCCTAAACTTTTGTGCTGTCCTGATGTGAAATGGACTATGTATGTGAAAAATTGAAGTGTGATGAATGACAAAGGAATTGTGACCTAGCCTTAGGCAACTTCATAAGGTTTATGGAACACAAGCACCCTGGTGCTGGGATCTTTGATCTGATCACCGATATTTGGGAAGTGTACACAGGTTGGAATAGCTGGAATGATTTATGTCTTAGGTGAGTTGGAGTGCGATGGAACAAGATTCTATCCAGATAGTCAGAATGTCACACAATTTAAAACTTATAAATTGTTTATTTCTGAAATTTTCCACTTAATATTTTCAGACTGTAGTTGACCATGCTTAATGGACCACACAAAACAATTGCAAAAAAAAGGAGGATTATTGTGATAAATATTTTACAATCAACCATTTTATAGCAGAAAGTCTAGTTAGGAGTCAGTAGCCATAGTAATTTTGGAGTGTAAATTCCTTAATAATCCCATAGTGGAATTACTTTATTTTCTGTCATATGCAGCACAGGTCTTAATATCTTGCTGTGAAAGTAAGGTGCAGGGGTGATATGAATTGAGGCCGACTTTTGTGCTCAATGTTAACATTTAAGTGTTTGCTCAGAAAAATCCTAATTAAAATGAACAGCAACACACTATATAAGATATCTAGACATGATTATTAGAATTATATGCATTATTTATAAAGGGCATTGAGTTGTTTAATTATTTTTTTAAAACTTTTTATAAAACATAATAAATCCTCAGAGAAATAAAGAAAACTACTCAAAGAGATTGTAAGGCCCTGCAGTTTTCATGGCTCTGCTAGAGGCAGTGGTAGCAGGAGACTGTGAGATGTTGAAGCGCTTGTGTAAGTATTTAGTTGGCTTTTTACCTGGATAATTCTCAAATGATTATGGAATATCTTGGGATCTCTCATCTTTTTATTTCCTTCTATGATTTCATGGATCTTTCCTTCTTTCACTCAAGGATTTAGTTGTATGGACACTGATGTTTAAGAAAAGGTGTTTTCTGTGCATAATGGATATACCATCCTCTGGGAACCATTAATTAAAGTAGTAGATAAGTGCTACAAATGACTTGACAGTGGGGAGGAAATACTGATGGATTGCTTGGTGACTATATCTTACTGGGGAAAACCTAGGGTTGCAGAATCATTCAGAATCCACTTCTGCACATCCCTCCTTCTCTCCAGCTATGGTTTTATGTCTTGTCTTTAAATCTTGTCTTTAAAGCTTCCATTTCACTTTGGTTTATGATTGAATCTCTTAGGAAAGTCATTTATTTTACTTCCAGTGATAGATGGCTTGTGGAAAGAAACTGGACCACATTAATACCTCTACTCTTTCATGTTCTAAGAGAATCTTGTAATCTACAGCAAAATGTCACAAGTATCCAAGGGACATTATAATATCAGCTGCAAAAACACTTCTATAACTAAAGTTTACTATAAGAAAATACATTAAAACATTAGTATTTCATCTTATTGACAAGCACACAGAAACATGAAATGTACATTGATGTGTGTTGTTATATGTTTTTGGCAACTTAAGTAAGTACAGTGCTAAAATTTTACTGGTGACAATCACATTTTGTTGAGGCATGGAGCCTGTCATCAAGAATATGCTGACCACATAAAGAATTATATGTAGGTTTCCATGCTGTTATGAGATCTAAAGAGAGAAATATTTGCCCCTGTTTTTCCACATCATTAGTGTTGCATATTGGGTTATTTTGTTTTGTTTTGATTTTTGTGTCTTTTAAACACAGATGACTTCCATTTATTTCAGGAAAGCATTATCTTTCATTGTAACTAAAATTTGTCATTTGTAACCTGGTGCTTTTAAGAATTGAAAACTCCTAGGATGTTCAATAATAAGAGTTAACATTAATCTATAGCAAGAACTTTCCCTACATCAACTCATTTCAACTTCACATTATCCTGGAAGCACTATTGTTATTCCTATTACCTAGATGAGAAACTGCAGCAAAAAGAACTTTGCTAAATGTTCTGAGGTGGGAGCTAGGATCCAAACCAGATCCCACTTCAGGTCTGAGTCTGAAGCTTCTGTTCTCAGCCTCCTTGGCAGCCTCTACCTTTCCATCTGGTACTGGAGCTACGTCTCCTGATGTCTCACTCTGTTCCTGGTCTTGTATTAACAGGGAGGGCTTACTTGAATATTTTTTGCTCACTGTTTATTTAAAGAGGGTCTTTTGAGCCAGTTGGTTTTGTTTTTCTGTCTGTCCTACTAGGTATTCAGGTGGTGGGGATATATGACAGGTGGGAGGAATGGACATTCACTGTTTCTCAAATTGTATCTTCTCTATCACTCGAATATAGTAGTGATTTAGATATATATTTTCTTAGTTGATGTGAGAATATGGGAAAATAATTTTGAAAGATGTGTTTAAGAGAACAAAGAGATCTTAATTTATATGTAGACTTTCAAAGAGAATGTTGAAGCAAGAACTTTGCTAGAATAATATCCAGATGAAATCAAGGGATGCTAAACATTTAATCAGGCAGAATCATCTTGTGATTATTATTTTTCATGACCAGAAATTTGATTTCTGCAGATTCTAAAACATACCAGGAACTACTGTATAAATTAAGAAGCTAACAAACTAACTTACAATAAGAATTTTAGTTAAACAGATGGACTGAATCTCTCATATTTAGTGCTCAGTGCAGTCTTTCCCTGTTTACCAATTTATGTTTGAAAACAAACTGAAGATCGAAAAAAGAGTCAGGAGATTTGGAACACATCCCCAAGCTGATGTAATTATGTTATCAAACTATTTTGACTACCTCAGGGCTTATTGCTGAAAAGGGAGAATTCAGTTATAATGAGTAAGTTTTCTTGTTATCTTTCTTCTCCACCTTGTAATATTTAGTGATTGAAGGGTCACAAACTTGTGGATGAAAAGATTTTTATTTTTTAACTATGTAATCTATACTTTTATAAATCTCATGAATATTTGAGAAGTCATGAATATGCATACATATATAGGTATATTTCAGGAAATATTATTCATATCAGTTTTGCTGTGCTTAAGTCCTTCAGAGGACATGAAAACTTCTCCAATGAATTTGTGAGAAAATTCTTTCTATATATGGGAAATGTTCCATTCTATTTTATTGTCAGGCTAGACAATAAAAGGGATATGGATTGAAAGGAGTTTACAGAACTCCTTTTTATTTTCTATTTTTTCCATTTTCCTTACTATTTCAATGTTGCTAAAATTGTCATTCAATGACTATTAGAAAATTATGAAAGACTTCAAAATGTTCCTAGATTTAGAGCTCATGTGATTTCAAAAATTCAACTGACAATTTCTCTGAGGTTTCATTACTCTTCCAATTCACATTTTACTCTACCCCTTATCCTACAGCTATCTGTTATATTTTGCATCTTAAATGTCCCTCGAAGATCCTTGTGCTAGAGATTTTGTTGACACCATGTGGCATTTTGATAGGTGATGAAACCTTCAGGAAGTGGAGTCTAGTGGAAGGAATTTAGGTCATTGTAAGTGGGAAAATGGAAACCCTTTTTCACTGGGCTTTCTTGTCACTATGATGTGAGCAGCTGTCTCTGCCATGGTCCCTCACCTTGTAGTAGTATCCACCACAGGTCCAAACACAACAGGGTTAAGCATCCATCCAATGAAACCTCAGAAGCCATGAACCAAAATAATCTTTTCATTCTCTTAAGTTAATTATGTCAGCTATCTTTTCACATTTGTGGATACCTGACTAACCCATTATGTGTCCTGTAAATTAGTATTTAGGAAATAGAAAACAATTCTTTTCTAATTCATCCATGCTTTTCAATTGTTACCAAAACATAGGATTAAATGATCTTCTGAAGCACCCTTGTGTATTTGTTCTAGAATTGATTCCTGATAAGTAAGGTAAATTTTAAAGTAAACAAATTTTCTGTGAATATAAAGAGGAAAGAACTGAAGAGAGAAAAGATTCAAAATAACTGAATTTTAGATTTTAAAGACCAAAATAAAAAATTAGGAAAAATAAGTTCAATTAAAACCAATAGCTATTGTTGCACTTGATAAAACAGGGCTCATAAGTGCTCTGAAATAATTTATATATATTACTAGCTCATGGCTAGTAATTATTAAATAGGTAAGATTTTCAATTACTCTCAGTTTTTTTATGACAAACAAGTCTCTAGTTTTGAAACTAATTTGGACTCATTTACAATTTCCATATAACTTCTTGTGGAGTCTTGACATTTACAAAAAAAAAAAAAACGAAAACACAAAATCAGTGAGGGAAGTCAAAGCTAAAACCAATTGAAACAATATAACTATAAGAAGAAGAATTTCATAGATGTAGAGATCATTTAATAAAATTTCTATCAAGGGCTAAAAGAATAACTGAGGAATAGATCTCATGAAGAGGATGTTTTTAAATCATTTAAGTAAGATTTATTTTGAAAGCAAAAAGAAAGTAGTTGGTGCGAGAACTTCATGATGATGAGGTACTCAGCAATGACAGAGAACAAAGAGACTGAGCAGAGTTTTAAGGAGTTCAGCCACCATGTACAAGTTTTGAAGAGATTTTTAATTATTTAATGTCTTTTTAATGATAATTTAAAACATGACCCATGTTGAGAGTGTAAGAAATGTGCTATGTGACTCATCCAACACAAAGAATGTGGCTTCCAGTGTTAAGCAGCATAGAGTTTAAGGCCCTGTTCCCAATGCCAACTCCTCTACTTCTCAGAGGTCCTGGGAAACTGGAACTTTCTTCTCATGATAGAATTTGCTTTCTCCTTTTCAGTTTCCTCTTTTCTTTAAGTTAGCCATCTTTGAGGCTCATAGATTCTATTCAGTAGATTATTGATTGTACCCCAACTGGGTGCTAGTCACTGATGTCAAAAGATATGGAAACCACTATCCCTGTTATTGGAAAACTCACACATTGAACACATCACAAACAAAAGCAAGAAGCAACCCTCAGACCCTAATCATCGGTGACTTATGATATCAAGTACTTTTTCACATGCTCACTGGCCATTTATAGGTCCTTTCATGAACTGGCCATTCAAGAATTTTGACACATTTTACTGAGCATTTTGTCATTTTATTATTGACAACATATTGTGACCACAAATTCTGTGTCATTTATTTGTGTCACAAATATTTCTCCCTTCTTTGGATAATCAAGAATAGTTTAATATTTCTCTTGATATTCTTTATTGACATTTTAGTTATGTTCCTTTGTATAACTGTTTTTAACAGTTGCTCTACATCCAATTTTAACTATGTACTTTCAAAATGATTTCACCATTTTGTGAAAAATATGGGAAATTTATGCTATTGTATTTTTAATATTATGTTGTATCCTCTATGTTCTTAATTGTTGTATAGTACACTTCAATATTATCAACTCAGAACATTATCATTTTTTATTAGTATTTTTTTATAAAAATGTTTAAACACACACACACGCACAAGCTTGTAAAATAACTTTTTGTAGGCCCCTATATAAAACAGCATATTCATGTCTTTTGACCCATCCTCTGGAATTGGGGTTCTATCTATTGTCACATGCCTTTAATCTTAAAATTTGCAACTTGTGCCATAGGGCTAATGTAGACTTTTTTCAGTTTGCATATTTTTAATAATGGAATAATTTATGTATAATAAATTTCCTCCACTTTAGTGTAGGTATTTGAGCATTCCTCGTTTTCTATTGGCCTTTAGTGTGAGTATTGAGTGAATGTAAGCAAGAGCTGAACTGAGTTCAGGTTTTCTTATTGCTTCTGTTACCCTCAGTTTAATCACTGTCTTCAAATAAATCCAGTTCTGTCTGTGTTGATGACAGGACTGTTGTCAGGTGTATTTTTCTTTTTCACCATTTTGGTCCCTCCCTTAGCTTGAAGTCTTCCCATTGCACCTGGGCCAATTGACCTATCCACTCTGTCTTCTCCACTAAGGGACATGTGCAGAAGTGTAGGGAGGACTGGGTTGTTTTGTTGTTCTGTTGAAGTTTCAGTCTACAATCCCGGGTCTTGTAGATGAGGCTTTCTTAGGGTATAGGCCGGGTTGTTTTCCTTCTCTTCTCAGACATGCTGTTTTATTTTTCTCTTTCTCATCTCCAGCTGTGCATCTTCCCCTGGGCTCTAGAAGAAATGGTGTTTGCTGCTCTTTTACCAGAAGCTCAAGGCTTTTATTCTCTGAGGAGAAAGAAGAAAGGTTTGTTCCTTTTTTCATAGGAGCTGCTATTCCTTAGCCCAAGTCTGCAACAACAGGGACCTCACTGTTCTTATAAAGTAGCAACCATCTCATCTCTGCTGGTTTTATCACCTCAACTTTCTATGAATTTATATTTTACTTTATGTATTTGTTTATCTATCAATCACTTTTTTCTGGCTCATCCATAAGATGATGGATAGCTAAATTAAAGCAGAGAATAAGTCTGGTTTTTAACTTTCATATCTACATGCTCAATAAAGGAGCTAAATTATAGTTGCAATTTAGCAAAAATATACTCAAATGAAACAATTATTGTCTGTTTTTGAGGGGGATGCATTTTATGTTTTCTGTAACTTTTTTAAATTTCAAATTTACTGAAAGGTTGAAATAATACTATAAGAAGAACACATATACCCATTTAAAAAAATGAATCAATTAATTGTACATTGCCTTAGGCTTTACTGTTTCTTTCTCTCTCTCTGTGTGTACGTGTGTGTGTGTCTCTGTGCTATAAACATTTATCCATTTTATCCTATTCAATCCTTAACTATACCACTACATAATAAAAAGGGGTTTTTAATTGCACAGTTCTGGCAGAATTATCAAAATGAGGGAATTTAAAACTTTAAATTGACGATTCAAATTGTTTTAAATTTCATTTAAAACTATTATCTATTCTGTAGCTCATATTCAAATTTTGTCAGGTTCTCTCTACAGCCCTTGATAGATTTCTTCTTTCCTGGTTTAGCATTCAATTAACGATCAAGCATTGTCTTTATTCATCATTTAGTTTCAGTTTCCTCTAAAACTGTATGAGATCTTCAACTTTTCTTTATCTTAAGTAACTGTTATTTTGAAAGGGCACTCCCATTTATTTATAAAATTACTCAGATTGAGTTGTACAATGCTTCGGCAAGATTAGATTTATATCATGAATTTTAGCATGCAGAAGTGGTGTTGAATCCTTCTCAGTGCATCATATCAAACAAAATAAAATGCCTATTCATGGCAATAAGTATTCTGAGTTGGTCTTTCTTTCAAAGCACTTGCAAATTCTTATATCAAAAAGGGCCAAATGAAAAGAGATTGGAAATCTGTGTTCAGCTGTTGTATACCATATGGGAGGTATTAACATTAGAGTTAAAGACCTACCAAGGGAAAGTGGATGAAGTAAATTTCCCAAACTCACTTGGAGTCCTGGAAAGCATATATTCACTACAAAGAATGAGACTTATGAAGTCTGAAACCAAGGGTTCAGTCACCTTAATTCTCTTCCACTGTCACTACATCAAGAAAGGGAATTTCATTATAAAACTGGAGTAAAAATAAGCAAAAAAAAATTCTTATCTGAAAAATATGACATACATTTTCATGTTTTATATGTAAAATTGAATATGAAATAAATTAATAAAGCAATTGAATAATCTATTAAATGACAAGAGGAGAAAAAATTTTAAGAAGTAATAAGATCTCAAAACTAAATACAAATAAACAATAATAACAAAACACAAGGACTAAAAACTATAGTTAAAAGTTGAAGACTATCTAAGGAGAATAAAATTAAACTAGAAATATATTATGACATAATTTAAAAAGCAAAGAGATTATCTGAAAAGGAATGAGAATGAAAGTTATGCCATGAAAACACTTGTTAAAGAAAGCTGGCATATTTAAACAAACACTAGACGAATTGTAAAATATACATAAAGGCAAAATATTTAAAAGAAATAAGTAGTAATATTTATAATAATAAAATAATGATTAAAACAGGAAACTATAATCATTAAAAATTTATATGCAACTAATAACACATTGTGAAATATATAAAGCACAAATGGAAGAGATAAAAGAGAAAATAACAAATCTACAATATGGGAGACATTAATACAATTTTGTCATTTTCTGGATTAAATAAAACACCAATAGATGAATAATGAAATCAAAAGTTTTCACATAATCTATATGTATAAATTTTTACATGCAACATTTACAAAATACATATTATGTATAAGTATAGAAGAACTTTTTATCAAAATCGTTAGTATGCTTCACTAAGCAAGTCATAGTATCAAAGAATTAAAATCAGATATGTGTTCTTATTAGAGTGAAATTAATTATTAATCAATACATAAAATTAACATTCTAAATATTTATTGATTAATAAATATATTTATTCCTAAGGTATAAACCAAGAAAGAAATCACAATGAACTTTTTAAATATATTAAAGTGAATGATGATAAAAATGTTATATGTCAAAGTGTGTGAGATGCAGGGAAAGCAGAGTTTGGTAGAGTTATATAACAATAGATGTTAGAAACAAGGAAGATTGCAAATCTATGATGTGCACATTAAGAAGTTATTTTTAATCATTATAATGTATCACAAATCTTTGAAATACAAAACATAATATAAAATGCAGGAAATCGACAGAGTCAAACAATGACTCATTGACATGCCTAATAAAAATTGATGAACAACTTGAAAATATGACAAAGAAAGAAGAACAAATATTAGCAAATATTACCAAACAGGAAATGATAAAAGAAAGACCATTAAACACATGAAAGATATAAAAATATATAACATGCCATAGATTTGACAAGTTAGGCATTAATGGACAAATTCTTAGAACAAAAGTTATCCAAGATTGCTTACAAAGACAGAACACTTACAAATTTTTGTTTTAACTATTAAAGACATTGAATCTGTAATTGAAAAATATCCCCCAACAAAATCTTAGGTCTAGATGATGGTTGAAGTAACGTTTTACAAGCATTTATGGAATATATAAAACAATATTATACAAACTTGTCCAGAGAATGAAAAAAGATGAAGTATTACCCACCTTATATTTCAAGGTTACCTATTTTTAATATTGAATGAGAATTTTCATGAACAGAAAGGATAATCCTAATATCAAATTCTTAGGAAATAACATTCAGCAATATATATGAAAATCAGAAATCAGACTGAGGTGAAATTATATTAAGAAGGCAGGGCATTTTAATAATTAAAAAATTAGTTTAATTTGCCACGAGTTTGGAACAAATAAAAAATTCATTTAAATATATCCCTAGATACAGAACCAAAGTTTGATAATTATCCAACATGATTTGTAATTTAAAATTACCTGACACTTGCTGGTGGTCTCGTAACTTGTAAAGCATATAAGAATAACAAATAATAACAAATACACACATTATAATAAATAATAAATTTAAATGTACATAAGATAAAAAATTACACATAATTATAATAATAAAATTTGGAGTATGTTCAAAAAATTAACTCATGAAATTTAATGATGCAACTCTGAAAACTTTCTACTTGATATTTTTGTAACCACTCAAAATACTTCTGTTTGTTCAAGGCCATAGCTGAAAAAATAATGCCAATAAATAAAGAGGTAGAAAGATACATATTAAATGAATAAAAATGAAATTTTATTTTATGTGTATGGTGACTTTCTCCCAAAGAATACAGTATGGAAAGCAGGAACATAGAGTCTAACTTTATCATGTAAAAATTTGGCAAGCACAACCTCAGCCAGATAATCAAGGTCAATATCAATACTCATAAATCATATGTTCCCTATGTACTATTGATTTAATGTGATAAAAAATGGGACGTATCTTCTGTGATCTTTTAACAGATGTATCCTCTGCAAAAATTTTATCTTTGTTTTGATCATGAGGAAATTATCAAATTCCAGTGGAGAGGCATTCTACAAAAATTTCCCAAAATTGTTAGCTTACTTAAAACAAGGAAAATCAGAAAAAAGTGATGCAGCCCAGTCTAAGGGACCCCAGAACAAATTTTATAAAATTATATCAAAAACACAGAAATCCTGATAAACTATGGATTTGCATTAGTAATAGTGTATCAATATTGGTTCATTAATTGAGACAAGTGTACCCTGATAAAGTAAGATATCAATAGAAGGATCGATGCAGAATATATATGAACCCTGTGTGCTATCTTTACATGTTTTACTGTATATCTAAAATTGTTCTAAAATAAAAAATTGCAATATATGTGAACCTCATTATGTATATACCTATGTACATATATTTATATGATTGTACACACACAAAAATGTCACAAAACAGTTTTATTCTCAAAGGAATCTCTGTTTCTTCCAGAATAAGTATTCCAAATCCAGCCGATCCAGATGTAAGTATATGATGTAAAACATTCTGAAGACTCATACCACAAACCCCAAAGGTGTATGTTAGACTTAGTAAATATACATGACATATCATGAAAAAAATATTGTTTTTCAGGAGAAAGCAAAATTAATTTTTCATCACAAGCTGGATAGTTACAAGTGGAATGCAGTCTTTAGTTAGAAACAAAACTGTTTTATATTATATTCATAAGAGTTGGTTTTTAAATGGGTTGCAGTAACAGATTTCATTGTTCCTCCTTTGGGAGTCTATTTATAACATTATTTATATGTCAACTTGATGGTGCTCTTTCATCATAAAGCCTACTTAATTTAAAGTTAATTGGGTCATAAAACAAAAATACAAACCAAAGGGAAAAGCTTAGGGGTGAAGTTATTTCTCGCAAGTGTTGGTAGAGAAAACTGTTGGCTGTCAAAAGTTCAAGCACAAATTGAAACAAGACCTTTTTTTGACATTTATAAAACATAAATGTTACTTAGATTACAATGAAATTTTAATGAAGATATGTAGAAGTGCTTCAAAGATTAACAAACTCATATTACTTTGAATAATGAATAATACTTATGTACTTAGCCATTGTAGTGTTTTGCTCTGTATTCTAAATTTTTAATTTTTATTCTAACTATAAATCAAAAGGTGAAACATGCATAGAGCTGTCCAATATTAATATATAACCATTACAAAAAATACACTTTTTCCTAAATAAAATTATAAGACATTATATTTATGAATACCTTAAGACCAAAAAAAATTAGCTGTATGGTATGTTTGGAAAGAAAAATCTATGACCCCTTATCATGTTTCTGAAGTTTCTGTTTTTCTCTCCACAAGTGAGAAATTTTCAAGGGAGCATTCTGGGTCCCTTCATTTCTCTCAAATGAGAAGTGCAACATAATTAATTCAAGTTTATTAGCTGCGAAGCATGCTTATTGACATTCTTGGCATTCAATTCCACTTTCTCTTGTAAAAATAAAAAATAAAACTTGCATTTTCCTATCTTGATGTTTAGATGGGAATCACCTAATTTCAAAGGTGGACCACTATTAAATCTCACTTTCCCAGTTTTTAGCCAAAGGTTGGAGATGATAATCAGATCTAAACAATAGTTTCCTCATAACCACAGTGATTAGTTTAGTGATGGGTATGGAAATTTGTTCTCTGAGAATAATATGGCATTGTGAGATATATCCTGTTGTGTGATCTCTTCATCTGTATCCAAATCATTTTCTGCCATCTCTCTATTCCTTTCATACTCTCTGAATATAGATAAGAACTCAAGTAACTCAGAGTTTTGGTGGCTATGTTGCTACTACAAAAGAAGACAGCTATAAGAAAAAGAAACTCATAAAATATGAATGTAGATAAGGAAATTGGTTACATTCTTGTGACATGAAAACCTATGGCGGTATAGCTCCAGAGCCCACCTGACTACTGACTTTGTAGGCCTCTTATTAGGGGACTTAGAGGAGGTGGTTGATGTCATGTATAGTATTAATAATAGACATTTCTAGAGACACATCAGTTTGTGGAGCACATTGAGCTTTTACTCATGCATACCATGCTGTATTTCTCTCTTACCCTCTCTTGGCTCAGGCTGAATAGGTTTGATTCTGTTTCTGCATTTATGTGGTGACATTTCATGGGCAAGGTCTATTAGGTGAGAAAGGATATTTACCATTTCTCTCCTTCTCTCTCTAATTTTTTAACAAATTGATTTACAGTGAGCTTGGTGTATGAAAGTCTGTACTGTGCACACAACTCTACACACAGATGTATGCACAATTTTTTGAAATTTATTTTTAACTGATAAATAAAAGTGTATGTTTTTATTGAATATAATGTGATTTTTGATGCTTAACTACATAGTGGAACGATTAAATCAAGATAATAAATATATCCATCAACTCACGTATTTCTTTTTCATGGAGAGAATATTTAAAGTCTATTTTCAAAGTAATTTTTAAGTATACATTAATATTATTATTATTGTCTCACCATAACAAACAATAGATTTTCAGAATTTTTTTTTCCCAGCTCAACTGAAACTTTTTACCCTTTGGATATATATCCAGTATGGGATTACTGAGTCACAAGGTAGTTTCTTAATTTTAATATTTTGAGAAATGTTGAAAGCATTTTCAATAATGACCACAGTAATGTACATTGCCACTGTGTGTAAGTGTTCCCCTTTCTCCACATGCTTTCCAACATTTTCTTTCTTTCATCTTCTTGTTAAAAGACATTCTAATAGGTGTGAGTGGGTATCTCACGGACAAATATCAATTTAGGTAGAAAGTAAGAGACTCTCAGTTTAGCTTCAGTTCCCACCCACAATCTTGGATCCAACATTTATCGGACCTTCCTCTACTTTGAGATTTATAATTTCCTACCTTTTGCAGCATTAATGTGTTCCACAATCCTCATTTGGTCAAACAATCCCTTTGGTATACTTTCTACAATTTAAGCTTTAAGAGGGAAGGGGTTTCCTTTCCCATTCCTACATGGTATTTTTTTCAGATTATCTACAATGTAAGTTCAAACAATCAATAAATAGATGAATGCATGATGTATTATTTGTGGGTTTTGGTGTTGTCATGGAACTGATGTGAGTGGCTAACTAGACTTGTGATTGCATTGCTGCAATTCATCTTCCACTGGTGGTGGAAAATAGATGAGTGATCATGCCTTGTTTTGTAACAATTTAACATACCAAGTGTCAACTGTTAGAAAGACACAGTGCTCCAGACTGTGAATATTGCCATGTCCTCATGACTATTCCAGATGGATTCAAAGAGGTTTAACAACAATGGGGATTTGTCATAGCTGGCTTTCCAGAACAAGCCTGGGTTTCTGTATTACTTGGAACAACCACAATAAAGACATAAGTGATATTTTAGTGCCTGATGACTGGTCCTTGTTCCCCAAATATTATCAATGAAACTCTTGAAAATCTTTCACCTTCTTAAATTTCCCACCACAGTTGCCCTGGTTGTAACTCTCCTCATTTCTTCCCTAAATTGCCATCAGAGTTTCCTCAAAATTTTCATGGCTGTAGGTTCCAATTTCACCACCATCTACCTACTGCTTGTGTGACTTGGAGCACAGTTTAAAACATTTATGAGTACTATTCCCACAAATGTAAATCATATATCATACGTCCAACATAGAATAAGGGCCAGAAGTAAATGTGTCAAAACATGTGGAAATGCCAATGAAAACAATTGGCACTCAATAAATGCTATTTTAACATTTTCCCCTTCTTTATACAAAAATTCTAATGTCTGATGAAAGCTTATCTTACCCAGGATACATTAGTGAATATATGTAACCTATCAAATAAAGCACAAACTCTTAGGCTGACACTCATAATTCACCATTAACTCAACCTTTTAAAACTTTGTTTCCCACACCAAAATCCCTCATCACACCCAGCACTTGCAGGTGTGCCTAGATCTGACTGAAATTCTGTTGTCCACTTACTGTCAAAATATTACTTACTTGTTAAAGTTTACCTTATGTTTTCCTTTTCTGTAAAGCTTTCTTTAATATCTAGATTGTTATTGCAATTCCTAGATCCCCATTAAACCTGGATTTGGGGAAAACCTTCATTTTTTATTTAGACTCTGCCCGCACTTCTAGAATATAATGCCACATCTCTTCCTTACAATGTACCTAATAGTTTCTTAACAAAAATTTGCTGAATTTAGTCATGGAAAATAAGCTTCAAAGAGTATGAAAATTATCTGAATAAATTTCAGCAGTCATAATTAGATAGGAATCAGATATTGGGAAAAACAAATCCCAGGTACAGATTGAGGTGTAGGGTGTTGGGGAACTCAACTGAGATCTCAGGTTAAAATATGATATTCATTTGTCATTAGTCAGATGTATGCAGATTTCCTTTCACACAAAAATATCTGGAAGAGGATTTAAATACTTTTAAGTGCTTGAGAATTTGGGAAAGTCTTTTGTACATTTGTGGAACAGTTGAGTACACCATGTTTAGAGTCACAGAGAAGAAGAGGCCACATTTACCTGACATCAGCCTTTTCTGAGAATTAGTTGTTTAGGCACATGGAACAGTCTATTTATTCATGAAAATTATAAGTATAAACACCCTTTAAAATGCTCTGCTGTACCTACTTGAAAGATTGAAAACTCTGATGCATATTCCTCTACTGTACCTGCATTTTAGTAAGTAAACAGCTGCCCTATGATTCTTTTTGCTTTCTTGATGAGGAATGAGCAGTACTGCCAGGGACAGGAGAGAAAGAAAGTGACCCAGTTAACCCCCTTGTCAACAGACACTTAAGTAAATGGTTGAATGATATATTCTCCAAGGAAGAGACCTGATCCATAAATGCTGTTAGGAGGATATTCTTAGTTAAAAGATTAATTAGCTTCAGAAACTGTAGAGCACAGATTTCTGTAGAAGGTTGGGTACGTCATATAACTCTCTAGATTATAAAAATGGATTCTTTTCATAATTTAATGATCTGCTATATGAGGAAAGCACACAAAAATTATTTAGACACCTCATTTATTATTCTGATCCAGAGGTGCATATCCAATGCAAGAAAATATTTTGTGAAACATTTTAAGATATCTTCTGAAGTAGTCTGCCATACTATTGGAAATGAAAATCTCAATATTTGTATTTCAACAAAGAAGTATGGCAATGAGTTGGTATGTAAATTGCACAAGTAGAAGTGAGTTATGCATTTTTAAAGTGGCTAAGTAATACTGACTAGTTACAGGAGCAAACCAAGGTTTAGGGCAGGGTTACTGAATCAGTCTGAAAATAACATTTAGGACCATTTCCACAAAATTTTATTTTTATATTACGCATTCATCTATTTTTTTGGTCAGAGCATTCAAAAAGTCCATTTTGGTGCCACAAGTACTCTTTGAGCCTTTCAATGTTTTGCTGTTTAATTTAGAAAAAGTATATACTGCCAATATTACCTTCTTCTAAATGAAACTTATGATCTGGTTAATGTTTCTTTATCTGGCTAATGTTTCTTTCTCCTTATACAATGTTTCCAGATTTTATCTTACTAAGAATTCTAGGGGAAATGTCTATATAATAGTGGAAATATAATTTTCCTCAAAAATATAATTAACTATCATGAATAGCACATATAAGAGTTAGAAGTATAGATAATAACTTTCCACTAATTTTGTTGAAGTATTTCATACAGATCATCACATCCTAATGAGGACACCCACTTATAGTAAAAAAAAAATGGTGCTTTCATCAAAGATATATATCAACCCACTTGAATTAGACATCTTTTATATAATTCAAGAGTTTCTTAAATACTTAATCTGAACTGACCTGGGAGAACAATTAACTCAATATTTATGTTGAAACTAGAAAAATAAAAGACTACTTTCTACCAAATAGAAAATGAGAGCAGATGAAGCAGTGAAATCATATATTTTGCATCTACATAGTTTTTTTTTAATTTGAAAAAGAGAACTTCACGTAATTGTAGGAATTTAAGCTCTGAAATGCACTCTCAATATTGGATCTTGTGAAAAGGAAAGCATGGTTTAGGTTGATTTGAAAACAGACATAAAAAAATACACTGTGACTTCTGCTTTAGGCCAAGATATAGAAATACAGGATATATCTGCACACCAGAGCAACTAAGAAAATGGCACACAATATGTAAAATAATGTTTATTTAGACACTCCACATGAGGCCCTGAATGGTGATCCTAGAGAGATTGGGTCCAGCCAAGTTGAGCCCTCTAATTGGAGTTCTCTGATTGCTACAGCTGATTGTCCTAAATTTCTGGGAAATATGCAAGGAGAGTTTAGCCAAGCAGAGACTAGTGGGCTCCCTGAGTTAAGGAGATAAAGCTGTGAGTCAGAAGATCAAAGAGACTAGAGTTTGCAAGAGAGAGTACTGGAGAAGAGAAAGTTTCAGGGAGAAAACTCCGGAGACCTATGGAGGATCTGCCTTAAGTACCTAGCTATGTACTGATCAGTGTATATGTATAAGAAAACTATCAGACACTAGGGAAAGAATCACTTAAAATGCTTAGAGGGAATAGCATCTGTTTTTTGAGAGAGCTGGGGAAAATGAGTATTGCCACCAGCCAGATTGAAAAACATCATAACTTATTGGTCATTGGGGATGGTCCTCAGAAGTGTTTGGCTTCAATAGTGGGACATAAACAGCAACAGAACAAATGTTACTTCTGGTCTTAATTAACTATATGCCATTAAATTTCATACATACAGATGCAGAACATTTAACAAAATATTAGCCAATCTAATCCAGCAATATTTGAAAAGGTAATATATTTTGACTACTATACATTGTATCTCAACAGACACCCCCCCCCCAAAAAAAAAGCTCATGAAGTAAAGATTTGGTTGCCTTACTGGAAGGTGGTGGAACTTTGAGGAGGTGGGGTCTACTGGATGGACATTGGGTCATTAGAGGTATGCTCTAAGCAGATATTGGGATCACTCTGCCGCTCAGTCTCTGCCATATTTTTCTGCCTCACCACAGGCCTAAAAACAATAGAGCCAATTGATTATGGACTGAAACCTCCAAAGTCATAAGCAAATAAACCTTTCTTCCTTTAAGTTTTTTTTTTTTTTAGGTATTTTGTCATTCCACCAGAAAACTGGTCAACGGTGATCAAATAGAATTAACTTAAGTAGGACTGGCTCAACATTCAAATGTAAATTCAACCTATCAACTGACATAAGAAGAAGAAAATTTAAAAAACTACAGATATTATCACAATAGATAAAGACAAAATATTGATAAAATCCAATGCATATTACTGAGTAAAATTCTTAGTAAACTGGAGATAGATGTAAACTTCCTCAACTGAAAAATTACATCTACAAAAACTCTATATCTGGCATTACATTTAATAGTGACAAGAGAATCTGTTACTTTAAGATGAGCAACAAGATTATTTGTTCTTACTATTCCTATTGAATTTCACCCTGAGTCCTAGTCAATATGATGTTGTAAGACAAAGAATTAAATTGGTAAATAGATCTGAATGGAAGAAATATGGTTGTCATTATCCATATATGGAATGTATGTTCACATGGAAAATCCAAGGAATCTATAAAAACAATCTATCAGAACTAATAGGTGAGTTAAACACAGTTGCAAGATGTCAATATAAATAAAAACTTATTATATTTCTACATACTAGTTGTGAACAATTAAAATACAAAAATTAAGTACACATGCACAAAAGAATAAATCCAACAATCTTGAGACTTATCCTTGGCAAAGTCTGCTTGCAAGTCTGGCCTTTATTTAGATTTTGGAGAGATGAATTTCAGGAAGATTCCCCTCAGTCTTTGATAAAAATGGGTCAATGAGCCAAAACTCTTCATGAAAACAATATGATTTGTGGTGAATACCTGCAGAACTTTGGTACACACTAGGCAGAGTGCCTACAAGACCCACTCCCAATAAGAGCCTTAGGTATTGATCTCTACTAAGCTTTCCTGAAAGAACATTTCATATCTGGTCTCACAACTTCTTGGTGGAGGGATTAAGCATATTCTGTGTGAGTCCATCAGGAGAAGACTTTTCAAAAACGTATACCTGGTTTTCTTTAGATTTACCCCATGTGCCTTTTTCTTGCCTATATCTTAGTAAGCTTTCTGTCATTGTGAACAAAATACCCGACAAGAACAACTTAGAAGAGTAAAAGTTTATCTTGGGATCACTGTTTCTGAGGTTCAGTGCAGGGTCAACTGACCCCATTGCTCTGGGCCCAGGGTGAGACAGTACCTCATGGTAGAGGACATAGAGGAAGAAAACTATTTAAATCATGGAATCCAGGAAGGAGGGAGGGAGGGAAGGAGGGACGAAAGGAAAAAGAGAGAGAGAAGAGAAGAGAAGAGAAGAGAAGAGAAGAGAAGAGAAGAGAAGAAAAGAGAAGAGAAGAGAAGAGAAGAGAAAGGAGCCAGAGATAAGATTCAAAATCCACAAAGACATATCCTCAGTGACCTACTTCCTTCAGCCACATCCTACCAACCTATGGTGACTACTCAGTACAGTAGTGCTTTCAAATTAGCAAGCCATCAAATGGATAGGTCCACTGATTAGGTTACTGCTCTCAAAATCTAATCATTTTATTCCTGAATATTCCTACAATGTCTAATATGAGCTTTTAGGAGACACCTCATATTCAAACCATTACATGTTGATCTTCTTTATATCTTTTTGTTGTAATAAATCTTAGTCATGAGTACACCTATATGTTTTGTCCTGTGAATCTTCTTTACCAATCATTGAACCTGGGGATGACCTTGGAGATCTCTTCCTCCTTAGTGTTATTTACAATAGAACCAAAAATTAGGAGATACTTAGAGATAAGTCTAACAAAATAGGTGTAAAAGTTCCTTTTGATGACATATATAAAATATTGATGTGAGAAATGAAACAATACATAAATAGAGATACATACTGCAGACATGAGTGGAAGGACTCAATATTTTTTAGATGTCAATTCTCCCTCAATTGACTGTTGCAAAACCAATAAAAAAATTGAACAGTATTTTTGGTAGAAATCAACAACCTAATTATAAACTTCCATAGAATTTAGAATCACTGAAGTGATTTTTGAAATGAAGAACAGAAATAGAATAGTGTATAATACAGTAAAAAAGGAAGAGCCGTATAAGTGAAAGAGATCATAGTTTAGAACTAGATCCACATATATATTATAAATTGCTTTTCAAAAAATGCTAAGGTTATACCTGAGGGAATAGAAAATCAGAAAAGCAGGCTATTCATAAGGGGAAAAAGGAATTTCGTATTTTCTTTCTTATCATACAGAAGAACTGACTCTACATTAGCCTTAATTCTAAGCAGAATATCTAATATGTAAAACCCTTTGAGAAAAGAATAGGAAGAAAAATATAGATTATCTTGGAATACACAAAATTCTTAGATCTGATAATAAAAGCATGATTCATGAGAAAGCAGAAATTTGACTTTTCAAGATTAAAAAACAAAATCCCCTTCATCAGAGATTCTCAAAATGAAAACAGGAGTTTTGTAGAGAAAATATTTTATATATGAAAAAGGACTTGTATGTAGTATATTTAAGGAATTCTGACAATTCAAAGATAAAAAGGAAAAGTTCCTCTTCAAAAAATGTGGGCAAATGAGTTTAACAGGTGTTTCACAAAAGAATATATGAAAATGGCCAATAGGCACATGCAAAGATATTCAGTATCATTAATCTTCAGGAAAATGCAAATTAAAACCAAATTAAATGCTGCTATCTACCTATTAGAATGACTCAAGTTAAAATAGCTTACATTAGCATGTAAGGCTAAGATCTGAAATGACTGGATTGCATATGCTGCTGGTAGAAATGTAAAATGATATAACCACTTTGGGATACTATTTGACTGTTTTTTTTAATGCATTTGCTTATGGTATGATTCAACTTGCCATTCCTTAATACTACCAAAAAGAAATGAGAATATATAAAAGTCACAAGGACTTTTATAGCATTTTATTCAGTATAGTACAAAACTGAATATACTTAAAATGCCTATCAACAAAATAATAGATACAGTTGATTAACAAAAAAATGGTGTATCTATACATAAAATGAGTACATGTTATTTGATTTTGTTGATACATGTTGCGCACCAATCCATAGTGACTATTTGCAGAATGGTGATTGTGTTCTGATGTGTAAGGAGCTTTGCATTTCAAAGGGGTATGAAGAATCCTTCTGGAGTGTGGAAATGTTCTATATCTTGTTTATGGTGATGATTTTAGAACTGTATATAGTTTACAAGCCTGATGAAGTTGTGTCATTAATTTAAAAATTTTTATTAATTTTTTCTTGGCATATTATAATTATTCACTATCATGGGATTCATTGTTACACATTCATACATGCACATAACAGAATTCAGTCAATTTAATTCCCCAGAACCTCTTTTTCTGCCCTCCTCCCTTCCTCTGTCTCCTTCCTCTACTCATCTCCCATTAGTTTCATTCAAATTATTCATAAGTGAGATTAATAGAGAAAATGACTGAATGCATGCTATCACAGGAAGAAGCATGAAGAAGGTAGAATTCATTTATTCAGGTGTTGGTATAAAGGAAGGTTGAAGAATTATCACACAAACCAAAATGTAGAAATACTGAGCTCCTTCCTTTTTTATTTCATTTTTGTCCCAAAGACAATCCTCTGAAGGATAAAAAACTTTAGGAGAAAATAGAATAGTTAAGTATATTAAATAATAAGATAACATTTAAAAGTTTAAAATAATTTCATCTTCAGTCTCAGATACAATAGATTAAGATAGACTTGAAATAATTTAAAAATACAACTGGAAATCTTACACTCTTAATCCTGGAGACTATTTTGAGGAAAGGAATTAGGAGAAGATAAAAAAACCCAATTTTTAAAAATTGACAACGTGAAGCTATTAACTAAAAGAAGTAACTAAGATTCTGGAACTAGGAGGGAAGGTGATCTTTGCGAAAGGCTGACCAATTTGAGAATAAAGTACATTGAAGTGATTATTTGTAAATGGTTTTAGAAAAACAGGTACAGGGTTCTTTGTCAGTATATTTCCACCCAGAACAAGTTGTTTAATACTAACTTCACTTTTTAATAATAGTTAGTTATTATTAAATATAATCTAACATATTATTAAATATATTATTATATATATTTATTCACACACAAATAATTCGGTATCTGAGGTTATACATTTCAATAATATCCCAATTCTTGAATACAGAAAATTGATATGGATATAATAAATAGTGTTATATTAGAAATATTAATGACATTAGTACTTTAGGTCAAGAAAGACAATTCAGCTTCCCATTTTATGTTATATTGTTTGGTTGTTCTCAAGGTAAGATTAAAAAAAATTGAAAGAGATCTCTATGATATAATGGCTATTTGGTGAATAGTGAGGTTTTATCTATGTAGTTTCTAATATACTCTATTTACGAGCACCTTGCTGAAAATAATTTCCATTAGATTTTATACCACCTTCCTAATTTGTAAAGATAATGATATTAGACTTTGTAATAGGTGAATAATTTTGATATAGATTCTTTTATAAGAGGTTAATGTGAATCCTGAAATATTTAATTTCTTAATTATTATAATAACATTTTGATACCATTTGGAATTATTCTGTGTTTTAAAATTCAGAGTATCATCTTTGGGCTTCCCTGATGTAATAAGATGATAAGAAGAATATTAAAATAGCAATATACACTATTATATACAGAGTTTACTGTGATTACTTTTTATAATAAATAATCATTGTATAGTAAAATCACATTTTACTATAATAATTATTACTAATTTTTCAAATTAAATTGTGCTTGAAAAACTTAAATTAAGAAGAGGAAATAATTTGATATTATTGAGAATATAAATTTTATAGCATATTTTACTATGAATAAAAGTACAAAACTTAGAGTACATGTCATTAAGAATAAAAATGCAAAACTCCAGGACTGGGATTGTGGCTCAGCGGTAGAGCACTTGCCTAGCATGGGCAGGCCCCAGGTTCTATCCTCAGCACCACGTAAAAATAAAGACATTGTGTTGTGTCCATCTACACCTAAAAAAATAAATAAATATTTTAAAAAAATTGTAGTTGAACACAATACTTTAAAAAAAATTAAAAAATTCCAGCAAATAGTATAATGATAACAACCTAGAGTGTTGTCTTTTTTATATAATAGCTTCTGCTTAGTTATTCTTAAATTTGAAAATGAAAAGCAAAGTGAGAACCTTACTCTATCTTTTGTAAAAAGTACAACATATTTAAATAAATTCTAATTCCATTATAGGGGTTCGATATGGGCATCATCAAATTTTGCTAGTGTTTCTGAAAGACACTGGTACTGAAATCAATGAAAACAACCAAAATAGAATATGGAAATAATAGCTATAAACATCCAGTTATTCTTTACAGAACATGAGTGCTCTGATGAGTATTTTCTGTCTTGATGAGACTGCAGGTCTACTGGTGATATGGTTTCTGCTTTAATCTTTAATTATGACTACAATATCATTTCTCATATGTATCTTTCTATGGTTATAAAAAATAAGATATATGAGGGGCCATTTATCTATAGCATGACTCTGATAACATTCCTGCCTGTTGCTACAGAAACCCAGATCATGGTCATACGTTTTTGTAAAAATAGGAAATACAAAGACATTAAGACTTTCAGCTCCACTATTTAATTCTTGTTTTGTTTGGACACAAAGTCTGAACTTCACTTCATTTGACTGCCTTATTTGCATCACAACTCAGGTAGTACATCTTGATTCTTGTTTTGCTCCATAAAATGGGTGTCTTGGCAATTTGCGCATCAATAAATGGCACTGAGCAGAGCAAATGAGTTTAACAAATGTGTTGAATTTTCTTTTAAATATGTATGCTGGCCATATTCTTGTAATTCTAATGGCCATATCATTATATTGTAAAAATTATGCTGACTCTGTCTCTGATATATTAACTGCATAATTATTCAAAGCTATCAGCCTATCAGTTATTTTTTTTCTAAAAAGAACTTTTCATTGAAAATACCTTCAAATAGATTAAACTCATTTTTATTCCCCCTGGCAATGGTATGTTATGTAGGTCACAATAACTGGATAACCTTTTCTGATTCATTTTAATGTATCTCTCATAAGCAAAAAGGAAAAAAAGAAAAAAGAAAAACGAAGCCCGTGTTCTGCTTTGCCTAGTATTTTAAAGAAGTTTATATTCGTCAGCAAGTCTTGCTACTGTCTATTGTTTGAAGGCTAAGGCAGAAATCTTTCAACAGAAATAAAATTTGTTTACATGAATACTTTCATTTGCTTTGTTTCGAATGATAATATCAGCTATTACAAATTAGCAAATAAGAAGCTACAAAACAGTAGGTTTATACCATATCATTATTTCTTTTGATTATACTGAAAAAATTTGTTCATCCTTCAGTTTGACTTAAGAAACTGTGTGACCTAAAACTAAAATTGAACTAAATTATACTGAATTATTTCGTGTGCCTGAGTTTTTCCGTAAGAAAAAATAGAATTTGTTTATATTTTTTGTTTATTTCTTATAATCTTATTCACCTACTTTGCTACAAACTGCTCTGGTTATCTTTTCATCTGTGTAGATTTTTAAAATTGTCATAAAATTACACATAATAAAATACACACATATTAAGTGTATAATATAAATCTTGACAAAAGTATTTAACCAAAATGCAATCATAATATTGAACTTTGTAACACACTTAAAATTCCTTTCTTCCCCTTTCCAATTCTCATCCACATTCCTTCCATAGACTCAGTCATTATTCTGATTTCTTGCTTCAAAGATTAGTTTTGCCTGTTCTATAATTCCAATAAATGGAATTATGTAACATGCATTGTTTTGTGTCCTCTTTCATTAGCTCAATATGTTTTTGAGATTTTCACATATATCGTATGGTATCTTCCATGTTGTATAGCATAACTTTGAGTAAGTATATCACATTATGTTACTCAATCCTATGTTAATATAAATTTGTATTGTTTTCCTCCCTCTGTCTCTCTCTTTCTCTATCTCTCTCTTCCCCCTTGTTCCTCCCACTACAAATACTACATCCTTGTGAAATATTTTTACAATGAATATAAGTCTGGTTTGGAAATTAAATAACTGGGGACGTGAGCTCCCTATTGATTTGTAACATCTCTAGTTCCAAATCAAAAATGTGACCTGCTCTGTCAAAATAGATCTGGGTCATTTAGATGTTTTCTTTATCAATTGACACATTGTTAAACTTTGTCAATAGAGGTCGCCACAGACATATTGCAGGAGACTGGGGGTAGTTTGCAGGTTGCTGCAGGCCTCTCCACAGGCTTGTACAAGGTGGACCTCCTTAGCCTCTCTGGCTTCAGCAACACTTGAAACTTCTTCAACCCATGTGTTCTGCCTGGCATGGCAAACAGCAGCACCAGTCACTACCATCTTTCCTTGGTAGTCCACTTACCTGGAAAGTTTTGTGAGACAGTGTCTTTGATAAGAGCATCTTTCCAAGAACCACTTTCTCCAACACTCTGGTTCCCTATCTCCACCCAAAGGGTAGTAGCTACATCTTATATGTGCTGTTCATTGATCCGTTAGAGTTCACTTGACTTTTAAATCTCTAAATTCTTGTTGTACTTAATTATGTTTGTATTAAACTTCACCTGTCCAAATTTGCTCACTGTTTCTCAGCTCTGATTGAACCAGAGCTGGTAACAGAGTTGGATTGCTGGATTTTATGGCCAGTGCAAGTATAATTTTGTTAGAAATTGCCAAGCAGTTTCCCAACTGGTTGTATCATTTAACACTCTCACAAAAATAATAGGAATTTTCTAGACACCCCATATCATCTCAAGCATTAGATACCACACAGTTTTTAAAAATGTAGTCATGCTTACTGTTTATAGTAGTTGTGGTGGCTTTGATTTGCAGTTGCCTGAAACCAATAATATTAAAACATCTTTTTACGTGTTTATTGATTATTTATATGATGCAGTTTGTGAAGTGCCTTCTCAAATCTGTCGCCCAATTTAAAAAAAATGGTCATCTTAAATTATCAGTTTACAGGAATCTATCCTTATATAGGTCCACTGTCAGGTAAATGAATTGCAAGTATTCTTTCCTATTCTGTGTCTAATTTTTCAATTTCTTTACTTTCTTTTGAGGAACCAACCTTTTTTTGATATTAATGATTTCCAATTTTAAAATATTTAAATTTTAGTATTACTTATAATTAAATTAATTAATCCACCTAAAATTACTGTTTGTATGTAGACTAAGTAATGGTCAAAGTTAGTTTTCCCCCAACATTGCTTTCTAATTGACCCAGAACTCTATAATAAAAAGATTTCCCTTCTCCACTGAGTTGCATTGAGTCATTTTAATTCATTTGCTTCCCTTATTATCATTGGCTATAAGAGGCCATGCAATGTTGAAAAGCAGTCATGAAAACAGATGTGCTTCTCTGACCCCAATCTTATTATAAATGTTTTCCATATTTGACCAATAAGTGTTTTCTTTTTATAGCTTTAGTTAATGGTATACATTAAAGTACACACAATAAAATGTACAACTGATAAATTTTGACATGTGTACATGTGTAAAGTCCTCACCCCAATCAAACTGGTAAACATATCCATCTCCCTCAAACATTTCTCTGTGTGTTCCATTCTTCCTAGCCCTCCTGCCGTTTATTTCCAAGCACCAACCACCACCACTGCAGATTAGTTTGTTTACCACCCTCCCTGGAATTTAACATAAATAGAATAATTCTACATGTGTTCTTTATTATCTGGCTTCTGCCACTCAACATAGTAATTCATAGAACATTTCACACATTGCATGAATTAATAGTTCAAACTGTTTTGTGGCTGAGTGATATTCCACTGTTTAGTTTTATAACTTTTTTCATTTATTAACTTACATTTTGATGGCTATATGAGTGATTTCCAGTTTCTGATTATAATAAAACTGCTATGAATATTCAAGTGTAGGTTTTGTGTGTATTTTTGCTTTCATTTCTCTTAAACAAATGTCTGGTAGTTAATGGTTAAGCCATAAATTAGTTATTTATTGAACTTGTTAAAAAGACCCCAAATATTTTTCCAAAGTGGTTACACATTTTATTTCCCATTTGCAATGTATAAGAATTCCATTTGCTTCACATCTTGCCAGCATCCTAAGATCACTGCAAATCTCAGTGGTTTTAATAGATGTGCACCAGTGGTACATAGGGTTATGAATTCATATTTCTTTAAATGACTAGTATTGTCAAACTTTTCATATGCTAATTTTCACTCACATGTTGTCTTTGGTAAATTGTAAGATCTTTTGCCCATTTTAAAAAACAATGTTAATTTCCCTACTATTGCTTTTTCTGAACTCCTCCATGTCTTTACCCACATGTGTAATTTGCAAACATGTTCCCCATTTTGTGGCTTGTATATTTAACTATTTTAACAGTCTCTTTTGAAGAGCAGAAGTTCTTAATGAATTACAACTCATCTTGTTGCTTTGCATATTGTTTTTCTTGGTGTCATATCAAAGATATCTATTTTTAGTCAGCTTTTCTGTTGCTGTGACCAAAAAATCCTGAGGAGAACAGCATAGAAAATGAAGAGTTTATTTTGGCTCATGATTTCAAAAGTTTAGCCCATGGATGGCAGATTCCATAGCTCTGGGCCTAAGGTGAGGGGGGGAATCTCACATGGTAAAGGTGTGGCAGAGGAAAATAGCTCAGGACTTGACAGGCAGGAAGCAGAAAGAACTCTACTCACTGGGGACAAAATATAAACCACAAAGGCATGAGATGTGATATTGCAGCTGACCTGCCTTCTCCAGCCACACCCTATATGCATATGGTTACCACTTAGTGGTTTTGCAACAGTAAGCAGGAGGATGTTGCAAAGGTCAAGGTGTACAGCAAGACAAAGAGGGGTCTGTGGGGCCAAGGTTGGAAAGAAAAGGACAGAAGGTGCCCACTAGCACCCAGTGCCTCAGAATAGACCAAAAAGCAATAGGAGTTTATGGTGAACTTTCCAACTTTAGTTTCATTACGGTATTTGATGTATAAGTTTCATTTTGTGATTAGGGTAGCTATAGGATTTGAATAGTGGCCACAGTAAATAGAATGAATGAACTTTAATCTGAAAGTAAGAGACAAAGGAAAGTGACATTGGAGACAAAAGAAGTTGAACGCAAGGAATTTTGTTGTTCTTTTTTAAGACAGAATTTCCTGCCTCATATTCCTAAACCACATTTCTAGAAAGTCTCTGCTTAGGCATTTACTGCTCTTGCTATATTAATGGTAAATACAAGTACTTAGCTATGACTGTAACCTCAACGAAATGAAGAGCTACTGGAAGTCAAGGATTCCATTTTATTCATTATTTTATTTCCATTGCATGTCATTTCTAGATGCATAAGTAAAGCACTTTAATAAAATTCTATTCCTCAGTATGTAGCATTTCATCTTTCAAGTGATTCTCAAACATTTTGTCCTGAATATTGAATCTTGTCAGCAATAAAACGTAAAATCTCCCCAGTTTATCTCTCTGTTGAGAGGCAGCATAGTACAAAGCACAGAGCAGAGGTGCTCAGTGTGGTCCCCAAATCAGCAGTATCCACATCCTGGGGGACATTGCTGAAATGCAAATCCTTTGGCCTCACCCAGGTCCACGTAGACCAACTTTGGACTTGGGGCTCAGTATCCTGTGTATTTAGAAGCCCTAGAAGGGATTCTGATTTGTCCTAACATTTTAGAAACACTGATTCAAAGAAATAAGAAGACCCTTGAATTTAACCATATATGTTTTCACATTTTGCTTTTGTCAAGTGTAAGTCAAAGACAGTCAGTATGTTACTAATAACTCCAGAATGCAGCTTCCTGAGGCAAGGGAGAGGGGATGACCAGGAGGAATTAGTATGAGAACAAAGTGATACAGTAGGTAAAAGCATTTAACTCACTTCCTGAATTAATGTCACTATTAAACAAAGGCTAAATTCCTATTTCGCATACAATGTGTTACTCTTATGGAATTATGGTCTCATGGAGAAACCTAGAAACAGCTGAGTAAAAAATGTGGGTGATGGGAATCTTCATAGGCTGAGCCTTTATTTTCACTTGGCTGTGGTCCTTAGTATTGTCATCTAGTGTCATCAAAATTTTAAAGAAGCCTGCATCACTTCAAAGTCTGTTTTATTTTTAGCACCGCTCCAGTTACCTTTGTGCCAAGAATGAGTTCATTAATTGCAAAAACAAAACAAAAGATTTCTATAAAGACTTCTAGCTTTTCGCTTCACCACCCTAAATCCTTTTTTCATTTTTAAATGAGAGGGAGAATAAAACAACCATACTGTGGTGAATGCTTTAATAGCAAAATTCTAAAAAAAAAAAAAAAAAAAGGAAGATTTCTCATATTAGGGGAAAATAAAGGCAGGATGCTTGTTTGCCCTGTAAATGCTTTTTATCATCTGGCAGGAATGGAGAGATAAAAGGATCAATCACAGGCAAAGGCATGCATTTTTTAGAGCTTTGTCTCTTCCTATTGTTCAGCTTTAGCAAAGGTATTAAAACAGCTTCCTATAAACAGTACTTATTCACACTGCTCACACTTTCATATAGCTTTACCCCCATCCTCTTTCTTTAAATGCAAGGTCAGCTCTGCTCTGTTATGAAGGAAACTGTTTTGAAATCACACCTCTCCTTTCTGTCCTGCCTCAAATATATATCTCTGAGCTCTGTTCTTCAATTGACATGCATTTAAAAACAATTCTATCTTGGATTGATCAGCTGATCCAGTGACAGGGACTACAGCTTACTCTTGCCATTGTTTTTCTTTGTTGCTACTGGGCTTTTGTTTGAGTCTTGCAACATCAGTTCTGACTGCAATAATTGATTGAGCTATGCCACAGGGCCCAAAATAACAAAGGAAGAAAAATATGAACAGTTAGTGAAAGAAGCCCCAGGAAAAGACATAAATAAATGTAGTAGACCCGAATACTACAGTGCTGGTGGAGCCTAACCAGGGCAAGATCAACCAGGTCACTGTATGTTTTTTTGAATGGCCCAGAGGTGAATTCAAGGAGAGACACTGTGTTCTAAGAAAGATGTTAAGCCTTCAAATGATCATTTTCTAAACTCAGGGGACAAACACATCCAGATATAATTCTGTACCTAAATGGCCTTCACACTTTAAGCTGTTTAGATAATATGGTAATGAATATTTTAGAGAAATCTACATAGATAATAGTCATCAAGCCAATAAATACAGACTGGCTACATCTCTGCTAATATTTGCATATAAATCCATTGGAATGAAATTTTCAAACCTCAGCATTTAACCATTGCCATGAATTTGAATAGGGTCTAATAAAATCCTTACACTTTTTTTTTTTGCAAGGTTTGTATATACATAAGAAAATAGCAGCCTTTTAAAATCTCAGGATTGGAAAGAACATTAGAGGTCAGATAATCCAGCTGTGCCCTAATGAGTTATTGGGCAAAGCAACATTCTAAAGATCAGTTTGTTACAAACTCACATGCAATTGGTACTTTGGCCAGAAGTTGGGCATGTGAGCACTTTGATGACAATTCATGTAGCAAGTTCCTGACAAAATTATTCAATCAGTGAAAAGGATCATTTGGAGCTGGGTGCCTTTTGCAAAAGGGAATATTATTTACATTGTATTAAATGAACATATTTCCTTAAAATGTCCTTGTTGACATTTAAGTGGACAGACTTTGTTCTCTTCCTCCCTCCTTACCTTCCCTCCTTCCTGTTAAAAGATATAAATCAGTTAAAAGTAATTACAGAATGCATCTTAGCAATTGTTAACATACCTACCAAAGCTGATTACTGAAGAATGAGGCTGGGGGGGTGGGGGCTAGACTGTTCTGTGTGAAGAAATTAGCATAATTTGTGTGTAGGAACAGGAAGCCCTGAGGTAGGAAAGAGGATCTGAATACTGCTTTGAAATATCTACCCTGGAAGAATTCTCAGAAGATAGAATGAGTTATGGACTTTTACAATCAGTCATATTTCAGTTTTTAAGGATGTTTACTGGGCATTACTGTAAAGTAATGCTTTCTGATTTCCTCAGGTCTCTAAAGTATGTTTACGTTAAATTTCATGTTAAGTGGGGTAAATGAAAATAAAACAAGACACCTGTGATTCAACTCTGGATTGACAGAGTAGTAAAAAAATAAATAAATAAATAAAAATGCTTAAGATGAAGATTTCAGCAGAAACAGAAATTAGTAGCTAACATTCACTGAAAAAGGGGGAAAAAAACCGGTTATGGGTTTTTCCCTCCCTATACTCTACAGAGAGGAATGATTGTTTTCCTCATGTTCTAAAATGAGGAAATAGAAGCACAAAGAAGTCAAGTCACTGCCTTCAAGGTATAACATAAAAATAATAAGTAATATAAATGAGCTACAAATTCAGAAAGTGAGACATAAAACACAGAAAATAGTTAGAAAATAGATGATAGATGGATCAATGGATGACTTGTAAATATTTTACCATATAAAATAACTGACTTTTTATGCCTTTGAAACTATCATTAATATGTGCTATAGATACCTAATGTGTCTTTTTGTATTTATTTATTTTTATTTACTTGTAGTTGGGCTCAAACCCAAGGTATTACCTATGCCAGGCAAAATCTCTACAATAAGCCCCACTGGCAGCTCCCTAGAAAGTGTTTTGGCACAGAGTTGTGGAGGGAGCTCCTCTATAATGTAATAATTCTTATACTACTCACATTTGGAGTGGTGGTTTCATGATCGACAGTCTTTACTGCTCTGACATGCTGAATGATTATTAATGCAGTGGGAGAAGTGCTAATGAACTGAAGACATTTCGTTGGTTGATATGAACTCAAAGTGATGCTAGTAGACTATGATGTTTCTTCAATCTCTAGTCTATGCAATTCCAAATACTTCCATCCTAATCATAGATGTGCCAAACTGCTTTTGTCCTAGTGTTAAAGGAATACTATGTTTTAATGTCAAATTTCTGATCATAGAAGGAATATGAAAACTACAAAGGTGTTCACTTACTGATCATAGTGGTTCTCAGAAGTGTCTCAGTCAACTAAAGCAAAAAGTTCATCCACTGATTTTTTTCATAGGTTTGTTTTTAACATTTGTTTTTGTTTATTCCTAGGTACTATGCATACTGAAAGAATTTGTGCAATTTTTAATCTATTTTCTAAAGTACTAGAAAGAGTTTATTTTTAAAATCTCAAAAAAGTCAACAAATGTGTTTTAGCTTTAAAGAAATTTTATAAAGACAAAAAGGGTACAAATTGGCATAGTCAACATAGTTCCATAATTGAAAAAATAAATGCATTTTACTGCTACCTTAAGCTGAAATGGAATTATAGTTACTAAATTTCATCCTCTTTCTTAAAACAACTGAACTATTGGAAAAAAAATGCAACAATTGTCTCTTGTCATTGGACATCAGGCAATGAAGGATGGTAATGTCTTGACAAGCAGGACACAATGTCATGCTTATGATTTCCCCAGCATGATGCCTTTGTGTGTGTGTGGGTGAGGGCAGAGGGTACAGAGATAACTGGACATTGTCTCTCTGAAATGAAAAGAATAAATAGAGAGCTCAAGGAAGCCATGGAGGCTAGACTTCAAAGGACAGACTGTGGGAGAGAGAAAGTTGGTCAGAAGAAATCTGGAGACTTTCAGAGGATTTCCTCAAGTGTTCAGTTGAGCACTGATGAGCTTCTGCATGCCAGGAAACACCTGAAATAGAAAAGAGCCACATAGAAGGAATGTGGGAACCCTGCAAAATCAAACAAAGCTGAGAAGAGTGCCGACTCCCCACAACCAGATTGAGACCTGTAAATCCCTGGCTACCCGCCTTCCCCCAATATTTTGTATTCTAGGAAGTTACTAGGGTCTAATAAGAACCAAAAGGATCAGACTGTTTTAAAATTAACTGCATACTGAAGCAATGCTCAAAAAAATTTTGAGCAATAAAAAAATAAGCATCAGGGTAAAATTTACATTGGTTGGTAGTCATTTAAAAAATTAGCAGACATGCAAAAATGGCATTTAAAGAATAGTTTATGTGTACACTATATTGAAAAATCTAGAGGATATATTAGACATGTGAAATGAAGACATGGAAATAGAAATGTCCCAAGTCAAATGTTTAGAAGTGAAAGTATATGATGAAAAAATTCACTGGGTGAGATTAATGGCAGAACATAAATTTCAGAACAACAATTGGCAACTTGAAGAAAGTGACAGAAACAATCAACAATGAAATATATGCAAGAATTAAACAACAAAAAATAAAAAGAATCTGTGAACTGTGACAAATATGTGTGTCATTGAGTCCGGATATAAAAAATGATAAGTAGAAAAAAAATTTAAAGATATAATAGTTCACAATTTTCCAATATTAATGGAAAACTATAAATTTTTTACTAAGAAGTATGAACCCTAACTATAGGAAACATGAAGAATAACATATTAGTCATATCATCATCAAATGGCTTCAGACTAGTTATAAAGAAGAAATCTTTAGAACATGTGGAAAAACAATTCATAAATAGGAACAGACATAGAATGTGAGAAGATTAAAAAAAACTGTAGGAGTTCTGTGTTTGAGATTGGGTCTCTGATAAACTTCGTGATTGTGGCATGCTTGGTGGCTAGGAAGTTTCTGTGCAAAGGTACAAAATGTCTGGCTGTTGGGAAGTTTCTGTGCAAAGGTGCAGAATCCCTGGCTACTAGGAAACTTCTGTGTTAAAGACATGGGATGTCTGGCCGTTGTGGCAATGCTCTTCATGAGGGTTTCGACCTTGATCTTAGGCACATAGCTCCTAGGAATAGAAGAATTCCTTTGATAGATAACTACAATGTTTCATAAAGCTCCCCTCTGCCTGCCTAATAGTAACTTCAGACAATGGACTTTAGTCTTGAGAACTGCACAAAGCTCCTAACATTGCATATTGTAATTTTGAAGTGTGACTGAAGCATAAGCAACTTTACTGATACTCTAAACAATAATGTGGTTATGGTACTAATGACCTAATGTAACCTATTGGTATAAATAAAAGTGACCCCTTGGACAAAGAGCCACCCTGCCACCTTCCCTGCCTGTGCACCTTGTTTCTGTGAATCCTTTCTTTGAGATTCTTTACAAAAAACAATGCAGGCAAGATGTAGAGCACAATCTTTACTGAGATACAAAACAAAATCAATGTAGAATACTTTATTCATCAAAATATCTTTCAAAGCTGAAAGTGATTTTAGAAATAAAAAAAACTAAACGAATTCATCCCAAGCATATTTGCAAGAAATATTAAGTTTTTTAAACATAAGAAAAATGATAGTGAATTAAAACCAAGATTTACAAAATGAAAGGTGAGCTGTAGAAATAGTAATTTGCATTGGTAAATAGATTTTTTTCTTCTTTAAGCTTCTTGAAAACATTGCTGGATGTTTTAAAACAATAGTAATTGCAAACTGTTGTTGAGATTATAACACATGTGGAAGTAAAATAATAACACAATAATGACACAAAAGCTGGGAGTAGAACAATGGAAACATGCTGTTCTCAAGTTACTATATCCATATGGCCTAACATCAGTGTAGGTCACATTCTGATAAGTTAGAGGTGAGCACATTAAATCCCATAATATCAACTAAACTATTGTGGTTCATGAGCCAACTATGGTGATAAATTGAATCCTCAAAATTACAGAGTCCAATGGGAAGAAGGAAAAAGGGAGACAGAATAAATGAAATACATTTTTAATAGAAAAAGAAATGTTTAAGTTATGCAAGATGAATTCATTCTAGAGGTCTAGTCCACAACATGGCACCTATAATTAATGATGCTGTATTCTGTACCTGAAATTTTTTGAGAGTACATTTTCGTGTGTCCTTGCTTCTGGAACACCAGGGAGAGGAGCACGAGGGAGCATTTGAAGATGAACACCACATCTATTACCTTGATAGTGGTGATGGTCTCATGGGTGTATGCATGTATTCAAACTCATTGAATTGTATACATTGAATATCTGAAGCTTTCGTGTATCATTGATACCTCAGTAAAACTTGAACTTGAGGTAGAATTGCAATGGGGAAAAAGTGGAGAGGGTAAATAAGAAGAAGAAATTTGTCTTAGCAGCTTACAACAGACTATCTGGTCAGAAAGAGGAAGGAATGATCTCCAGAATCAGGTCAGCAAGTTGGTATTCCTCTGCTCTAGGTAGAGCAGAGGTGGAATACCTGATTTCCTCCACCACCATGAACTCCTCAACTATGAGACCTTTCAGTGGTAAGGTTCCGGTGTTCAGTAAATAGACATTTCCTTTTCCATTTTGGGTATTTGGCACTGAAATTTGAAGAATTGTTGGTTTTTATTTAGATGACAAGGAATCATGTTCATGTTGGAGAGAAGGGGAACAGAAAGGAAACAGGGGAAACAAAGCCTTGTAATTAAAAGGACAAGATTTGTGATCTTGAAAATGCTTATCTTTATGTATCTAAAGTTCCATTTTGTTAAAGAGCAGCTGATAGTACAGGACATAACTGTGAAGAGTAAATAATATACAGGTGAAATACTTAGTATAATGTCACATAGTAAATAGTACTTAAATAGTGAGTACTATTTTGAGGCTTCATAAAGGAGACTTCTTCAAATAAGAATATATTTTGCTTTGCTCTGGGTTCTCCAAATTTGTCAGTCAAGTCTTATGACAGCTGGTATGACAACCTAACTGAACTGGATTTAATTAGAGTTGAAGAGTCAAGTATTATGGTAATTTTTTTGTTCTTAAAACTCATGAAAAAATCTACCCAAGGAGAAAACATGGATCTTCCATTAGGTATCACAAAATTATCAGAACGTGAAGCAAAGATGCTTGTTGATAATGTCTCTTTTATCTCTTGGAGCTCTGTGATAAAAGATTATCCATTCAGAATGTGCTTTTTCTCAGACTAAGACAAATTTAGGTGAAAAAAACTGGCTTCTCTTTTATGGTATTTATACTATATATTTACATCAATTGTGAAGTAAAAAGTTGCTTCAAAAGCTAATATGAGAAAAGAAATAAAATTGATTTTAAATTAAAACAATGAAAAAATGGTAGATTTTAGCCCAATTATATAAAATATTAATAAATTACATTATTCTGAATGTCCATTTAATGTTTTGTATTGGATAGAAATGAAAGACCTATGTCTCTATCTGCAAATTACAATGAACTCTGTTCAAACATGAAAACACAAATAGGTGAAAATTTAAAGGAACATAAAACATATGCCATGCTAAACCTAGTGAAAAGATGGTTGGATGTCTGTCTGTGAATCTAACAAGATAAATTTAAGAATAAGAATATTCCAGAACTACAAGAAAATCATTTCATAAGAGGACATAAGGATCCTTTGTTTATGCCTCAAGTAAGAGAACTTCAAAGTATAAAATGAAAATTGATATAATGGCAGGAAAAAATATTCAAATTTGCAAACGCTGTCAAAGTTTTAATAGCCAAATAATAAGAGCAATAAAAGATACTAAATAAAAAGACTATGTAACACTGTAAACCAACTTGTCCTAGTGAATATTATAGAACATTCTACCCAAGAAGAGAATATGCATCATTTGAAATACCTGTATAATTCCTAATTCTACCAAAGTAGGCCAAGTTCAGAGCCATAAAATTGATGTCAATAGGTTTTTAAAAATTCTAATCATACTAAAATTCCCTAACCATACTAGAATTAAATTATAAACCAACAGAAGAAGATCTCTAGGAAATTGTCAAATATTTGGAAATTCAGTAACACTTTTCTTTAAAATGTATGAGTTAAATAACAACTAAAAGAGAATGTAAAAGTTATTTTGACAGTCAAATTAAAAATATAGCACAAAAAATTTGTGTTAAGCACCTACTAAACACCTACTTGCAAAAACGAAGGTTTAAAATTAATGGTCTCAGCTTCTACCTTGTAGAGAAGAAAAAGAAGAGTAAACTAAACCCATGTATCCATTTGAAAAAAAATTACAAAGCTACGATAAAATATAATGAAATCAAAACACCAAGGTGCACGCATGCGCGCGCGTGCGCACACACACATATACACACACACACACACACACACACACACACTTACTTTGCATATAAATACACATACACATACCGACATATATAGAGATAGGGAAAATTAAAACCTGGTTCTTTGAGAGAATCAATATAAATCAGTAACTTTTTGGACATTGTATCTATAAAGACCTCTTGAAAAAAAAAGCAAAAAGCAAAGGAAAAAAGTCTTGGTCCAGATTAATATAAAGTTGAATTTCACTAAAAAAATGGCAGGTCTAAATATATTTTCTGAAAAATATTGAAGGTGAAGAAACTCAATAATATTCATTGTATGCGGACTGTTTCTCTGATAACAAAATCATGTGGATACATTTGAAGAAAGGGAATATGTAGATCAATAATCTTCATCAACATGCAACAAAAAAGCTTTAATAAAACGTTAGTTAATAATATTGAACAGTATATAAAATATATTAAGACCAAATGGAGTTTATAGTAATGAAACAAATTTGGTTTATCATTAGAAATAAATCAATGTGATTTACTATGTTCACAAATTAAATTTAAAAAGACATAAACACATGATAATCTCAACCCAGGCAGGAAAATCATTTTACAGAAACAAAAATTACATTTAATTAAAATATAGGAAAATATTTCATGATAAGAAAATTAATAATTTGAGAATAACCATTTTTCAATTTGATAAAGGTTGTCTCCAAGCAAACAAGCAAGAATAAAAACATGCACCACCAACAAACAAACAAATGATAAAAATACCTACAGCCAACCACACACCTAATGAGGAAACACTAACTGCTTTCCTTCTAGAATTAGAAATAAGGTATGTTCACTTTTTCACATGTTTTCAACTGAAGCAACTGAAGTTTTACTGAAGCTTCTATTTAAGAAACTAAAGCAAAAAAGAAAGAAAGGAAGAAAGGAAGGAAAGAAAGAAGGAAGAAAGGAAGGAAAGAAAGAAGGAAGGAAGGAAGGAAGAAAGGAAGGAAGGAAGGAAGAAAGGAAGGAAGGGTATTTGCATAAGAAAGAAAGAACTCAAATTACTTTTATTTGCCCAGAAGATTGTCACTTATGGAGAAAAATTACATGGATTGCACAAATATACTTCAAAAATGAATAAGTTAGTTTACTATGATTGCAGTATACAAGATAAATATACAATAAAATTGCATTTAAGTTAGGCACAATTAGACATTGAAATAAAACAAAATAGCATACATAATAGTAAGTTATATATGGTTACAAATATACAAAAAGTCAATAATGAACAATTACCAACAAAAGACATTTAACTTACCTTTTACAGAAACAAATGCCATTGAAGTAATGCTCAATATTTTTGTCATTTGGGAAATTTAAATATTAAAAGCACAAGATTACAGACATTCCCATTAGAATTTCAAATAGTTAAAAATTAACAAAATGTGATAAAATGCAATCATTAATTTTTATGAGTTGGCAAGGAGAAAGGGAAGGGAGTAAATTTAAGGTATGTTAGGAAGCTTTTAGGTGTGATGGATTTGATTTTCATCTTGACTGTATTTATGGTTTCATGGATGTATCTATATGTTAATACTTAAGTTGACTACTAAACATATCCAGAGTGAGTTAGTAGATATTTTCCAGCTAACCCTGATTTAGAATGCTCATTACAAAGTTTACAGGTTTACAGTGAGAGACCAAGAACATATCTTATTACCTCAAGAAGAATGATAAATTTATAAATCAGGAAAATCATACCTGAACATATATATGATATATTTATGTTTGGATATATGTTTGAGTATAACCATTGGTTGTAAATAACACCCCTATTTTAGCTCTCTTCCCCCCCTGCCATTTGAAAGATGCTCTCATGGGTATGTACACATGTCAAAATTTATCCACTGTACACTATAATCATGTCTATATATATAGAAATTCTCTTTTCTGCTTATGCACAATTAATGAATTTTTGTGTGTGTCACATTGCATCAGTTTATTTAAAGTTTGGAATTCTAATAAGTATGTAATGGTATCTTAATTTGTGTTTCCCAATTTGCAAAGGATGTTGAGACTTACTTCACACACTTCGTGTGTGTGTGTGTGTGGTTGTGTATAATATATGTATTTTATATAGGTTTATGTATATGTATATATATGAATTAGGTTCAAAAATTGAACATTAAAATTAAATAGTAAATTGCTTCCCTGGTAAAGGTAGAAAATACACACAAACATACATATTCATGTGACATAATTTTATAATTTTCAAAATGGGTCAAAACATAAACACATATTTATATGACACAAATTTATCGTTTTCAAAGTGTTTTGAAACATGACACCTATTTAACAAAGTTGTTTTGAAAATTAAATGAGTTAATGCAATTAAGATATTTAGAATATTATCTAGCCCAAGGTAATTATTTAAATGCTATATATTCCTCCTTCTTACAATTGATAGCTCTATGTAACCATAATAATTTTTAAAATGCTATCAATAAATGTTGTAAAGAAATTTTAATCTTCCCCTGTTAATCCAATAATGTCAATTGGGTAAGTATTACTCTTAAAATCTGCCTCTCTAGATTAATATTTTAATATTCTAAATGTACCTAAATAATGCGAAGAATATATATTTTACATTTTCCTTCAATGGTAAGTTCTTTTGTATATCTATTCAATTCTTTTGTGATTTGTCTATCTACTCTATTGGTTTTTCACTATGTAAGTTTAAATTATAAACAATTTTGACATAAATGAAATTGACCTTAGATCCTCTCATGGTAGCAGATCGAGATCCATCTGGCTAAAGTTTTTTTTTTTCCTGGTGACACATCTGATCTTTTCACAGTGGAGCAAAAGAGGAAAAATTGATCTAGAAAAAATAACTATACCTTTTCAAAATGCTATTTGATTATTTTAAATTTGTTTTAATGTTTTTATTATCTAATATTGGAAGAGGTCATGTATAAGTAAAACAAAATTTACTTACAATATATAAACAATAGGGAGGCAGAAGAATAAACATCTATAGCTGTAAATCACAGTGTGACAATTTAAACATTTATGTTGCCATGATGACAGCCTTAGTGCCTATTTAGAATCGTGATGGACATCTTAAAGAAATAAATATTTCTATCTTATTCAATGGGCATAGACTCTCTCTCTCTCTCTCTGTATAATATATATGTACATATATGTACATGTAGTGTGTACTGGCATGCAAGTTTTATATGTGCATTTCTATAGAAAATCATAAGTAGACATAACTATGAATATTTTGTATATGTATGTAATATTTTACACTGTATTTATATACAATGTCTGATAATTAGCATATGTATGTTCAGGAATACATCTACATATACATATATATGCTTACACACATCATAGCTTTATTAATATTCTTCGTAAACACAACTAGTAAAACACTATGAATTTACTGTGCATAGGCATGTAAAGTGTATGTGAATGTTCTTTCACAATGTGCAAATTATAGATATTAAAATTGGTTAGGCAGGATTAAAGAAGTAAATGAGAATTGTTAAATGAGGATTTGGTCAATGCAAATTTTGTGAGCTTTACATAAATTTTGTAGACCTAGTGATTTTTGAAAACCATTTCCAAGGCTGTTTATGGCTCATATGGAAATCTAAATGGAATCTTACAGGAACTGGATTAAGGAATTTAGCTCTTGTCAAATATTGCTCGTTTCTGCTTTTTAATTTTTCTTGCCCTCAGAGTTCTCTTGCCTTTAATACATGTTTATACTTTGTAGGCCAGAAGTAGAACTCTCTAGCTAATATTTTTTCTTCCTATTGTGCAAAGAAATCTTCTTTAATGCTTACATGGTTATTTGAGTTTTGCAGTAGAATGCTGTGCACTGCAGTTTTGCTTTGAAATGAATGATCCTCTTTTTTTGTTTGTTTCAAGGTAAACGATTTTCTGCAGTTATGTTGTGCATCCTTAGGAGTCATCCCATTGCTTAGATGTAGAAGGGGATTTTTTTAAATCACTGATGTGAACAACTAACTACTTGATCATCAATGTTCCTCTTTTTCTTCTCCTTCCCTTTGTAGTGGTCTTAGTCCAGTGCCTGTCCTCCATGGCACATCAGGATTTGACAAACTGGTGCTACTCACAGTGGAAGCAATTTATTCTTTGTTAGAAAAGTGCCCTCTTTCTCAGAAGTCACATAAACATCTTAGGAAGAATGGTTGATTAAATTGGTTCTGCCAGGAGTTATACTTATCTGAACACATACTTTCTTTGTGTAGGATTTAGAAATTCTACCCAAACCCCACATCCTTTCTCTATAGAAGGTAAAATTAGTCTTGATTTCTTCCTGTATGTGCAAGCTTTGTTCTTTGTGCAGTTTCCATAGAAAGAGTGATTTTCAGTATTCTGGTCTTATCTTTCAGTATGAAAACTTAGTTATTGTTCAGCATTTTTAAACTTCCAATTGGACCTTTGTCTTCTAGACAGTAAGTAGAAAGTTGTACTTCATAAATGGCATTTTACTTCATTATATCGTTTCTTCCACTAAGCCATATGTTGTGCATACATTATAGTTAGGTGAAATATTTGGTTAGAAGATAGTAAGAATCAGCTGAAAAGTGATGTGCTCACCTGCCGAGAGCCTATTCTAAGTGACTACTTTTCCTGTAACATGACAGAAAAACGACACTTGGTCTTCTTTAGCACTAGATTTATAGATGATCAAGGGGATTTTGGAAACCATAGGTTTTTCCAAATACAAGGCAGTGTCTGAACTAAAGGCATACAAAATACTTTTTTGATTGGGTGAATGAAGGGTCAAAAGCAGGAAGAAAAATAACTTTTGGTTATTTTAAATACTATGAAAATAAATATATTTTAAGTTTACATGAATGTATAATTTGGAAATGATTATTCTCCTCTATTAACTATTAAGCTTTTTTTGTATTTACACCTATTTTGGAAATAATTCCATAGAGCATGAAAATTAGGTTTTTTATACGTATTTAGAGATTGATTAACAAATTATAATAGATTTTTTAAAAATTATGCTTATTAACCCTGAAAGTCAATCATTGACATTTAAAAAACAATAGTATAAAAATTGTGAAAGGGACATTATTTGAAAGTGGAAGAAGGATTATAATTTTTCCAGGTTACCTTTTTTGGGTATAAATGGAATACGTAATATTTTGAGAATACTTTGAATTCTGAAATTTTATCATGTCCAGGTTAGAAATATGCAATGCAATACTATCCTCTAGGTAGAAGCAGCAAGCTATAACTCTCAGTCAACCACACAATCACAAGGGCAAACTGTGGATGCCCCAGCTTACACTTTGTTCCAGCTTACACTGCATTCCTAAGCTATGGTGTTCATTAGATTGAGTATATTAAATGCATTTTTTCTTCAATTATTTTAATTTCACAATGGGTTTATCAGGATGTAACCCCGAAGTCACGGAAATCTGTAGTTCTCTCCTCTGTGGTATATATATGAATACACACACACACACACACACACGCACACGTGCACAATTGCTGGGGATCAAACACAGAATCTCACGGGTGCCAGGCAAGTACTACATCACTGAGATGTGCCCTCTGGTCCCTTTTCTTGGTTTTTAATGTTCCATATGATAAATGTTCTTAGTTCATCATGTTTAGCCAGAAAGTAACTATAGCCTATCATATAAAACAGCCATATTTTAGAGGACATTTGATTCAAAAAAACTGATAATTTTGCCAAAGACAAAGTTTCCAGTGATAACAAAATAAATTCTGGTTGCAGCCAAATCATTTTTGTTTTGCATTGTGCAGACGTCTATAATATTTTTTTTTGGATAAATGCTTTCTGTCAAATTGGCAATTTTGCTTTTCCTTTCTGAAAATTTCTTTGGAATACAAATGAAATTAGATTTGTTTTTTGGGAGGTGGGGCACATGTGAGAAAAAATGTCTGTATTTTCTATCACTTGCTATTCCCCACCAGTCCTTCATGTTGTATTAACTATGTTTTTGCACATTGGAAATAATTCCTTATAAATCTAGCTGTCTTTCATGTCTCCATTATTGGTTTACAATTTGTTTCAGTTATATATAATCATGGAGCACTGAGCAGCCCCTTTAGTCAATAAGATGTTGGTAATGTTTTGTTGCAAACTATAAGGATGCTATAGGTTTTATTAGTTACAAATAGCTATTGCTAAAAACTAGCAATAGCATATTTATAAAAAGCCCTGTAAAATAGCAATATCTTTTTCCCATATAGCAATACTCAGGCAAAAATCATATTTTCTGTCTGTAAATATTAGTAGATGAAACACTCAATAGCTAACCTTGCTAAAATACTCTCTAGAAAATGAAAAAATAAATGTATTTTGAACCCTATAGAAGAAAGAGAAGCACAATGTACCTTCACTTTTCTAATTTTACCTTGTTCTACTAAATATCAAGTTTTTGCTTTGAATTTTGTCAACAGTATTTTAATAACTCTGCTGAATTTTCAGATACAAGTCTGTGATTACCTCCTTATTTATGTATAAATAGCACATCATTGGTAAAACATATACATGGATGTGATCATGTATATATATATAAATGTGTTACAAGGAATTTCTTCTTGTAACCAAATTAGAAAAGTATATTCCTATGGTCTATGATATAAATGTAGCTTATTTCAGGACAAACTACCTCTAGTCATTAGATTGTGAACTTTAGGAAATTTATGAAAGTATATTTTCACTAATCTTAAATTCCATGATAAATGGAGTCTGTATTTGAGAAAAATCAAGGCATTTTAATTTAATTTTGTTTTAGTTTTGCAGTTCTGTGGATATAGTGCAAGGTCTCACATATTCTAGGCAAGTATGTACCACTGAGTAACATCCCTAGCCCAACACTTCTATTTATAATTTGTATTCCTTAAAAGTCATGACTTTTCATTAAGCTACTTATTTTGAGATAATAGTAGTATACATTTGTTTTAGTCAGCTTTTTTGCTGCTGTGACCAAAATATCTGCCAAGAACAATTTTAGAGGAGGAAAAGTTTATTTGGCACTCATGGTTTCAAAGATTTCAAATCGCCAACTTTATTGTTCTGGGTCAGATGTGAGTAAGAATACCATGGCAGAAGGTTATGGCAGAAGAAAGCAGTTCAGGACATCCAACCAGGAAGCAGAGTAAGAAAAAGTGTACTCATCAGGGACAAAATACATGTCCTAAAGGCATGCCCCAATGATCTACCTCCTCCAGTCATACTCCACCTGTATTTAGTTACCACCCAGTTATTCCCTATTGGGGGATTAATTCACCAATTTGGTTAAGACTCTCATAATCCATTATTACAACTCTAAACCTTGCATTGTCTTGCACATGAGCATTTTCAGGACTCCTCACATCTAACCAACAGCAATATTCAATTATAAAGCTAATGCATAATAGATCTTATCTATCCTTTACCCACTCACCACTATAGTAACATCTTGTCAGACTGTAGTACAATATCACAACCTGAATATTGACATTTTTTTAAAAGACAGTGAGAGAGAGAGGGAGAGAGAGAGAATTTTTTAATATTTATTTTTTAGTTCTCTGCGGACACAACATCTTTGTTGGTATGTGGTGCTGAGGATCGAACCCGGGCTGCACGCATGCCAGGCGAGCGCGCTACCGCTTGAGCCACATCCCCAGCCCCTTGACATTTGTTTTAATCAGTTTTTCCATACTGTAACTAAAAAATCCTGACAAGAACAAAGTATATTTGGAGCTCATGGTTTTAAAACCCTAAATATAACTTCACCTTTAGAACTTTAGAGGTCTCGGTCCATAGAGAGCCATTTTTATTGCTCTGGGCCCAAGGTGAGGCAGAGCATCATGGCAGAAAAGTATGGAGGAGGAAAGCAGCTCAGGGCATGGCCATCAGGAAGCAGAAAGCAGTTCCACTTTCTAGGGATAAAATATATTCCCCAAATGCCTCCCCACAATGACTCACTTGCTCCAGTCATACTCTACCTGCCTAGTTACCACCCAGTTAATGCATTCAAGTGGATTAATGCACTGATTAAGTTAAGGCTCTCATAACATCATCATTTCACCTTTAAAGTTTCTTGCATTATCTCACATGAGTTTTGGGGGACCACGTAATATCTAAACCACAACATGATGCAGTTAAGATACAGAATATTTCTCTAGTCACAGTGATCTCTCCTGTGGCTTTTACATAGCTATAACCATCCCCTCATTGACAACCACTAATCTATTGTCCATCTCTATAAATCTGTCATTTTGAAAACATTATATAAATGGAACTCTGCAGTGTAGGATAACTTTTAGGATTGTTTCTATTTTTTCCATCAGCATAAATCTTTTGACATTTATTCAGATTCTTGAATGAACATAAATTTTTATTTTTCTGGGATAAATGCCCAGGATGCAATTGCTGAGTCATATGATATTTGCATGCTTAATTTTTAAGCAAATGCTAAATTCTTTTTCAAAGTAATTGTGCCATTTTATATCTCCATTAGATATGCATAAGTGGTACAGTTTGCATTCTCAATAGCATTTTGCATTGTCACTATTATTTTAGTGATTCTGATTGGTGTATAGCCATATTTGATTTGTGGTATTAATTTGCATTTTCCATTTACTAATGATGCGAAACATCTTTTTATATGGTTGTTTGTAGGCTGTATAGCTTTTTTTATGTATATAAATTCTCTGTCCATATCTTTGTTTGTTATTGCTGTTGCTGTAGTTTTAAGCATTCTTTGTGTATTCTCAACCCTAGTACTAAGCTGAATTTGTGATTGGTAAACATTTCTCCAAGTCAATAGCCTGTCCTTTCATCTTCTTTAAAGAATGTTTTTCTAAGTAAAATGTTTTAATTTCAATAAAGTCTAACTTACTATTTTTTTCTTTTCTGAATCATGGTTTTGGTGTCAAATCTAAGAACTCTGCCTAATCATAGTTGCGACAAATTTCCTCTAGTTCTCTCTAAATATTATATCATTATATCTGTTACATTTAGGCCTCTGATCTACTTTGAGGTGATTTTATATGAGATTTGAAGTTTATATAAAGGTCTTATTTTTGTTTAAGGAAGTATAAATATCACAACACCATTTATTGGGAAATTTAAATTTCTTCTATTGCTTTGATTTTTTAATTTGTCAAAAATGGAGTATATTTTAGTTTGTATTAGTTCCATGTTCCCTTTTCTGTTCTATTGTACTATGTGTGTTCTGCAAATAATAAAACAGTCTTGACTGTTGTAGAGATATAATAAATTTTGAAAGTGATTAGATTTCTTGTTTTATTCTTTTTCAAAATTATTTTGCCTATCCTAGGTCTTTGGGCTATTCATAAACATTTTAGAATAATTGTGCCTGGGGGCTGGGGATGTGGCTGAAGTGATAACGCACTCACCTGGCATGCATGGGGCGCTGGGTTTGACCCTCAGCACCACATAAAAATAAAATAAAGATGTTGTGTCTACCAAAAAGTAAATAAATAAATAAATATTAAAAAATTCTCTCTCTCTTTAAAAAAAAGAATAATTGTGCCCATGTTTATATATCTTGCTATGATTTTGATGAAATTTTATGAAACAAGTATATAAATTTGTAGGAAATTGCTATATTTCCTCTCTTGTTTCCAATCCTTCTACGTTGTATATTGTCTCCTTTATTTAGGTTTTCTTTGGTTTATCGCTGTTTCATCAATATTTTATTGATTTAACATATAAGTCCTGTCTATTGATTTTGATTTACAGTTTTATTCTGAGAGATTATTAATGGCCTTGTACCTTTAACCTTTATGTTTACATGTTTATTGCTAGTGTATCGATATAGAATTAATTTGTATATATTTGTCTTATATCCTGCAACATTGATGGGCTCAGTTACTAGATGTAGAAGTTTTTATCTCTTTGATTCATCAGACAGGTTTACATAGATATTGAACTGAAAATAGTACAAATATTTTTTCTGATCCACATTCCTACTATTTTCTTTCTTGCATTATCACAAAATCTTTCAGAACTATGTCAAATAAGATTAGTGATAGAAGTCAACCTTATTGTATTGCTATCCTTAGGGATAAGGCATTTATTCTTTCTTCATTGACCATTTGGTAGTATTTTCCAGTAAACCATCTGGGCCTTGAGAGTTACAGATGTATTCAAATTATGTATTTCATATTGGATGGACGTGGTTGTCCTTTAAAAAACACTGATCTATTTCATCCTGTTGTCCAATTTATGAATGTATGGTTCTTCATTGTACTGCTTTATTTTCCTTTGGGTATATTTTGAAATTCTATTGATATGTCATTTTCTTATATTGGTAATTACTTGAAATATTGCTTAGTTTGACTATTTGGGTTGTTGGTCATAGATTTTTTAATTAAAATTTGGATATGTGGGTATTATACAATTAGACTCCTGAGATTATTTAAATCTTAAAGTTTATTTTGTTTTTCTCAGATTCTACTCTCACAGAGGAAGGGGTTGTCCTATCTAATTATATGCAGGGTAGAGTAGACATGCAGATTTCTCAATCTGAAATGGGAAGAATGCCTGGTTTTCCTCTGGGCCCCTTTGATACTATCAGTGATTAAGAAAAACAGGAGTGCCCTGTTATTGCTCCTCCACTACCACCAATGGGGGATGACTTCATTTCTACTGGAAAATAGTGAACAATCTGGCTCTCCATTGACTATTCAAGGACAGCACATGGGTGAATACGAAGGAATTATGTAACATGAACAATAACTTATCAGAAAAAAAGCATGTTGAAACAACAACATAGTTTTCCAAATAAATGGTTATTGGAGAATTACAATGCACACTACAGGGGTTAGAAAATAAACTTAGGAAAATTTATAACAAGGAGGAAAATGATGAAATATAAAGCCTTGGACTCTCCTTTCCATGATACACAAACTCTTTCACTAGTGGTAACTAAATTGATGCCATTTGTGAGAAATCCACAAACTAGTCAGAATTTCCCTGCGTCCAGGTGAAAGCAAAATCAACCACATCAAAAGTAGTAGAGAGACTGGAGACACCCTGTGGTCCCCTTCCCTTGCATGGCACTATGTAACAGAAGAAAACCTCAACTCCAGGTTTCTCTCTAAGGAGGAAAAGGTTTTGATTACACATCCAATATTGGAACTTTTCCTAGTGCTGCCTGAGAGATTGGCTTGGGCCTTTGACAGGATCCATCAGCAGGGAACAAAGTAGCATGGCACTCATCATAGCTCTTGTTCATAGCCCAATACAAAGCAAAGAGAGAACAAATAATCAAAATGCTCCCTGCGAAGGAAAAGTGTGGAACCTAGCATAAAACACTCCAACTTCTCCAAGTCATGCCTGGGGGATTGGATTTGGTATTATCTATCGTTGAACACTGATGACAACATGGCCTGCTCTAGATAACTAGGTGCCACTAAGAACAAAATCTATGGTTCTGACCATCGCAACTGTTTGAGGGGTCCACCGAATCTCTGGCTGGTTTAATCAATGATGTATCTTCTCCTGTGAAAAACCAATCTATGAAGAATAGAAGAGGTAGCAACTTTTCTCTTGTGTGCATATGAACACAAAGAGTAAAAGACAATGAAGAAAGAGAAACATTATTGAAACAAGGAAGAAGGTAAAATCACAGAAACTGACCCAAATTAAGCAAAGATATATGAATCTCCAAAACAAGAATTTAAAATAACTACCATTAAATTGTTCAATGAGAACAGGTGAACAATAAATGAATAAAGTAAAATAGTGGCTGGAAATTTGTCTCAAATAGGGAAGCAAATGACATTTAAATCCAGGAATTCCAAAGGACTAGAAAGAAGGATAATTCAAAGAAGTCCAAACTGAGATATAATCATATCGCCAGTAGTTAAAACAGAGAATTTTAACAACAGTAGTAGAACACCAAACCCCCACATATAAGGAGATTGTCCTAAGACTAAAAGCAGATTTTCAGCAAAAATCCTGCAAGATAAAAGAAGTGGGATGATTTATTCAAAGCACCTCAAGGAAAAAAAATAACATAGCAACCAAGATTACTATACTTAGCAAAATTGTCCTTCAAAAATAAAAGGAAAGACAAGGACATTTACAGACGCCCCCACAAAAATGCTAAGGACTTCTTCGGCATTATAAATAATGTTTGTGTTTTTGTTGTAAAAACAGAAAAATAAATTCTAACATTCCTAGGGAATCACAAAAATCCCAAATGACCAAAACAATCTTAAGAAGGAATAGCAATGCTGGAGGTATAGTACTTCATAACTTCAAAATATATTTAAAAGCTACAACAACCAAAGAGTATGTTAATAGTAGATGTACCAAAGGAAAAGAACAGAGAGCAGAAATAAACCTATACTTACATGGTAAGTCTTCAGGAGGGATTCCAAGAATACACAATTGGAAAAGGATAGTCTCCAACAAATAATGTTGGGAAAACTGGATATCCACATACAAAGTGTGAAATTATACACTTATCTTATATTGTGTGGAAAAAATACTCACCATGAGTTGAAGATTTCAACCTACAATCAGAAACCAAAATCTCTGGAAAAAATATGGAGGAAAACCTTTATGACATGGGTCTTGGTATTGACTTCTTGGATATGGCACCAAAAGCACAGATTTAAAAAAAGAAAAAAAAACAGGCCAGTGGAACTACATCAAACCAAATCATTTCTGCAATGCAAAAGGAACAATAAATATAGCAAAAACACAAGCTATAGGATGGAAGAAAATGTTTGCAACCCATATGGTAGGCTATTAAAATCAAAATTATATAAAAAGATCTGACAACTTAATAGCAAAAAAATAATAATTCAATTAAAAATGGTCTAAGAGCTGAATAAATATTTCTACAAAGAGAAATAAATTCCCAAGAAATATATGGAAAGATGTCCTTTTCACCAATTGTTATGAAATTGTAGAATAAGTTATCTCTTCTCATTTGTTAGGTTAGCTATCTTATGGGGAAAAAAAGAAGATAGCAAATGTTGGTGAGGATATGGAGGACATGTAAACTGTGTATACTTTTGTACTGTGAATGTAAAATTATATGTATGCTATAAAAACAATATGTAGTTTTCTCAAAATAATAGAACACCATATCAACTACCAATGCCACTTCTGGGTTGTGTAAAATATAACTTAAATCATGATCTTGAAGAAATATTGGCACTCCTATGTTCTTTAGAACACTATTCACAATGATCAAGATGTGGAAACCATTTTACTCTCCATTGCCCAACAAAGTAAGAAGAACACAAATGAATGCAGCTGTAGAAGATAATGCTAAGTGAAGTTAGCCAATCCCAAAAAACAAATGGCGAATGTTTTCTCTGCTATAAGGTGACTGACTCATAGTGGGGTAGGGAGAGGAAGTATGGGAGGAATAGACGAACCCTAGACAGGGCAGAGGGGTGGGAGGGAAAGGGAGGAGGCAGGGAGTTAGCAATGATGGTGGAATGTGATAGACATCATTATCCAAAGTACATGTATGAAGACATGAATTGGTGTGAACATACTTTATATACAAACAGAGAAATGAAAAATTGTGTTCTATATGTGTAATAAGAATTGTGATGCATTCCACTGCCATGTATTTAAAAAAAAAGCATTTTTTTTAAAAAAAGAACATATGGTATATACATACATGGAATTTTTTCTACTTTAAAGAGAAGAAAATTCTATAATATATGATGAGATGGATAAACCTTGGTGATATTATGCTACGTAAAATAATCCAAAGAAAGACAAATACTATATGATTCCTCTAAGTGAGTTTCTAAGAGTTATAGAAGTAGAGAGTATAATGATAATTACCAGGCGGTTGGTAAAACGAGAAAATGAGGAATTGATAATTTAAGAGTATCCAGTCTCAGTTATGCAAAGTGAATAAGTTAGACAACTACTGAATAATGGTCATGTGCTGCACAATATCATTTTGATCAATAATGAATCACATATTCAATGGAGATCTCATAAAATTCTAATGGAGCTGAAATTTTCTATTACCTTGTATTTTTACTGTATTTTTCTGACATGTTTAGAAAAGGAAACATGCATGTTTATGTAACTGTGTTACAATTGCTGATAATATTCAGTACAGTAATATGCTATGTAGTTTATAGCCTAGGAGCGATAGATTATTTTATATGGCCTAAGTGTGTAGAATGCTTTACCATGTAGGTTTGTGTAAGTACAGTCTGTGATGTATGCACAACAGTAAAAATCATCTAATAATACATTTTTATCATTATGTGACACCTGACGGTAGTGAATATAACTCAATTGGATTGTGTTTCTACTAAAAAAAATACCACATGGTACTCTTAAACATCTTTAAAAAGGTAGATCTCATGTTAAGTGTTCTTATAATAAAAATAAAACTAAATCATATTAATGTGAAAAACAGACTTGAGACACAGATGAAGAGACAGCTGTGAATTTAATATTATTACCCAATGTAGGGTGATAGATCAGGATATATGGAGAAAAAGTAGCAATCAACCAATAATAATTACCTCAATTAAAACCTTAAAGAATTTAAAGAAACCTGGGAAATTTAGAAAATGAAATTTAACAAAGAACTCAGGAAAACTCTTTTTTTTAAGAGAGAGAGAGAGAATTTTAATATTTATTTTTTAGTTTTTGGCAGACACAACATCTTTGTTTGTATGTGGTGCTGAGGATCGAACCCGGGCTGCAAGTATGCCAAGCAAGCGCGCTACTGCTTGAGCCACATCCCCAGCCCCAGGAAGACTCTTTTAAAATATATCAGTTAAAGTTCTGACTTTTAAAATTCTCAAAAATACACATAGACAAGAAAAGTTAAGAAATGAAAGTTAAAAATAGAATTAAATTACCATTAATTATATACAATATGATTTTTCTACTTAGAACACCAAGAATACTTGAATTAATAAGAAAATTCCTTTAAATTTCTAGTTTCAAAATACTTTAAAGATTTAATATCATCCATAAAATGATAATGATCACATTTATTTGGCTCTTACTATGTGCTTACTTTTTACTTAATAAAGTGCTTTGCATAGATTATCTCAAAGCAGTATTATGAGATATTTATGATGTTATTATTTTCATTTTACAGATAAGAAAATGGAGACAAAGAGAAATCATGAAACCAGTTTAAGATTACAACACTGGTAAGTAACACATGAACAGTACACAAATATTTCTACTCTCATATAAAATACAATATTTAATTTCTAGGAATTTGACTTACATGATCACAAAATTAAGCTTGATTGGAACATAGAAGGTAGGAATCAAGAAGAGATACAGGAGCTAGGAATCCTTAAGAATTGTGACACCTGGCCCCCTAGAGAAATCTTCAGATTATTTCAAGTTTTCTCTCCTGTGTCTTTACCTTCAAAGTTTGGAAGATAAAGTATCTCGGTGCAGCTTGGGGCAAGTGTCTACTCCTGTGTTTTTCATTGGTATGAGAAAGTAGTAGAAGTTCATTGATTAGAAGCCTCACTACAAATACATGGATTGATTGGGAAAGCAGAATTAGCCAAGGAAAGGGGCTCAAAGAGAATTAAATTTGGTGTCCATTTAAGACCCCAATTCTTTAGAGGAGAAGAGCAGAGCTAGGTGGCAGCATGCAGTGTAAATGTACAACCACAGTAATGAAATGATTGATTTTGCTGCTGGAATCTGAACAAATTCTCTGCTTTCAAGATTATTCGAGGGTTCTCATGTGGGTAACAGTCTATCTCAGATTCATTCTAAGTGGCTCTTTCTCTTTCTATCTTGAATCAAATCAAAGACTCTGCATAGAAGTATACTCCAGAGAGTTTGAAGGATTCAAATATTGTTTTTTTTTGCTTGGTCAAACTGGTAACTTTTGAAAGTACCACTCTTATGGTACTATCAGTCACTGCACGGAAGTTTAAATTTTATGAACAGAATAGAATGTGTAATTAAATTGCTGCTACTTTGGTGTCATCTATTTTATGAGTGTTAAGAGGTTTTTAATTTGGATCATGTTGTTATTTAATGTGCCCTAAGAAGGACTTTGACTAGACATATTGTTATAGATACTAGAGAAATTTAAAGATAAGCATCTTAAGTAAATGTTTTGTGAGAACAAAATTTCTCACCTTTGGCACTACTGAATTTTGAGGGCAGATAATTGTTTGCTTAATGTATGGAAAGTGTCTTATGTAATTCTTGTAGAAAATTTACTTACATCTCTGGCTTCTACTTAAGAGATATCAGTAGCATCCTTAAAGATGTTGCAATAACAACAACAAAAATATCTCCAGTCATTGTTGAATAATCCTCAAGGGAATAAATATTGCCAGTACTCCATTATGCAAGATGAATAAGTTCTAGAGATCTGCTATTTATATCTGCATGATGATGTTCTCCAGTCAATGATGGACCATGTATATCATTATACCATGGTGTTCTCATAATCTTACAACAGAGCTAAACATTTCTATCAGCTAGCAATTTTACTGTTACTTTTCTATGTTTAGACATATTTAGATACACAAATACTTGGCACTGGGTGGCAGGTGCCTTCAGTATTCTGTATGGTGACATGCTGAGCAGGCTTATTGACTAAGAGCAATAAGTGGTATCAGAGAGCCTGGGTGTGTAACAGGCAACATCACTTAGATTTGTGTAAGCACACTCCATGGTGTTTGGATAATAACAAAATTGTCCAACAATGTTCCTGAGGCTTTATCCCACCATTAAGTGACACGTGACTGTGGTGAAAGGCACTGAATGGACCTACCATGGTAGATAAAAGAGGGACTTCTTGACAATGGACTAGTAGAACACATTCCATTCGCAGTGCTCGATAAGGTTAAGAGGACAAATTTCTACCAGTGTAAGAATTTTCAGTTTTGGTGTTCCTTAGGAAATTGGCATGCATACTCTTTACTTAGCAAGCCATGGTAGGAAGTGATTCTTAACTGTGGAGGCACAGTGATATTAAGACATTAGACTTTTAAAATAATACTGATTCTCAGGCCACATTCTTGATGAATAACATTAAAAATTCTGGTGGTTGCTATATTTTGGAACTGAAATGTTCCCCAAAGGTCCATGTGATAAAGTCTTGGTCTCTAGGCCATGGGAATACTGGGTGCTGGTAGAGCCATAATGACAGGGGGTCTAGTTGAGGAAAGTTAGGTCAAGGGGTCATGAACTTGAAGGAGCAATTGGAAGCAAAGCTCCTTCCTCTCTTCTTTTTTTGCTTTCTGGCTTGGATGAGGTGAACAGGCCACATCTTCCATGAGGTCTGCCATGACACACTGTGCCCCCATGAGCCTAAAGCAACTGAAGCAGTGGCCATGTACTAAAACTTCTGAAATCCTGAGTCAAGCTAAATCTTTTCTCCTTTCATCATTTCAGGTGTTTTATCATAGTGACAGAGAGTTGACTAATACAATGTTATAAACAATTTTTTTAAAGTCCACTAAGGGATCCTAACATATAGCAATTTGATATACACTAATATGAAGTGACTCTCCTTGAAAATTCACCCAAATCAAGCCCAGGAATGTATGCAAGAGTATATAAAATTTATCAAAACTGATTTCCTGCTTGACTACTTATAAGCTTGCAAGAATTGCATCATTTACAGAAGGCCCAGTGACAAAGTGCTCCAGTGGTTCAGTTACAACATCACGGCTCCATCGTAGCACTGGTTGATAATAAACTTAGAAAAATAAACTTTGGAAAGAAAATTTACAGACTAGGGTACTTTCTGATAAACTGGTAATTTAAATATCTATGTAGTTCTATTTATCAATATTGGATATAACTCTGTATGGATTCTGACATTGTACAAATTAAAATAGAAAGCTAGGTATTGTATTTTTAGCATTATTCAGACTTGAACATCTGTGCTACACAAATGGCCCTGGATTTAACAGGAGAACTAATTCATTCTCAATCTGCTTTTGACTTGTAGATCTAACTTGGAAGCAATTCTTTTCATAAGAGAATTTAAAATAATCAAGTAAATATATAATACAGGAGTCCTTAATATCAGTCAAAGATATTCAGACTGGGTGTACTGGGTCAGAGTTATACAAACTCATTACAAGTATTTGTTTCTTGGGGCCTATTCTTAGGAGAAAAGGAATAAAGAACAGGATAAAAATGAAACAAGAATGTGGCTCCTGTATGCAGCACTCTGTAGCCCAGATTACAAGGCAAATTTAGCCCCACTTTGAGGTAACGTGGACTACATTTGTGGATTCCCTATCAGTAAGTCATCAGCTTATTTGGGGAGGAGGGAAACATCTCTGAGATTATGTTTGGTTGAGTGAAATTATCTGGGTAAAAGGTATCTGGTTAGTTATCAGCTAACATGCAACAGCAGCTATGGAACCAGTGTGCCCATTGACAAGGAGGACATGGGCCAGTCACCACGAAAATTCATTGAAGTACATAACATACTCACCTCATTTCATTTAATATTTTCAGACGCAGCACTTTAAATATTGGATCGAGGAACTTGAACTGGACATATAACTTTAAGATATGTACATTTTGGTACATTTAAATCATCTACAATCAAATCTCTATTATTTTCATGTGGACTTATGAGACATTATGAATCAGTGCTGATGGTATACTGCTCACGAAGATACCCACATACTTCCAAAATAAAATATGCACTTTTATGTGGCTAAGTCCCTTCCCCTTCTAAACCGAGAAACAGAAATCTCCAAAATAAACAAATATTTCATAGAGCTCATGCATTCATTTACCCAACAAATGTTTATTTATAATACCTTCTACATATTTAACAATGCTATGTAATTTTTACCTGAAAGTGCAAAAAGCAGATAATTTCTACAGGCAGTTCTCCAAGTTGTGAAGGATGATAAATTTAAATCCCTCCTACTAGCTTAGGAGGAAATAAGTGCTATAGGGAAATATAAAGAAGGATAATGGGATGGGAAGTGGTAGGTGCTATTTGAGATCAGAGGGGTTAGAAAGGCCTTTCTGATAAGTTGATTGCTAAACAGAGAGCTGAGCATGTGAGGAGCAAGCATTACAGACACAACATTTCCTAGATAAAAAGTGTTTGTTGAAAACACATAACACAAAATGCTTTAGTGAATCTGGGGGTTCTTCATGAAGGCACAGACAACTCTTACAGTTAACATGACATAGCACCAGTGGATGCCCATCACGGTCTACATTAGTGACAAGTGGTCTCTGAGCTGTACCAAAGGAAAGAGGCAGCAACACAGACCTGATGTCTTATTTAAGGACACATGCTCTAGAGTTTGATTTGAAAAAATAAAAGAGATTGCCTACTGTAGGTGCTAAGGAATTGTTTTAACTCCGATGCATGACCAATAAAACAAATCCTCATTATTTTCTCTATAACATTTAGGAATAATTTTATCATAATTTAGTGCTTATAAAATCTATTTTTTTCCCTTCTAAAACATAGATGAATATAAAGGGGTTACTGATTCTAAGAAGTTTCACTTAGATGGACATAACTACTTCAATCTTAGAAAACAAAACAACATAACTACATTTTATGACTACAAAAGGGATGAAGAATGATGTTAAATGAAACTCTCCATGGGATCTCATAAAATGAATTAAGTAGCAATTTTAGACTAAATTGTAATCAAGGAACCAAATATTTACGTAATTTATTAACTATGTAGAAACTAAAATTTTAAAAAAGTTGTGGCACATTATTGACAGAGTTCTTACAACATCCTAATGGAAAAAGACATAAAAAATTTTTTTTCTATACATTTTCGATAAAAATACCTTTCAACTGCTTAAAGCAGCTTTTAAAAATATCACTGGTGTTTTATTTAAATATAAGAAAGAGTTTTGTTTACTTAATCATATTATACCTGTTACACTCAAAATTTAAAATGTGACATATGCAATATAATAAATTGCATATAGAAATATTAAAAGGTTGTTGGAAACATTGGCTGTTTACCAAAGCACATAGTTAGGCTTTATGTTTAAAATGACATTCAAATAGCCTAAATCATTAATGGAAAATCAAGCCAAGTTACTACAATAATGTCCTTTGTTAGAATTTGAGACACTTTTTTATTCTTATTGTCAGATTTCTGAGTGAAATAATTGTTGTTGGGAATAAATGGAAATATTTAATTTCAAATAGTATCATCTATGTGAGTCAATTACTTAGAGTGTTATGGGCAGATGGTTTAATCAGAGAATTGAAGCAAGAGGAGTCTTTCTAGCTCTTTATCACTAACAATACATGGCTTTACAGATCTAAAAAGATTCCCTGAATTTTGACTTATGAACCAAAAATTATATCTGCTAAAATTTATATTTGGAAAAGCCCAGATTGTGTGTGCTACTGATGGTGTATATACCTCTCTTCAGGTTTTATTTCAATCATATCTATGTTAAAACAGGTTAAAGTTTTAACATAAATTATTTTCAGAATCTAAAATATTCCTCTAGTCTTGAGCAAAACTCATTTATCCAAAGTTATTCTAAATAATGATTCCAGAAAAGATATTTTCACATTCAATGTTAATCATGAATGTTATAGAAGTACATTTATTTTAAATTATTGGGAGAAATAACATTAAGACATTGGTAAAAAAACTCCATCTCATATTCACATTTTTAAGTGAAATATATGAATCTTCAAATAAAGACCTCTAAGTAAGAGGTTAGTAAGGATACTATTCTACTCACTAGAAAAATAAGTCTATGCAACAACTGAAATTATTTGAAAATTCCACTATCAATTGTTTGACACTAGAAATAAGCAATTAAGACATACTTACTGACCTAAAAATATTCTTGAAAATAATGGCAATTGATTCATCAATTGATAATTCCAAATATGCATTTTTTATTTTTTAAATACATTCCATTCTTTTCATCAGGATGTTGTTTTGGGACATGAATTAAATCCATGACATCTGCATGACTGTGATCATGCTAATCTAGCATTTGTATACTAAGATTCATGAACTCAGGTCAAAAAACATAATATAATATGAAAGCAAACTAAGAATAGTGTTTAGATTATTTTTCTACCAAATGGTAAAAAATATGCTGTGTCTTCCTTTAAAACATGTGACTTTTAGAGATTTTGGGGTAGAGTTTATATGAAGTGAAAGATATATATCTATGGGCTCAACCAAATTATACAGATTTTATTTAAATCTTTTCAATAATTGAATATCTAAGTGCCCAACACAGTGTCAAGTCATATTCTTTTTTTATGGCAAGAAATATCCAGTCACTCAAGCAAAGACTTTTTATAAGATTCCCTAATTTATAATGGAAACAGCACCTCAGGAATGTTTAGTTTAGTATCCAAATTGAGAGTTGAATATTACTGAGTTATCCAGAAAATAGGACAAATGATTCTAGAGGATGATGAATCATATGTCTAATAATCTGAGGATTTTTTTAATCTTTTTTGTTTCTGAAAGAGTAGATTAAAAACCTTGAAAACTTTCAGCAACTCTAAGTAAACTACATTAAAGTCTTGACTAATAAACTTTTAGATAAGAACAAAAGCATAAAGGAATGAAATCAGAAGCATGATCAGAAAGTATGCTGACCATAGATTGGTTGCTTTGATCCTACATTTAAGTAGTCTATTTTAGGAAAAGTTTATGAGGTACCATAAAAGTGGACAAAAAAAATACAAGCAAAACAGGAAAGGATAAGGTCACAGATGATATCTTTCTTACATAACGTTCCCTCACTAGCCAAAGATGTGGATCCTTCCCCCGGAACAAGTAATTCCTGGAGAAAATAGCCAGGTTATTTTTACCTAGTTCCCTAGGTAAGCTTTTCATCACTGTGAGGAAAATACCTGAGAAAATCAAGGTATAGCAGGAAGGATTTACATTGGCTCACAATTTCAGAACCTTCAGACCATGATCAATTGATCAATCTGTGATGAGGCAGAAAACCATGGAAGGAAGGGTCACATCATCAGCAAAGGTGGTCACATCATCGAAGCCAGGAAGTGTAGACAGCAAGCAAGAAAGGGGCTGGGGACAAGCAATATTTTTTCAGGGAACACCCCCAGTGACCTACTTCCTCCAACTAGATCCCAAACCCTGCAGTTTCTACCACCTCCCAATAAGCCATCAGCTATGAATAATCAATGGATTAATCCATTTGAAGATGTCAGATCCCTCCTGATCCATCCCTTTCTAAGAGCTCCACCTGTGCACATTGCTGCACTGGGAACCAAACCTCCAGAACCTCTGGGAACCTTCCAGAGTCAAACTATAAACATTGCTTCAATTATTTATTGCTTAGATTACTTATTGTTAAATATTGCTCTATTGATTAGATTATTTATCATTAAAACTGGAGTGTACCTTTTGTCCCACAATGGATTAACATGGAAAGAGGAAAGTATAGTGGTTGCATTTCTTAGCTGAACCCCATTTTTTCTTTATAATGAGTTGCTGCTATAGAGAAGTTGTAAGTTATTAAGTCTACACTGTGACATAATCCTCTTATCATTTATATGAAAATATGATGCTGACATAATTGAATAATTTAATTAACTTTTCATTTCTACTTATCACACTAGTATTTCGTGTTTTTATATATTGGATTTCTAGCAATAGTTCTCTTTTTCTCTTTAATGTCTTGATTCCTAGAAAACCTATGAGAAAGCAAAAAAAATAACAATATCAATGATAAAGAGCATAATCTAGAGAACTCTCAAATCTGTGATTGATTTTTTTGGTTTCTATTTTTGACTTGGTATGATCTTGCCATTGGAATACCTTCTGTGTTAAAGGAGAAAAGATGTTTGTTTGCCCCATAGGCTCAGTTTTAGAAAACTACCAGAGGCTACCCTTGAGCTGAAATTAATATGCCAAAAACAATTGCCCTTTCCTTCATTGACAAAGCAAATCAGCATTAGGTATGAGACCTGGATCAACTTTATCTGCTTTCCAACTTTTATCAAAGCAAACTGACATCAGATTTACACTTTCATATTAATCTAGGTGAGCAATTGTCAATACTGGCCTTAATTGTAAAAACATTAAGAATAGGCATTTAAGAAAGGGAAGCTGTTATTAATCTGTTAAGAATGATAGCACCTTTGGCTTGATCTTGTTTTGTCACTATTTCTTATTGACAGCAACATTTTTCTTTTTTTTTCCTCTGTTGCATATTTCCAGTAATGATGTGAACTTTTAGATTTTATTTTTTCCTATGAATAGCTTTTTGGTATTTTTTAGTCTTCCTATTCTAAATTCAATCTATGCCAATGGTCATATTAAGAGAATTTCACCATTCGTCTCCAAACCATGACTATGAATATGTTGCAATGCAATTAATTTACATTAGGAGTCTAGAAATCTAAATTTTTTTCTTGGACCTCAAAACAACTATTTGTGTAAATTAAGGAAAGTCCTCTGCATAAAGTTTTATCTAAATAAAATGGAGGTGTTGGGTTACTTAATCAATATAAATTTTCTGTCTATGAAAGTTGAATTTATCTTTAATCATAAAATATCCACAGTAAATTATATTGAATGTTGAGGGGAATGTTAAAAAAATAAACAGATCCAAAGATGATGCTGTTCATGTCCAATTATTTATATGAAATATACTGGTCTTACATATAAATAATAATTTAAATTAAGAAATTGATTTAAATTAAGAAAATTATTTTCAAGCACATATTCATCATAAAGTTGAGTTAGCAGTTTACTGTCATATCTTCCAGGAACAAATAATTCCTGGAGAAAATAACCAGGTTATTTTTACCTGGTCCCTATGTAAGAAAAATGTCTTATAGAATAAAAAATTGCTTATAAAAGAAAATATAAATATCAAAATGAAGTTAAAATTTAGAAATAAAGTTTTAAAAACAACAGAGATTTGGATATTTAAGAAAACTTGAAAAAGTTTTAGTTTATAAAATGAATTTTATTTAGAGCAAATTGAACATAAAGAATGCAATGTTCCTAAATTTAAAAATGATTTTTTTTCTTTCCCAGCCTTTCTGCTTGTAATGTTAAATTTCATCTCAGATACATGCTCCCGAAAACAACAGTGATTAAGAAGTCAACCCCAACTTTTTGTTATCCTAAATCCTCATCTTTGGGGTTTATGGAAAACAGCATATCTCAAAGAACCATCCTTTTGCAGGTGAATCTCTGTCCAGCCTGTTTTATGATTCTTGTTAAGATTTGCAGATGGCTCCCTTGTTCACCTGTGACAAAGCCAGCCATGTAACTTCACCTCTTTTGTCCGAACCTGCCAACAAATCTAGACTGACCTTCTGCATCCCATTCATTGTCTCATGAATACCGAGTTTAGAATTGTTCCCTAGGAAATCAGCTAGATGCAAGGATAAATATTTCCATTTTAGCCATCTTTCCTGATTTAAAAAAAAAAATCCAATTGTCATCTCTCTACTTTAACTTGTCAACCTCTTCTTGCTGAGACAATGATTTTTTTTATTTCCCCATCTCAATAACTCAAATAAAATTAATCTCCATATTTTTTGGGGTTTTGTCTTTTATGCTGCTTTTCATTCTTCTCTTATTTGTTGTTTTCCCTTCTCTTCTTCTTGTCTTTAATTTTTTAGATTATAAGAACCACAAGGTTTCTCAGATTTTATCCATGGAGAGACCTGAATCAGATCAGACACTTTCCTTGCCTCACTAAGCCAGAAAGAATGATGAGTAGCAGATGGGCACATATCTACCAAAATGAGACAGGAAATCAAATGTTTACTAAAATAATAATAATAATGCTTCTCAGCTGAATAGCATTAGATGTTGATGGACCTTTATTTTATTCATTTATTTATATGCAGTGCTGAGAATCAAACCCAGTGCCTCACACATGCTAGACAAGTGCTCTACCACTGACCCACAGAATAACGTTGTAAGGGCCACACAGCACACAGTTTTTATCAGAGAATTTTTTATCATCATTACAAAGGCTTGAATTTCAAATTTTCGTTAATAAGCTCCTCAGAATAATTGAGGTCCAAACTAGTCAGAGCCAACTTAAAAAAAGTAAATGTATGAACGCACATTGTGCATTGCGTTTGAATTTTAACTCGTTTCCATTTTATGCAAAATATACGATTTCTTTCTGTCTTATTCACTCTCCTTCTCACTCTTTCTGGCTCTCACTCTCCCCTGCCTCACACGCTCTCTTTCTCTAACTCACACATAACACAAAAGAATCGTATGTAAAATATATAACTCCTTCATAAGCTGTTTTCCGATTGTGAGTGGTAATTCAATCTATTAAAATGTCTGAAATGCTTTCAGTATTAATGCAGTTTCTCCAGCTTGAGAATGATTTCTTTTATATTCCTTTAATTTGTAGCAGTGACCTATATAAAGAAATGCTGATTTCAAAGAGTTCCTGGAATTCTTGGCTTCTATAAACATAGCTCACCCTATGCTACAGCTCTATAGCATTTTTTAACCTCTAAAATATTTACAGGTGGGCAAATCTCAAAAGATTTTATGTGGATTGGAAGCAGAAAGGCGCAAACATTCCTGTCTCTCTCCTGGTCTGGAGGGATCCTCTCCCTCTCCTTGGGCAGGCACATTACTCTAAGTGATAGGGTTCATGGCACCACACAGCATGCTTTCTTGGATCAACACCAGCTCTTCAATCCCAACATCTCTCAGAGTGTATTTTGATGAATAAATTACCAAACTAATGAGACACACTAAGAGGTTAAGGATTGATCAAGTACTTAATCTTTTTAATGAAGGACACAGCATGAAATACATTCCTCCAAATAGATACAATAAACAATTGCCTAAAACCTAATTAGAATAAAAATATGGAGAAAGGTGCAAAGTCTTAGAATTTGTGCACCAGACAATAACTTAGCATATTCTGCAACAATGGAAAAGCTTCCTGTCTAGTGCCTTTATTTATATTTGAATGAGGTGACTCGCAGGAGTTCACCAGGAGAGAATAATGATATTTTAACATGGAATTTTAATATAGCTTCATGCCTTTTGGGTCCATGAAAATTGCTTCAAATATAGCTTTTGAGCTTTTTTAGAACATGCTCAGCCTTGAAGAGAATTAGCAAATATTTTGGAAATCAGTATATACACTTTTTGAGGCATTATGAAATGTATTTAGCTTTTTAGATGGAAATTTTTCATATAATTTATGACAATCAAATTTTAAAATTTTTATTTATTTTGAAAATTAAAAATAAGTTGTATATCTTTAATGAAAGGTATAGTGCAAACTGCTACTGGTGAATTGATTTTTATGACAAATCTATATTTAAAAATAGGATGTTAACAATAGGAATCAGGTAGCACAGTGAACTAAGTAATACACCTGAAGTAAAATAAAAAAAAATATGACAAAATGAATAGGCATTTTAGAGAGCTGAATCTATAAGAGTCTAACATTTGACTTGGTGATGTACATATTTACTCGATGCTTCCTTTCAAAGTTGTTAGAGTGTAACACACTAATTTCTGGGTATCATTATTGCTGATTAATTATATCATAATAGTGCTACACAATATGCATTTGGAGTAATGTCCTTTTAGTCTCTAATTTTTCATATTGTCTTTTGAGTTGAATATTTGGAATGTATTACTAAGTGTATCTACTTCAGATATCACCATGGTATTTAATAAAGCACAATTGCATAATCCAATTTTCCTTTCCTCAAACTCTGAGATCTGTTGTGAATCCTTTTTAACAAAGGGCTGTGTCCAAACGGGGATATCTGCAAACTAGGTTTTACTCTTTCCTGATAAAGAACATGTGAGATATATCATCCTCTTTTCTTTCCTTACATTCCAACTGTATAACATTTCCTTTTCAATTATTTTACTACCTCCATGTACTTTGGGCAAAAGAGAAACTTGGGCCCAATTTATTCTTCTGAATCTCAACCTCACGGTAACTTTTTAAACCAAAGTAAGTGCGCATTAAGTGTTTGTGATCTAAATGAATTCAATGTCAACCTTTCCATTTTCCAAATCAGACAATAATTAGAATATTTTTTTCATTTGATCTATAAAAAATACCTTTAACTTGAACTTTTGACTTGATGACATTAAAAAATCTATAGTTTTCCAAAATACAGATATACTTTTTGTTCTGTGTAATATAAGAACCCATGTTGTTTCCTTTTGAGTAAATAGATATTTTAAGAATATTTCAAACAATAGCTAAAACTACAGTGTTTTTCTAAAGCCATGAACTTTTTCTTTGCCAATAGGGAAAAAAAGTCTAACAGAAAGAGGTAATTCTACTTTAATCTCTAAATCAATACATAATCATAGGGTGAAATTACTGAATTCCAATGGATTGATAGCTACTACTCCGTAGTGCATCAATGACTGTCAAGCTTTCCTGTGGAAACAACGAAGGAATAGGCCAGTGGGCTAGAAAAATGTTTTAAAAAGAGAGAAGAAGAAAAAAAAGGCAATCAACCAGCTAAGTAATTCCACTGCATGAGAGAAAATGATGAGATATATTAAATTCAATCTTCGGGCATCATATTGCCAACTCTCAGAAAGTCAATATAACAAAGTAAACATTTTCTAATTTTTTTGTGTGTATTTTTGTGTAGTTCAGTCCAGAAAATAAATTGGAGCAGAAAATAAAAGGAGTTATTTTTCTGTTTCCTCTAGTCATAGATGGTTTTAAATTGGCCCTTGAGACAGACATACATTTCCAATCGTAGAATCAGATCTAAGTGACTCAGTGATTTTTTTCCTCCAAGAAGAATTTTTATTTGATTTTCCAGTCCAGTTTTTTTCCTTCTATGTGTATCAGACTGTTTAAATGTAGTGTCTTCCAAGCACACTACATTTAAATTCCTATTTCTAAAGAGTCATGTCAACAACCTACTTGAGCATTCATTAAATATTTGCATTTGTAAAATTATTTGTGTTAAAAAAGCACTTAAGAAAAGCTTTTGCAGATACGGCCTTTTTTTTTTTTTGTTCCCATAAAACAGTGATATAGTCCTAGCAAAGGATACCATGTGCCAATCTCTTCTTTTAGCCTGGGAAGTTGTTAGTTAAAATTATCTAGGAAATACAATAGGGATTTGTTTCCTCATCTGGTCTTCCTTCGAATGGAAGCCATATTTGAGCTGTGCAGCAAAGCAGAGGGAGAAGCAGAGAAATTAGAGAAGCCAGCAAACAGATGGCTTAATTGTGTAGTCCACTCTGTCACCCAGCCATGTGCTATTTTGGCAATCCAGGAAATGTTCTTTCCAGGAACAGCAGGAGTGGCTATCAAGGCCAGCAAGTATGTTTTTATAGTAATACCATTGGCCAGTATCACTGAATACCATAATACAGACAAACCAGTAGCTAACAGCACGGATAGTGGTATTAACTATTTAACATCACAGGTATAATAATATTGTGTTGTTAATGCCATCTCTAATGATATAGTTGCCTTTCTTTCTTACTGTATCCTAAGAAAGTAGGACATCACAATAATCCTTGAATGACTTTATAATCATTTTCAAACTCTAAGACCAACTTGTGAGGTTGTGGAGTGTTATTAAAACATTTACACATACAAGAAATATTATTGTTTTTTTGTTTGTTTGTTTAAAAGTGTTTGGCAATGTTTATTTTTTCCCTTGTATGATGAAAATTTCCCTTGTATGATGAAAATTTCGTCATATTTTAATAATATTAAAAATATTTGTGGTATAGTCCCCAGCTCTTACAGAATATTGGATGATAATCATGTTGAAATGAAAGCTGTATGATTTTCAGTAATCAGATTAATAATAAGCAAAACCAAATGAATGTATTAAAAAAGAGGAATATTATATCACTCGATAATCTATATTTAAAAGATTTGTAGTGTGTGCATGAAGAGATAAAGAAGTAAAAAGAAGGAGGGAGGCAATATATTATGGATAGTACTTTTACATTTCAGCTTTGAAAAATAATTTACAGCTTTGTAAAATACTTAATTTTACTCATTTATTTAAAAAAGCATATATATATATATATATATATATATATATATATATATAGTCTATGGATATTCAAACATGATTAATATAAGAACCAGTCAAGTTCTGAAAGAAAGAAAAAAAGAAAAATATCTGTATTTGGTATAAAATGATCTATTAACTGTCATGTCTCTTTATTTGGCAAACATCTGCATTTATTTCCTTAGAAATATAAAGAACTTCATGTCTAGATGTTCATATAACCATCATGCAAAGGAGGACTATTATAATTAAAAACACAACTAATACATAGTAAATACCATAAAAGTAGGAGGAACATTTGGATTATTAATCCTTTTTAAATTTTGAAAATCATTTTCCAAATTTCTTTTTTTTCAAGAAATGAACAATATATTTTTTAAAGTTGAATTAACCTTTTGTGTCTGCAGATTCCCCAAATGTGGATTCAACCAACTACAACTGGAAAATATTAGGAAAAAGAATTATATCTGTACTGAATATGGGCAGAGTTTATTCCTTGTCACTATTCCCTAAACAAGACAATATAGTGACCGTTTACAAAGCATTTACATTATATTACATGTTGTAAGTTATATACAGATGATTTAAGTATATAGGAGAATATTCCTAGTTTACATGAGAATATTATATCATTTTATTTTAGTTTTTAATTTTTTATTTGTTCTAATTAGTGATACAGGATTGCAGAACACACTCTGATACATCATACACAAATGGAGCATAACTTCTTCCAAATTCCTATTTCTAAAGAGTCATGTCAACAATCTACTTGAGTATTCATTAATTATTTGTATTTGTAAAATTCTTTGTGTTAAAAAAGCACTTAAGAAAAGCTTTTGCAGATACAGCCTTTTTTTGTTCCCATAAAACAGTGAACAATCCAAAAACCTATCACTATTTTATTGAGAGAGAGAGCAGGGAATGGTTAATGAATTTAATATTCCACACAGAAACTTAGGAGGTAGGTTGAGGGTCACTACATGGAAGCCATCCTCAAGTCCACTGTATGTTAAACACCTTTACATAATTATGACCCAGATTCCTGAATTCTCTAACTAAAAGCTCTAACTTCCCTTCATTCTCCCAGTCGCATTGAGCCTCTGTTCACAATCTTGGATTAGCTTTCTCAGCAGCAGGCCCTGAGGCAATAATTTAGGTACAAGTGATTTGTTAAGGAAGATCCCCAGGAGAAAGCCAACAATTTATTTTCCTAGAGTCCAGACCCAGCTGGAGCCCTCAGGGAGCTCCTCAGGAGATGCCTTTGTCCAGACTGGAGGCCAGGGAAACTGCCTCTTCACTCCTCAGTCACTGCAGGGTTCCTAGCTAGGCAGCCATTGTCAGTTTCTCCATTCTTATGTCTTTCCCTCAGGACAAAGTGCCTGAGAGTGGCAGAAACAAGAAGTATGCTGTAAGGTGCTCTGAGGGACAGACATGGTTGCCCTGAGACTAGCCAAGGGGTCTGAGGGTACTACGAATGTCTGCTACAGCCCCATTTTGCCTAAGCACAGAGGGTCCAGGTCTCCCTGAGCTACTTCTGTGAAATCCCAGCAAGGGTCTATCTCCTAGCAGTAGCTTGTTACCTGTTCCTTCCTTCTGACTTCTGAGAGACAGTCTGCCCGTAGGCCCTTGGATCATTTGGTGACTGCTTCTCAGAGTGGTCAGCTATAACCCTAAGACTGGTCCCAGGCTTTTCTTTCTCTTTAATCACAATTAATACTGAAGGCAAAGCTGTGAATGGAGTGGACCTAATTCTGTCTTGATAACACAACTGACTTACAAGGCAGAAAAGGAGAACTGAAAGAGCTCCTAAGTGCTCTTGGTTCTGTTATTCCTTAGAGTGAAAATCTCTTTGGCTGTTTCTCTGTTCTGCCCATCCCCCCCCACACACATTCTTGAGATCTAACCTGCTCCCTGGCCTAAATAAATAAGAACACTCCTCTTAACTGGTGCATTAATAAACCCTATTTAAGGGACTATAAGAATATTTTTAAAGGGTCATTATAATTCTCCAGGGAAAGGAAAGACCACCATAGTGTCTTACATACAAAAAAGAAATCTTGACAGTCTCCAATTTCATTTATGTACCTGTAGTTGATCCATCTCTTCATACTGTCTGAATAGATCTGCAAATAGGGCCTTGTTTGACATACATACAACTAATTATTCACACAAAAGATGCATGGCAGATATTAGATAGATCCTAGAAAACAGAAACTATTGTTGTTGCTGCTTCTTTTTTTAAATTCAGCATTGTTTTTTTCCTAGTCTACTATATATCATTCAATGCACTTACCACTTGTACATTATTTTTGAAAAGCTTTAGCAAGTTTATGTAATTTTCATCTATCACATAGTTACTATATGGCATTAAACCACAGACTGCTTTCTGAATTATACTACAAATATGATTTTTCATACAGTTTCAGTTTTATAAACAAAATATAGCATTTTTTTCAGGGCTTTAGGAAACCATTTGCCACATTGTGTGGCCTCTCAGTGTGTTCAGAAAATGCTGCTGTGTTTGGATATTGTTCCTCATTATAAATCCTTCCTTTTTAAGGCAGGAAGGAGAACTTGCTTTAGAGTCTACCTGAGTGTTCAGACACAAGAGTACATGCCAAGCCCTAGAGCTCAGCTGTGAGAATTTATTAAGAAGGGAGCAATGTACGGAGGAAGGCATGGAACCTGTTCATGAGAGAGAGCATGGTGGGAATGTGGCTGACTTTTGTGGGTGATATTAGTAAAGATTCTGGCATTTGATTCTAAGCACTGATTGTATAAGCAGTAGACTCATCTCCAACTTGTTAACATGAGGATAAAATTCACACTGATCTGTTTGGGTGACTAAAAGATTAAATGAGATATTTCATTTATCATACTTAAGTGTTTTTAGCACAGAAATAGTTCTCAGTATAAGTTAGAATTTGTGAGACAGAAGAATGAGAGGAGAAGGAGGAGGGTGAGAAGAGGGAGGAGTAGGAGCAGAGTAGATAAGGGTGATTATGATATTCTTTCTCTAAGATGCTTTAATGATCCCCCAGACATTTCATGATAGAGGTCAAACTCCAAAGCCCATGCCACAGTGGCCTACATGAATTTCACCTCTTCTCTTGACAAACCCTTTCTTTTTCCACACCGGAGACAGATAGATTCATACATAAGTTACATTCACCTACTTCCAGTTTGTGAATATATGACATTTGCAGAAGTTTCAGTGCCTTTACTCAGGGTATGCCTCATTTATCTAGAATTGCCCTTTTCATGGCAATTTAAGTCACTTGTTCTTGAAATGGAAACATCTCTGAGAAGATTTTGATGATGTAATTTGAATTGGTGCTTGTCTCTCTTCTTTTAGGGTGATATGAATTTCTCAATCTCCGTGTTTAAAATCATTTGGACTTAAGGATTTGTCACTAACCCTTTTGAGAGTATGAAATGGATCTTATTGAAATGGCACCCCTCTGCCTTTAATCTCAGAAAGCCTCCATGAATTAAAAGAATTTTGTTGGAAACATTTGGTAGGATAAATAAGAGACTCTGAATCAAAAAAAAAATATCTACTGGTGAGAACATGTATCCTCCCCAAGCCCTACAAGAACAATCTCTTATTCATTTTTAAATGTGTGCAAATCTTTCCATATTAAACACCATAGCAGAACTTATTCATTAACCTGTTCCCATGAGGCCACTGCAATTCCCCCTCCCTTACCAAATTTTCTTTATCCATGATGTCTGCTTTATCCCCCATGATTCTGCAATCCATTCCAACCTAGATTCACTACCACCTCCACTATACCTCCAGACACTTTTTAAACAAGGCCACCAATAATCTTTATGTCAGGAAATATAATGAGCCTGTTATGGTTTAGATGTTTTATCCCCCAAAAGCTCACATGTTACACAATGCAAGAGGATTTGGAGGAGAAATGATTGGATAATAGCTTTAGTCTGATCAGTGAATTAAGCCCTGATGGGATTGACTGAGTGGTAAGTGGAGGCAGGTGGGGTGTGCCTGGAAGAATTGGTTCTTTGGGGGCGTGGCTATGGGGCATATATTTTTGTATCTGGAGAGTGGACTGTCTCTCTCTCTCTACTTCCTGATCATGACTTGAGCTGGTTCCTTCTGCCACGCACTTCCTCTGAGATGTTCTGCCTCACCTCAAGCCCTGAGGAATGGAGCCGGACCTCTATGGATGAAGACCTCTGAAACTGTGAGCCCCTAAATGAACTTCTACAGTTGTTCTGGTTGGCTTCTTTCATCACAGCAGTGAAAAAGCTGACTAAAACAGAACAGCTTTGTTTCTTTACTTGCTAGATATTCTACCTACTTCAAAAAAGTTTGAAACAACTTTTTTTTAAGGCTTTAGAGACCATTTTCACATTGTGTGGCCCCCATGCTCTCCTGCTGTTCCCATCTCCTAATTTTAACCTCCTTCTCAGTCTCCTTTCCAGGCTCAATTTCTTCTATTGTCTTTAAATCTTAAATTTCTTCATGGCACCATTTAAGATCTGTATGTCTTCTTTCTGGATAGCCAGAATGATGTTTTCAACTCTAAGTGCATTCATTTCTCTAATAAGAAGCCATATATGAGTGGTTGTCACTGGTAAAATATCAAAAAGATTGTATTCTAAAAGCACACCATGTGTAAATACTATATAAATATCATATAAACTCTGTATAATACTATAAAAATGCCAGAGACCAGACACATGCAAGAGGCCAAATGTCCTGATTTCCTAGAGAGAATTAGAATCTACCATTTGTTTAGGAAACAAAAGTGTAGAAATACTAAATATGTGAGCCTAAGACATAGAACATATATCTGATACCTAAAACACAGCCTGTAACCTGTAAGTATTCAAGAAATGCTTTCTGGGTGACCAAATTAATACATTTAACCTTTAATTATATATATTTTTTTCTTTTTCTTTATTTGGTGAAAAAAATATGCATTAAGAATGGGCGGGCTGGGGTTGTGGCTCAGTGGTAGAGTGCTTGCCTAGCACATGTGAGGCACAGGGTTGAATTCTAAGCACCACCTAAAAATGAACACATAAAATAAAGGCATTCTGTCCATTTATTAGAAAGAAAAAAAGAGAGAATTGGCTAGCTGGAGCAGTTTGTATGATCGAATGATTATTTGGTAACATCCAAAGCATTCATAATCAGGAGGCAGTTGAATATATGCCTTCTCTCAATCAGACTTGATCAGGGATTGACCTTGACCATATCAGTTTCACAGAGCTTCTTCCCAGCACGGTTGATCTGGTCTTTTCCAGTCTTCACAAGGAACATCAGTTTGCCACTGTTTTCTGTATTTCTCATGACAGGGTCAGTAGTCAGGGAACACTTGATAAAGGTACGGTGGTCAAGTCTGTTTCTCCTAATGGTATTTCTCTCTTTCATTGTGGCCTCTGGAGCCACAATGTTTTGGACTACCAGAAAGTGGGTGACATATATGGACTTACTCTCCCCCTGCTTCCGGGGCTGTATATGCTTTTTAGCACAGCTGCCTTCTTGGTCTTCAAAACATTTGCTTTGGTTTTTGCTTTGGGAGAGGCAAGAGTTTCCTTCTTCCCTTTCAGCACCATCTTGCTTCTGGTGATGATTTTGAAAAGTTCAGTATTATTCATTTTGTTCATGATAACAGAGGGTATTCCTCAATGAAATGTTTGGGTATGTTTACTGGATGAATTAATGTTCACTGTGAAAAAATTAATGAACGAGTAAATTTAAAAACTAGCTGTTGTATTCTGAATATTAAATTACATTATGGTGGGGCAAGAATATTACTAGACAGAGGAAATATATATCCGTCAAATTGTTCAAGATTTCTAGTTAAAAAGGAGGATAGTGAAAATAAGTTCATGTTTGCATCTCAAAACCTCACATGTTATAATAAGATTACACAAATTAATATTGGTATATCTTTTAAGAGGTTGGAAAACAAATAATATGTAAGAGTCCCAGAGAGATAGTGTATCCTCTTAAGAAGGTCCATTGTATTATGTAGTGGTGAAACTTGAGACTCATGTGACATTTTCAAGATACCAGTTTGGTTCTTCTACTGTTAAAACTTTGCCAATAAAACCTTTAACAATCTCTTGAACAATAGAAAAGATGGTGCATTTAGGAACTGAAGAATTAATGACATCATCCAAGTATCCTAAGTGATCAGTTCAAATCATCCCTAGAAGTACATTTCTTGGGTCATCAAATGGACTTTATATTCTAAAGAAGAGTTTTAGAAACATGACTCCTGATCATCAAGGCTGATTAGTGTAAGAAAGTTAACATAAACTTATATTACAGGAGACTCATATATAAAACATACTAATTAGTAGTCTTACATTGGAGATTAATCACTTTCCTAACTATAAACTTTTCCTTTACTACACAGACCTTCTCATTGTTACAGAATGGGAAAACTTGAAACTGCAACTATAGAGTAATTTGTTATGTCTGAAATCAGAACAAGGGAAGTAGAAGGTTTAGGAATATTCTTTTTATATCTTGTATGAATTAACCAGTAGCATAACAAAGAATATGTCTCCAGAAATAGAAAATGTTTTAAAATCAGATGTGTTGGAAAAGTTAGCAGTATATTTAATAAATGATGCTCTGTGTGTGTGCATGTGGCATATGTGTGTGTGTGTGTGTGTGTGTGTATATATATATATATATATATATATATATATATATATATATATATATATATTTCAGTTTCACCAATGTTCAAAATAGGAATGAGCTTAAATTATATGCACTGTTATAATTATATGCCTTGTAATTGACTTAAGAATTCACATTTTAATTGGGTTAAAGTTTATTCCTAGAAAATTTTAAATTATTAAACTAAGCAGAGAGTTCATGGAGGTATCTGATACCTTGAGGGAAAAAAAACTCTCAGGGAGCAGTAGATACTTTCATTCTAATCATTTTAAGGCAAAGCTTCAAACTTATATAGTTTTTTATTTTCTGATGGTTACATCAGTTCCACTTATAACACCAATTGTCCTTCCTTGTTTATATAAACAACTTGCCCGAAAACCTTATTCCTGATTCATTCATTGAGCTGATCCATAGGTATCATACACTGGTTTTCCAACTTTTTCATATATCAAAATTATCCAGAATATGTAGTAAAATTTCACATTACTGGAATAAGCCCTGCTTTTTCTCATCCTCATGATCTGAGAGATATTGGCCAGGCACAGAAGCTCACAACTCAGGAGGTTGAAGGAGGAGGATCACAAGTTTGAGGACAGCCTCAGCAACAACTTGGAAAGACCCTCAACAACCTAGAGGGGCCTGTCTCAAAAAACAGTGAGACCCGGGGGCAGAGGGATGTAGCTCAGTATGGATCAGACACCAGGCTTTGTGAAAGACTCTCTTACACTGATTTCATGACATCAGCCAATGTCCATCAGTTGCATTACCCTTTGATGTTGGCTGGGCTGGTGTCTGTTCTCATCCAAATGTCAAAATGAGTTATCCTAGAACTCCTAATCTGGTCTAGATGTCAAATGGTATAATCGGTGGTGTGTGTGTATCCAGCACATGTTCAAATGGAAAGACATCTATTCTCATCAGTGGTTGCTGAAGTACTGTTTAGCATTCAAAAATTATTCCTGCTACAGCAGTTCTTGATCCATCTATTTCCTAAAGAAGAATCCTTTCTTCAGTTATTTTTTTTCTTTCTCTGGAGAAATATATCTGCTCAAATTTCTCAAAGAAACAAGGCATACTTTTTGCAAGTCAATAAAGCCTTGAAAGACTTGAAGTCTTTACTGGAAGACTTGGAAATAGAGAAAGACTCAGCCTTTCCCTGTTTTCTTTGTATGTAGGATTGACCTAGTCACACATCTGTAGTCAAGATTTCACATTTTAAATCACCCAGTTCCTTCTAAAAGTGTCATAAGTATTCTTAGACCCAATATTTAAATCTTGAAACTTTCTCTACAATTAATAAGGTTTGCATACAGAAAAGAAAAAAACAATCACTGAATTTAGAATTTTAAAAGAAATTTTCTGTCAAGGGATTGTTAAAAAACCAAGATATAGGATCAGAAGAGACAGAATTTTTTTTCTTTTTTTGCATTACAGATTTTAAATAAGTAGTTTAACATTCTACATTCAGTCATTTTAAATAAAAAGTTTAACATTCTATATTTAATACATGCTAAGTATACTTTCTAGCATGGTAAGATGGTAAGAATGATGGTTGGTGATGGTGACGAGCAGTGAAGAATACAGGGACCATGGAGATCCAATTCATCTCAATGAGTGAGTTCTTTCCCCCTGTTCACATGTGCCAATGATGGATGCTCCTTGCATATGATACAATGCTTCTAGCTGGAACTTGCATCATGATTTTAATGAGGGAGGTGCATATCTTGGCTACTCGTCTGTTTAACATAAACTTCAAACAAAAGCATGTTAAGCACAAGTGCTTAATTGTTTTCATAGATATGCTTTCTCTCTGTGTTTGGAAAAGTACATTTGAACCACAAATTATATGTATTTAACCTGATTTCAACAATCTAGAATGCTTTATTTTATAATATCTACTATTTAACACATACTCCTTCTCTCTTCTTTCCTTACCCTTTACACTTTCGCCTTTAATTCAAATTATTACTATAACCTCTTCCATCTGCTAACTTGAAGTAATTAATTTTATGATATACTTGGAAGTAGTTGCATATCCAAACACTAATGAAGCTTGTGTTTATCTCTTTATATTTTGTTGTTAAAAATTCTATCTAATTAACAAGGGGTACACTGTTGCAACATGTACCAAGCCTTCATTTATTTGTGCATTTGTTTCCCCTGGGGGCATATAACATTTTGAAGAGAAAGAGAACTAGGGTGGAGGGGTGGCAAAAGGAAAAAGAACCTACATATTTTTTGTGTGCTTTAAAAATCAAATAATTAATAGTGAAAAAGAGATAAACATAAAGCAACTTTTTTTTCTCCCCTAGAAAAGCTATTTTTGGAATTTGCTTTCTTCTCTCATCTTCTATTATATAGAAATTCCTTGGGGGCACTGTAGTTTGTCTCTGCTCATTGGTTTGAAGCTGACAGCAAATCTTGAGCTCTTCCATCAGTGTGCTGTACTCTGTTTTCCTATATTCATCATCATAATTTTGATGTCTGGGTATCGAAATTGTTTCAGGGCATAACTGGATAGGTCGTACAATTTCTGAAGGTGGTGTTATTCTGATGTGGCTGATGGTAAATCTGAACTCACCAACAATGGTATCCATGCAGAGCAGTAAGCAATGACTTTAATAAAGATTCTAAATGTTCTTCTGATTAAATTGCTTTCCAAAATCCTTTGATTTTATGAAGTCAGTTTGGGTGATTCTGTTTCTCTTTTGTTGTTTCATTCCCCCAGACTGATTTCTCTTAAAAGCTAAAGCTAAAACTAAGACAAAAATTACTGCTATTTGCCTATAAATCACTTTTTGTCTTGCATGTGAAGCACATACTGTAACTGTTGCTTATAGTAGAAAAAAAGAAAATAAATGAGTCCTTCATTTTCCTTGTTACTAACATTTCCTTTGAACCTATAGACAGGGTGCTGAATAAAAGTCTAATTATATTGATAAAATTTGAAATTTATCAATTCAAATTGATAAAATTGAATGAATGAATATTGTTTCATAGCTGAATGAATGAGTGGTGGTTGATTGAAGGCTGTCACCTTAAATAATGGTCTCTCATTTCACAAATGCTGCAGCCACCTTGTACACTTTTAATTCAAAATTTTGGAATTGTTTTTTTTTTAAAAATAGATTATTTTTATGCTTTCATTTTTTCACTTCCTTGCTTTATCTTCCTACTATCTCTTTCTTTACCTTCCCTCTCTCTCATACTTTTCTTCTGATTACTTCCTGGTTGGACTCCTGTAGGTAAAAGCCACAAAAATATAGCTGTTTCTTTTATTCTGGGTCCCACTGGAGTTTTTAATTCTCACACTTGTCCAAATTGAACCTTCAGCAACTCATCAATTACAGTGTAATCTGCCTACCCCAACAGTGGTTCTAACAAAAATTTTTGCTTCTTGGTTTTTATTCCAGTAAGGTGTGAATTTTTGTATTTGCCTGTATTTACTCTGATTGTTGGGGCATTGCATTTACCCTCTGACATTAGTTCTCATTTGTATCTAGGAAGACTTATCAATTTTTAGTTTGCTCAGCCCTTTTCTTATTACAAAGCCAGAAGTGATGACTGCTAAGCTTTTTGCATGCTAGGCCAGATATCAGAAGTCTCTTTGAGTACCTTTGAATGTAAAGGAAATTTAGAGCTTTGAAGAGAGTCTGGTACATTATAAGTCTTCTCTCGTTTTTAGTTGTCAATGTTACTATAGTTAATGCATCATATCCTATTATTTTGAAAACTATATTTTTAGATTTCAACAATTCTGAAATTATGATATGGTGTCTTACATTTACTTGTATTTAATTCATTTTGCTTCTGACCCTGACTCCACCAAAAGAGAAGCTAAGAGACTATTGATAGAGTGAGATCTAGGTATTTGCCCCCTCCTTATGTTATACTTCCAAGATTCAGTCTATGCAGTGCCATTCCACTGAGGCCTCCCTATAAAGTATAGCCTGTAACAATACTAAACCAAGTTTTACACAAGGCAGGTTCACTGGAAGCCCACCAAGATTTGTCTGAGCCCTGTGTTAATCAGCTTTTCCTTATTGTAGCAAACACTTGAGATAATCAAAGATAATCAATGGTTTGAGAAGTTTCTGTATAGGATCAGTTGCCCCTCATGGCTTTGGGCCTATGGTAAAGCAGCATATCATGTGGAGAGAGCATGTGGAATTTATGTTGATCTCATAGTGAAGAAATAAAGAGAGAGCAGAAGAGGAAAAGACCAGGGTCCCCAAACCCCCTGCAAGTGATGCCCTCAATGATCTAAAAATTCCCACAAGGCCCCACTCTAAAAATTTTCCTCACTTCCTAGTTGCACCAGGCTAGGGATCAAGCCTTTAACACATGAGCCTTTGGGAAACATTTAATATTATAGTAGACCAAAACTTATTTTTGATATTTCTAAACTGTGATGGCACAACCATCTAGAATTTTCTCTTCTATTTCTCTTTGCATCTCTTTCTCTTTCTCTGAAGTTTAACAGAAGATAGGGAAATCTTCTAGGCCAGAGAATGTTTTTAAGGAGCCTTTCTAATAAATGCAAACATTAAAAATAAATGATAAAAAAATTTCATAGTTTAATGGACAGCATTATTTCTTGCATATATATATGTGTGTGTGTATATATATATATATATATATATATATATATATATATTAGACAATTGGCAGCAAATTATATTTGATCAAATTATCCAGTGGTACGCTGAAGACAGCTCTTACTGATCTGTGAAGAAGATCATGTGTGTCTCTTCCCTCCTGTGTGTCCAGTGATGTGAATTCATAACTTGAAGTTAGTCATAGAGGGAGTATTAAGTCTACATTTGCCACAGTCTGGCTGGGCACAAAATAACTGAGCCACCACACAAACTTGTAGATTCAAACAGCAACTCTTTATTGCTGAACTCTCACTGACACTCTACCCACACTTCCAGTGAACACACTGCCTCCATCCAGCTCTGCGCACCAATTCTCAGAACCACCCCCCCCCCCAGAACTCAATGGGAACTCCAAAGGAGTGGGCTACTGAGGTAGCAGGATACGCCCTAATCCCAGCAGGATCCACCCTAAACCCAGAGCCACCTTAATCCCTGATCAGGGTCACCTTTCAACCCAAAATGCCATGCGTCATTCCTACTTGGCTATGGCTCTCAGCATACATTAAGATGCAAACATTAGAAATTAGCACGCCAGCCCTAACAGCCAGTTGTAAAACTGTTATCAGAACACTACTGATTTTGTCTCTGAGTTACCAAATTCACTCTGGAAAAACTTTATATGCATATGATTGATCTCATAAGATACCAACATGTGAAGTTAAAACATTTTAAAAATGTGCACATATCACCATTTATTTAGATGAGCCAGCTATATTCTGAGAATCTATGCTAATTCTCGGCATAAAGGTTTATACAAAATAAAAAATTATATTCAAGTTCATAATAAAGACATCGATACAACTCCAACAATTTTTTCTCTTCCTTTGAAAATCATTGAGTTTAAAAGTTTTTAAGCAATGTTTTTAATAGCAAATCAGAGTTAGATTTGTCCATTGTTATAAAGAAGATTTATAAAGACTTTCTAGAACTTCCAAATTTATAGCAACTGAAGATTCTTAGACTTTCTAAAAAGGTGTTCCAGATTTAGCTGGTAGTTAAAAGATTTTCTTTTTTTCAGAAAGAAATTTTGTAAAGTTGAAAGTTTTTTACAAAGAGCAGAAACTCCTTTAGCTAATATTATTCTCTTTGACTATTATTAAACCGTGACCTTAGAAAGACCAGTTTCTTTTCCTTTTGAGATATAGCAATGAAGAAGCAATGCTTTGTTTATGGTATAAAAGAAACAATGTCCTTTAGAGAACAGTAGGTGAGGGGCCATAATTGTCTGTAGAAACCCAGTACAAATTAGTTATTAATATGAAGATTTTATTATGGTTCTTATACCTTTAACTGAAAAGGCAGTAGAAATTAAACAATAAAATAAAGTTAGATACCTAAATCACTTCTAAGTCTACACACCACTTTAAAACTTTTGTGTAGGTCAAATGGATATCCTTGGAAAAGTTATCAACCATTGTTTTTACATCTCTAAGTTCTTATTGTTTATTTATTTTCAGTTATTTTCATATGATATATTACCTTTGCTTAGGACAATATCTATCCTATTATGATAGGAACTCAGTATATTTACAAATTGTGAAAATATGTGTGTATGTCATATATACAAATATAATGAAAGGGTAAAGTTTCTAAGCTGCAAGGCCTGAGTTAAAAAGTGAAGGACCAGGTATTGTTAAATTCCTCTGCCACACCCAGAACCTGAAATTCCTGAGGCAGTTAAGACAACGCCCTACTGGCCATTTAGCCTAGGGCCCTGTGCAGCTTGTCACGTAGGCATATAGGGCCCTAACCAATCAGTTTGAATGTGTACCCTGCTTAGGAGTGACCAATCACCCCTGCCCGACCTGTTCCCGCCAATGAATGTGCTAATCCTGTATGAGAGTTGTTGTTCAATTTTCCCACGCCTCATGCTGATTTGTTCAGATGTATACAAAGCCCCCGCCCTCCCCAAAAAGTGTACTTAAGCACTGCTTAGCCTCTGCTCTGGGCTATGGGCTGCTCTCGCTTCTTGAGTGAGCCTAGAGCCTCAGCACGCTGAATTGGATCCTCAATAAATCCCCTTCTGCAATTGCATGAGTCAGTCTCTTGGTGGTCTCTTCCTCTGACTTTTCGCCGGACCCTTACAATGTGTGTGTGTGTGTGTGTGTATTTATATATTTATATAAATGAATTGCTGACAAGATTCAAATGAATCTATGATAAGAAAAGAAATGAGTTTTTATAAATTATTAAGGACCTTTACTCTGGGCTAAATGAATTCTGTCCTTAATCACGTTCAACTTTGACTTTGCTTTCTTTCACTACAAGTCTTTTCCAATTTGTTGCTTGAATCTTTTTCCTATTCCTTTTGCTGTTTTATTCACTACTTCTTCAATTACTTTTTTTATTCATGTCACATCTTTGTAAGATTTGCTGAATCATACAGGCACATGAAATATTGACCCTGATTCCTTACCTTCTTTCATATTAAAATGTATTTCCTCAGTACAGGTCACAAAAATGATTGGTGACTAGATGCTGTTGTGTAGTTACATTTCTATGCATCAAATGATAAATACAGAGCAGACTGCTTGGAAGCAAGAAAACATTGAAACCATTGAAATGGAAAATCATACTGAACTGTCTGAAATCCTACTCTGACTTTATCATTGATAAACAATAAATTAAACTTTCTTTTCTCAAAATGGCTTATGTCAATATTTTATAATGCAAATAGCATCCCATATTGTATACATGGATATTTAGTAATATATACATGGATATTTATTGAATAGATAACAATTAACTTTTTTTTCCTTGTGCTAGGGATTAAACATAGGGCCTAATACATACTAGACAAGCATTCTTCAACTTAGCTGCCCCCTCAGCAATTTTTTTTTTACTCTCATTGTGACAGGGTCTCACTAAGTTGCCCAACTGGTCTCAAACTTCTGATCCTCCTGCCTCAGCCTCCCAAGTAGCTGGGATGACATGACAGGTGTATGACAATTTGACAAGCTACTTTCTTATTGTTTTAAGAGTGTATTTTCTTAATCTGAAAACCTAATCTATACTTGTAGAAAGGCTTGATTCAGTTTTACTTATCTGTTGTTGTAAGGTTATTATTTTTTTCACATTTTTTTTTATTTATTAATTCATTTTTTTGGTATTGGGGATTGACTTTAGGGCCTTCAGCATATTAAGCATGAACTCTCCCACTAATCATAACCTGAGCCCCCATTATTTTATATTTTTAGATAAATAAAGAGTAATTATTACACATGTGGCATAGATAGTCACAAACCATATAATGATGTTATGCATAACCATTTTTGAGTCAACAAAGGATGGCATGTATGAGGATGGACCCATAAGATTATAATACAGCTGTAAAATTCTCATCACAGATACTTTTAGTGTACTGTTCCTATAGTTAGATATTTTCAGATATAAAAATATTTACCACTATGTTACAACTGTCTACAGTATTATTTATAGTAACATGCTATACAGATTTATGGCCTAGGAGAAGTAGATTGTACCATACAGTCTAGGGGCACAGAAGGCTATATTTTGTGATGGTCACACAATGAAAAATATGCCTAAGAATGCATTTCTGAGAAAGTATCCCTGTCACAATGTGACACAAAATTGTATTAGGAAAAAAATACTCCAATTTAAATTGGAATATAGTAGGATAATTATCTTTTAATGAGTAAGATGAAATATTTATGTAAAAAATAGAAAGTTCAATATAATTAATAATATCAACCCTAATAAATTATATATATTTGTTTATAAAATATTGAATGTTTAAACACATAACACATATCAAGTGATAACATTTTGTCTGTAGGTTGCAGTATGGAAATGTTTATTAATTCAGAAGACAAATAGAACTAAGATTTAAGTGAAATTAATTGCATACTATTAATGGACATATCAGATTTAAACTTCAAAGTTCATCTTGCCTTCTGGTTTGAGATTATGGAAGCATCAAACATAGAGAAATGGAGGAAAATATCTGCTGTTCGTCTGGCTGCATGTCCTAGAGGAATACTCTAAGCTTGGAGATCCTTGTCTAATTAGGAAATTCTGTACTTGAGTGGGCGCTGTAAGGTGATTTTTAATGTAAGAATTGAACTTATGTAATCCTTCTTCTATTTTATTAAACTATCTTGACCTAAGAAACTTCTGATCAGTTTATGATTATTTTAAAAAATATTCATTCTAAATGTGTGGCAATTACCTATGGAAAATATTAATCTTGAAGTTAATCTCCAGAGAGGAGTCATCAGGAGCCTTTGAAGGACACACACACACACACATGCATGCAAGTGCACACTCATACACACACACACACACACACACACACATACATTTAAATTTCTAACTCTTCATTTAGAAAGTCTTGGAAGACTGGTATTTGAAAAAATGAGAAGACTCTGGCTAGCAGAAACTAACAATAATGATCATAATGTAATAATTGCTTATGATCTGGTCAATCAGGTCATTCATGGTGCCAATTTTGAACCTTTATTTCTTTAGGGTTGAGAATAGTGTTACTCACCTCTCAATAAAATGAATACAAAAAAACCCCCCAGAAATTAAAGATAGTACAACTTAATGTTTACTGCTTAGTAATGTTTACTGGTTAGTATCTTCATTTGCAAAATATTTCTCATATAATTAAATATCACATATTTGATATTCATATACTCTTTAAATGTTTTTAGATTTTAAAATTCTATTAACTTTAATATATATCTTTCCCTTTTCATTAGCCAGTCTTTTACAAGAAATGTGCAGAAGAAGATCACATGTGCCCCAGAAGGCTGACTTTATTTTGGTGAAGGTAACAAACAAACAACAAAATGTATCTTGAAGCTCTTGAGTTATAATTTAGCAGTGAGGATGAAGGGTCCTTTGTTTTCTTTTAACCACCTGAAATCAGCAATCATATTATTAAAAGAGGCAGGCAGGTGATTTTTTTTCAGATTAAAAGAAAAAAATATCTTTCAATTCTAAAGATAAAATCAATCAGAGGGATAATATTCTGAACTGAATATATAATTAATATGATTAAAAAATTAACACAAATTTCACTCAAGATTTGCGGTTTGCCTTCACACAAATGAGAAGAGGAATTTGTTTTTATTAATCTGGACATATCTAACACTAGAGACAGTGATCTTTCTGTTTCTCAACAGCCGCTGTGTATCCTGCCACTAAACATGGGTTTCAAGTTTTCAAAATGAATTATTTTTGTGTAACTATGTCAGAAATATGTGGACTCTATAAAGTTTAAATAATTATTAAATGTGGCAAGATATTGAGTTAAATCAAGTCTGATTAATAAGACCTTGAACATAATATATATATAACAACCCCAGAACATCCCTTTTGTCTGAGTTAATGATTATTAATATCATTCAACCTGTGATAAAAAAAGAAAAATAAATGCATCATAAATATCAGTTACTATAATGAATACCAAACAAAAATATTACAACATAGTCAGAGTAGATAAAGTATATGAGTCAAAAAAAATCCCATTTGAAGTCCAAGTCATTTTCCCTACTAGTTGAATTTAGGACTCCTTCTTTTTTCAAAAGAGTACTTTCTTCATCTGTGAAATAGGATAATATTGCCATGTGTTCAGTATGTTGAACCTTACAGAAATGATTTGGCTTGTGAATTATTCAGAAAAACTAGCTTTTATAGTTTTCAAGATATAACATTTCAAAGAATTAAAGTACCATAGCATAGTTACAACTTTTCAAAGGTGTTATTTTCTATTTAATTCCATAAGCTAGTAAAGAACTTATCTTGTTATTGGAGGGATATAAATAATAGTTAATTTAGACTTTTAAAATGTATCTCTTAGGGGTTGGAGTTTTAGCTCTGTGGTAGAGCACTTGCCTAGCACATGTGAGGTACTGGGCTCCACATAAAAAGAAATGAATAAATAACACCACATAAAAATACATGAATAAATAACAACTAACATTTTTTTAAAAAAATGTATCTCTTAGAATTACAGAATATGTGCATTTGTGCATACACACTTAGAAATTCCTATTTGTCTGATATGTTATTATTATTAAAGTAACTCAATAAATAATACCAATTTTGTAATAATTTCATTATGTACTTTTTTTAATGTGGTATTGGGGATTAGAACCAAGGGCCTCTTGTATGCAAGGCATGCACTTTACCAACTAAACTATGTCCCAGCCCTCATGATGTACTTTTAATAGATTTACAAATTATTCCTAATGAAAAAATGTTTAGTATCTCTAAAGTAGATTTTCAAACCTATGCCATATTCACTTCTGAATCAAATCACAAAATAACCCTTCTGAACATTTTTGGTATTCATTATTTTTTCATACTTTCTTTGATTTACTTGGGAAAAATAACTATTTTTCATCATTAATTTAATATCACAATATGATAGATCTTACTGCTCCATCTTCATTTTAAAATACCAAATTTAGAAAAGGAGCTGTGTCTGTACTCTGTTGTGTTTTCGTACGTTATTTTTCTGTTTAATTTTGTTACAAATCTATTGAATCTGGTTCACAGATGCATTTTATTTGGTTAGAACAACTGGTATTTGTCTCCATGTTCATGTTTTTGCATATAAATGTACAAATAAACAATCAAAGGAATGAATATCTTTTTGTTGTGGTGTGCATTGTTCAGTTCACCATAGGCTCTGCCCGTCTCCAGTGCCTCGTTCTGAACAGCTTCACATTCCATGTGCCAGGAAGACAGTTGAGTTGTGACTCCATCTCTAGAGGTCTCCAGATTGACACAGCCCTGTAATAAATCATGACCGTTGCGTGGTTGAGACACAGTCGTTTTAGTGTCCTCCAACACTTTTTCTCTGCTTATTTTTGTTGTTGAACTTATTGCTTAAATATATGACAATTATTTATTTTTAAAACCATGCAAACTAAATTGATAGACCAATAGAGATCGTAGTGTTCTATGTAACAGATGGCTAAATCTATGTAAAATATTCAGAAGGTTTTTATTCTGATGACATTACATTTATCAGATATAAAAAGCAAAACAGCTAACTTTTGCTATGAAAGCACTTTCAGAGGAGAAACTGAGATATTTTCACTTTTTTATGTGTATCTAATGTAAAAACGAAGAACTGAGTTTTGCTAATTTCGAACTACAATTTTACATACATCTGCCCTTGGTGGAAATACACTATCATTATTGTTTCCGTAAAAGGGCAGGTTCAATTGATTCTAATTTTTGCAAAATGACAAGCAGACAGCATTTTTCATTGCCAAGACTAATGTGGGCTTGTACTTGGTCCTTTTCCAAGAACAGCTCTTCTAAGGGTCAGCAGACATTTATAATATTTATTTTTGAATTTTGTGCTGCTCTTAGTAATTACAATACATGATGTTTTATCTTTAGAGTTCTAAGTTTCTAAGGAAAGAATATAACATGTATATCTATATATTCACATACATACATATGTAAATATAAAAAAATGCGTCTATGTTCAATAGTTATATAATTATATTCATGTTTATGTGCATGGACATGTATATTCACATGTTAATGTATATGTATATATATACATATCCCTACATCCCTTTTGCATTAGATGGATTTAGGCATTACATCTAATAACACTGTAAGAGCATAATGATTTGTTTGAAAAGACTGGGCTGATGGATTGCAGGAATCAGCACTGAATCAGAAAAGAGATCAAAGGAATTGAAAAAGATGCTGACAGTGGAATTTGGAACAAATGAAGACAAGACAGTCTAACTTTTGTGAAGTCTGGTCAATACAGAAGGAAACATTAATTACGTCTGTCTGAGATGGAAAAACAGGGATTGTACGTGGCATCAGAATCTAGGTGGTTGTCATTTATGTCCTTCTACACAAAAAGATTCAAAAATTTAGTACAAAGTAAATAAGTGCAAAACTTAGGTTTCAGGTAAAACTTTTTTCTTCCAAGAGAATCTCTGGCAAACAGGCTGTGTTTTAGTTCTCATCAGAAGTTATGGAAAAAGTACAGAAAGCTTGGGGATTTATGGAGTGCTTGATACTGGGTGCTCTGATGGAGTAGGAGGATAAGCATGCATTTAAAACAGGTTGGGAGAAAACACCCGGGAATGGAAGAGGCAAGCTCCCCGAGATTGGGGAGCAAACAGCCAGGTCCCAAGGACACTATGCCCAAAACTTGACAAAGAAATTCTCCCTGGACAGCTGAAGGACAGAAAAGGAAAGTCAAGACATCTAAACAAAAAAACATGTATTAGGGCTGTTCCTTCTTTTAAAAATATATTGTTTTTTTTTTAAAAATAGATGACAGTGGAATGCATTACAATTCTTATTACACTTATACAGCACAATTTTTCATATCTCTGGTTGTATATAATGTATGTTGACACTAATTTGTGTCTTCATACGTGTACTTTGGATAATTATATCTATCACATTTCACTATCCTTGTTAATCCTCTGCCCCCTCCCTTTCCCTCCCACCCCTCTGTCCTATCTAGAGTTCATCTATTCCTCCCATGTTCCCCTACCCTACCCCACTATGAGTCAACCTCCTTATATCAGAGAAAACATTCGGCATTTGTTTTTTTGGGATTGGCTAACTTCACTTAGCATTATCTTCTCCAATGCCATCCATTTCCCTGCTAATGCCATGATTTTATTCTCTTTAAAATTCCATTGTGTGTATATGCCACATTTTTTTATCCATTCATCTATTGAAGGGCATTTGGGTTGCTTCCACAGTTTAGCTATTGTGAATTGGGCTGCTATAAACATTGATGTGGCTGTATCCCTGTAGTATGCTGCTTTTAAGTCCTTTGGGTATAGACCCAGGAGAGGGATAGCTGGGTCAAATGGTGGTTCGATTCTCAGTTTTCATAGGAATCTTCATGTTGTTTTCCATCTTGGCTGCACCAATTTGCAGTCCCACCAGCAATGTATGAGTGTACCTTTTTGCCCACATCCTTGCCAACACTTATTGTTGTTTGTCTTCATAATAGCTGCCATTCTGACTGGAGTGAGATGATATCTTAGAGTAGTTTTGATTTTCATTCCTTCTTATAATCAAGAATAGTTAAGAATCTTGAGTTCCAACTGGCCTCATGTAGGGTTTTGACTGAAGTAAAGGTATTGGAGAGATGGAAATAAAAAACTAATATTTATGGCTAAGAATTAGTATTTAAATAATCAAGTTTAAATGAGCCATAGTTCAGATTAGTAAGTGTATAATTTTAAACGTATAAGTATCATTCTTTTATACAATTGCAGTAGTAATTCCTATTTATAAAATAGGTATGCTTAAAATATACATGCATATAATTATTGTTTTAATAAATTGTGTTGGTTTTAGCTGCATAAGGAAATTCGCTTAAAATATATATGTGTATATATGTATCAAAAGATATTATCAGAAACGTGAACTTTGTTCTTCGGTGTATATCTTATATTTTTATAGTGATTTACATTTATAACATGTGTATTTATTTTCTCATCTCATTTGAATCTCATAACTCTGCAAGTTACACAGAAGGAGTATAGTTAGTTATATTTTATGGAAGTGGTAGAGATTAAGAAAAAGAAATATTCCCAACATCACACAGCTTTTAAAAATCAATTCTCAAGTCTGGGGCTGTAGCTCAGGGTTAGAGTGCTTACCTAGCACATGTGGGACACTGCATTCAATCTGTATCACCACATAAAACTAAATAAACAAAATAAAAGTATGTCCATCTACAACTAAAATATGTTTAAAAATCAATTCTGGACCTTGGGACATCCTTGTCTTTTTTTTTCTCTCATTCTTCTTTTTCTGTTTCTGCACAGGATGTTGCCTCTTTGTTTTGAAAAATGCATTCCTTCTTCCTAAGAGTTTCAGCACAAGGGTGGAGTCTAATCAGTGAGAGAAGGTTGCCTTCTCCTTGGTCACATCAGCAATAGTTTAGCCCATTCCCTCAGCATGCAGCACAGCAGCTCAGAGCTGGAGAATATGGCTTCCCTTCCTTACACCTGGCTCCTCTCTCTGCATCCCTTATTACTCGTGCTCAGTCTTCACTCTGAGCCTCTGATTCTGTGCCCAGGAGACCCCTCCCATTGCTGTGTGATCCTTCTTTATAGAGCTTAAACTGTAAGTCATAGAGCGGCCTACGTAGTAGCCCATGAGTACAAGGCGTGCTGGAAATTTCCTCTTCTTATTCTAAGTCTGTTGTTACCACAGAGATTCTGTTTTGCTGCCACTCTGGAAGAACATAACTGACAGGGCACTTGCTATACTGAGGATAGCCTGTTACTACACCTTGGTTTTAGATGGTGCATAGTTCCTCGTTGCTGCAGTGATCTGTTTGTCTTATAAATGATTTCAATGTTCAAGGCATGTATCTCAGTATAACTCTGTGGCCTAAAAGATTTCAGTCACCAGAAAAATGAGACACCTATCAATCTTTCATTAATTACTTTCAGGTAAATAATTTTGTGACTGGACAATTAAAATTTTTTTCTTATTGGAATTACACAGTGTTTCACATGTAGAATAGGTTAAATTGTAAATTGTGAACTAATTTGAAGAAACAAGCTGCGATCGTTCATTTGGGAGAAATTCATTTCAGATTCCCAAAGACTCATGCAAACCTAAATTTAAAAATAAAATCAACCTGTTTGCAGTTTCAAGGTTGTTTTGAGATGAAGTACATCTGCTTGACTAAAATTTCTAGTACCTTACTTATAATTTCTTCTCGTACAGCTGAATTCCACATACTATCTGCTCAGTAAATTAACTTAAAACCCTGTGGTGGGTAAAGTGAAGTAGTATCACCTTAAAAGCTTGATTGTTTAATCATGCTTTAGTTGAATTCATGAGTTGTTTTTTCAGAAAATGATGTTTGACCTTTAAAGTATCAGAATTCACAAAATAACCAAGAATTACAACATATCTTAAAGAAGAGTGTATTTGGAAAACTTTGCCAATTGAATGAGTGTTAAGTTGAATGGGAAAAGAGAAGGGAGTGATTGATAGATAGATTTGATGAATAAATGATTTATATTGAAATGGAAAAGAAAGATTATAATAAAATAGGTTACTAGTACAAGTCAGAGGGAAATAATGGATAGAAGAATGTTATGGAGACTGAATACTATTTGAAAATTCAGATGGTAGAAGCAAGTAGAGAGAATTTGAGTGACAGTTAAAGGAACACAAATGTGAGAGTGAGCTACAAACAACTAAGCTACAGAAAATAATTCACATGGTTTTCCCTAATAGAGAAGCAAACTGCACAGATGAAATATCCCACATTGATCAAGGAAATTCACTCTTATTATTTCTGTATGATCCTAATTTTTTGAAAGCAGACAATCTGGTGAATTTATATCTTGTCAACTTTATTGTTGAAGTTTTCAACAAGCAATGTTGAAACTATGTATGTACTGTTGGTATTTGATTGATGGGGATTCAGGAATATGATCATGGCTGTTTTCAAATGAAGAAAGCCATGTCGTGAGCAGAATAGATTCCTTAAGTTTTAACAGGCAATACCAGAGCCTATACTTAGGACAAAAGTACAGATATTGAAGAAGTCAATTTAACTCAAAAAACACAAAAGTTCTTTTTTTACTTATTCATTTTTAATGAGTATGGACACAACACAATGAAATGAGCTTTCCAATGAGGAAACAAGGGGATAATCATGGGTGTATCTGTGGTTTAAAAGTTCAAATAGGTGAAGTCTCTGAACTTTCTAAACCTTATTAGAAGAGAAGAAAATGGTACTACTATTACTATTAATAGCCACAGTTTACTGAATGCTTACTGTACTTCAGGCATTATTTAATCCCATTATAAGTTTTTTTTTTGAGAAGGGTGAGAGTCATCAAAGAACTGACAACAGTCTAAAGAAAGTCTGTATAGAATCATGCTTTAAAAGATTAGGTAGACTACTGGTGGTGTGGGTGGATTGTAAATATTGGCTTCTTGAGCTAGATAAAACATAATGGCATGAATATCTGAACCATTTGTTAAAAAGATACTGATAATTTCCTAGGAGTGATGGCACATGCCTATAATCCCAGTGGCTCAGGAAGCTGAGCATGAGGATCACAAGTTCAAAGCCAGCCTTAGCAATTTAAAGAGATCTCAAGCAACTCAGTGAGACTCTGCCTCTAGATAATATATATATATATATATATATATATATATACATATATATATGTAATATATACATATATATATGTATATATATATATATATAAATACATCCCCATGTTTAATATATATATATATACACACACATATATATACACATCCCTATCTTTAAAAAAAAAAAAATATATATATATATATACATCCCCATCTTCAAAATATATATATTTTAAAGATGGGGATGTGGCTTATTGGTTAAGTGCCCCTGGATTCAATCTCCAGTATCACAAAAAGAAATAAAAAACCTAATAATGTAAAGAAGGTACTTTCATTGTAATTTGAAAAAGGTCTAAACAAACTTAAATGTTGGTTAGGACCTTCTTATTTTTTTAAGAAACTGAAATTCACTCTGTCTCAAATTGAAAACTGAGATGGGATTGTTCTAAAGAATTGACAAGCAGCATCAAATAACATTTTTGGGAAGGAAATTCAGTAGAGTGCAGTATCATATGAAATATATTTAAGAAGTGAAGTAGCTGGAAGCAGATTCTTTTTCTGCTACTGTGTTCCAAAAAGTAGTTTTCCTTTTTGCTCCCATAACTAACTTATTTAACCTCTATTTCATAGACTCCAAACAGAAAGAAAATTATGCTAGGAGTAATAATCATGGGTGTATCTGTGGTTTAAACAGAAGTGTAAACAGAAGTGCTCCTGCTAGAAGTATTCAAAAATAATCTTAATAGGAGTAGATTGCTGATGTATTTTTAAAGATCTATTTGACACAGTCATCACTGACACAATTAGTAGTAGCACACTCTGATTTATTTTCATTAGGCAAACAGAAATTTCCACTTTCAATAATGTGTTTCCTTTAGAGATCACCTATACTTAAATTATTCTTCTTGGAGACAAGAAGTTTAGTTTGTAAGTTATTTAAAGATTTTAAAAATATTCTTAGATTCTGGATTTCACCCAAAACCTTGTACAGACTTAAACAAAAAGTGATGTTCTAAGTATTTTTTAATTAATAAATATATGGAATGTTAGGTTCCAAAGGAGGATATCGGAGTTTCTGTGATGTTTCCTGCTTACTGCCAGCATTTATTCAAGTGGGAAAACCCCCTAATCTAGGGACGAGGACCTGAAATTGTATAGATTAAATTGTTTAACATAAAGAAATCTCGATGAGGCTTTGAGGAGTCATTTTTGAAAAACCTGTTTAAGTCACTAGAAACCATACTTACAGGTATACTTTCTAGAGATTTGTCCATGTCATTTCTAAAAACCAATTAACGAGAGAACAATTTTTCACAATCTATCATTTAAAGTAGTAACTATAACAACTATATAGTTTTTTATCATTTTTATTCTGGCAGAAAAACAATTACTCAAGATTTATTGGTCATTTTTATATTTTGGCTTCCACGTTTCTTTGAAGAAATGTTTTAATATTTTATACATTAATCTGATAAAGTCTATCTACAAAAACTGTAATAAGCAATATTTCATAGTGAAAGATTGACAATATTCCCTTTAATGTTAAGAACTAGAAATATGTGACTGTTACAATAACTGTTCAAAATTAGATATTCAGTACAGAGGCAAAGAAGTAAATCATACGCACATGAAAGCAAAAATATCAACAACCAAAATTCAGTTATTTTGTATAGATCATGATCATTATGAATGAAGACACATTGATAGAATACATAAATAAATTATTAGAATTAATCACAGAGCTTAGGATATGGGCTTAACAAAAATCAAAACCACTAGTGCAAAAATATATGGAATTAAAAATAATGAAATAAAAATAAACCCCAGTTTGAATGACAGCAAAAATACAAGTCGTCTAGAAAACTTACTATAAAAAGCTATAAAAATGTATTTTTTAATATACCTAAAAAATTTAAAAAGTTAAATAAATGGTGGACATACAGGTTCATTGCTCAAATAGTCAATAATCAAAGTAAAAATTCTTCCAAACTTGTTTAATAGTAATATCCATTAGTATGTGAATTTATGTGTATACATGTATATTTACTTAAATTAATTATTTTAACCTAAAGTTAGAGGGAAGTAAAAGGAACTAACAGTATCTAAGCTAATTTTATGTAAGAATACACAGGGAGGAATCTCAGTATAAAATATCAAGATTTATGATGCAGTTATAATTATTAAGAGTACAGGGTTGGTCAAAGATATATAGACGAATGTAGCTGAACAAATACACAAGGAACTCACTCCTACACAATCACATATAAGGGAGTCAATGGGGAAGAGATTTCTAAATATGTTGCCTTGGAGTTACTGATTATCATCCATTCTTTTTTTGTAAAGTGAGAATTAAATTTTTTCTATATATTATAAACAAACATTAATTCTATATAGATTTAAAATCTAAATATGAAAGGAAACTGTAGAATTTTAAGAAGGCAAAATAGTTTCACAACCGCAAAAAAGGAATGGATTTCTTTATTAAACAAACAAACAAAAAAACACAGATGAAAATCATAAAAAGGAATTGCTGGACGCGGCTACCTTTGAAAGGAATTTCTATATATCAAAATATACAAGAAAAATATAAAACATGCCCCATATATAATAAATGCAAAACACTTTCAGAACATGTGAAAACCTCTCATGAGTCTATATACAAAAATGATAAAAATCTAAATGTAATATGCCAAGAGTTTTCTACATGCACTGCATAGAGGGGATGGTCTAAAATGAATTATAATTGTGTAAAGTATTAATCAGGGAAATGCAGATATAATTATTTTCTGATACATACATTATTTTACACAAAGAGAATGTGAATGGCACACTTTTTGCCTTAATGTAAGCTTTAAATTGTCCCAAATTTTTCTAAGCTTTAATTTTGTAGATAATTAGTCTACAAGTATTTTCTCTTTATATATAACCTATTTTTATGACAATTTTTATCACTCTTACAATTTACACATTTTATAAGACTGTGACTTATTTGCCAGACACTTAACACTTAATAATTTTTATGTTAAAAAGTAATTATACTTAGAAACTTAAATATGTGTGTGTGTATATGTATATATATATATATATATATATAGTATTCATACATATGTAATAAAGTTCGCAAAGAAAATAGACTATAAATAATAAACTTTCAGGAAAAAAATATATTTCTCAGTTTTTACCTCTATAATAACCATAAGGATTCCTATAGAAAAGATTTCCCAAATTAATCCTCCTTTTTTTTCTTTTTTTTTCACTTTTCTATCTTCCATATTTTTTTATTTTTGGAGTATGGAGAATTTCCTGGTATTCTCTTTTATTTAGTTCAATGATTTTGATTTGCTTTTCTGACTTATTCAATCTATTTTTCACAGTTTTGGGGAGAAAACATCCCCAGCAATCATGATTTATATTTCCAACAACTACCTTAATTAGCTATATTCCATGTGACAATTGCCAGTTCCAGATTTACCCATGCAACATGCTTTCTAATTTTCCAAAAATTAAAATAAATCCTATTTTTCTTGCAACTACAATTATTTACAGACTATGATTTGCTGAATTCTCATTTTGCATGACATAAAAATGTGATCATTGTATAATCAATGTTTTTGGATTTATAGATTTTTTTCCTTTTCTCTTTAACCCATGTAAATGGAAAGGCCTATATATATTTGCACTGTCAGAATTGATCTCTTATCCAATATTATTATTCCTAATCAATTCCTTCAGTTTCAAATACAAATAAACATATTTAAATACAGTATATAAAATTTCTCTTGTGTGGTAAGGGTTACATTTTGGGTGGTTCTTTGACTTTGGAAAAGAAATAATGTTTGAACAGAAAACTTCCCTCTTAGGAGCACTCCCTGTTAAATGTGGGCACTGGCAGTGCAAAGATGAAAAATGTACCTCCTGTTCTGTACTCATATATGTGAATTTCTGTGTTTTTACAGCTTTACCCATGGAGTTCTCTATGATTCTTGCCACATCTATAAAAATGTTCACATTAAACTGATTCCATGCAGCTATTGATGTCTTCTATCCTGTTGAGCATTTCCATTTTGTTATAAAACATTCTTCATTCTTTTGCACAGTGGTATATTGGTCAATATTTTCATTGACTTCACAGAAGAAAGACATCTTGCTTGAGTATAGAATTCTGGGATTTCAAAATAACTTAGTGTTGCAGACAAGAAGACTTATTTATTTTTTTTCAATTTTATAAGCTTTAAAATGAGAATCCAAAATTCTCATTTGATATTTCTGAGTGTGAACTATCTTCTATCTAACTTGCACGTAATGAAGCTAGGTGTTTGAAAGATGCTCTCAATATCCATTTTAAGTTAGAAAACACAGTTTTTCCTGAAATTTTATCCGTTTTTCTGGCCTATTTCTTTCATGCACTTCATTAGTATTCTCAATTATTCATATATTTAATCTTTGTTTTCTTTATGGTTTACTTAAAACATCTTTGTCATTGTTCTTTATGTACTGTGTGCTTTTCCATTTGCATTCTTGACAAAGTTCTCTTCATCCTCTCACTTTAGGATTTTAAAACTGAAATGTTCTCCTTTTCATTTTCTATTCACTCATCCCTTTAGGACATCATCTGACATTTGTCAATTAAAGGAACTATGCAGTATTCACTGTTTGGTTTTATTTGATAAACTTTGTCTACTTTTACAATATTTGCATGAACAGAAACAGTGTGTCACTCCAATAAGCTCCATTGATAATGTCTTTCCTAGTGCGGCCATTTGTCACAATTAACTAGTCAGGGTTTTTACATTGTTATAAACTAAAGCCCATATTTTGTATTGGTTTCTGTTTTTACTTTATGTCCTTTTCTGTTCCATTATTATAAGATAATATACATTTTAGTTCATGGATTTCTTATGAGCTTTGGCATGAATATGAGTATACATTAGGGTGCAAATACACAACCCTAATAAGGGACATATAGAACAAACACTGGCTTCTTATTGTCCTGAATAGGGGTCAAAAAATATGGGGATCATGGACTCCATGGACTATTCAAGAAAATCAAACACAAGGAAGTTGGTCATATTGGAAATTTAAATTTTCTATATTTACCATACTTGTTTTATATTTATTTTTATACATTTTACAATAGCATAACACATGAATGTTAGTATATTTACTTAACCTACAGCTAAATACATGAAGAGTACAGAATAGGAAGTGGGTGCATATAAAATCTTCTTACTAATAATATGTATGTGAAATATATATTATATATATTAATATTTTTAAAAAGACTCCTAACTCTTCAAATAATTACTAGGTATGTGAACTTGAGGAAGCTTTTTTACATTGTTTAAGTCACATTTTTCAGATATGTAACTGAAATGAGATCCTAAAACTGAAAGATAAATAAAAGATAAAATATAAGTAAAAGGATAATTTTAAAAGATAATATCTCACAATTTCATAATTTCAGTAATTTTATGAACTAGTAGAAAATAATGAAGTCAACTTTTAATTGTATAATCTTCCTGAATTGAATTTGACATAATTATCTATCCTGAGATAGCATATTTGTAATTTAGATAAATGAAGATATCCAAAGTTATGCAAAGTAATTCAATTATATAACATGTAATTGTTACTAGTATTAGTAAATCATAATTTTTCTAGGAAATTTACAAAATTACTTGTTTTCTTATCTATAATATTGTATATCATTATTATAAAATTTCTAAAATATTCTGATTTTTTAAGATTTTCAATTATTTGATAATTATAAGAATTTCATGTTTGCCTATTATCTTTCTAAATATTCTGTTGATTCTAGCACAACTAAAACACCTAAACTTTGGGCTCAAATTGTTAAAAAAGTACTAGACTAAAATTAAACTTCATAGATATTGGTATCAATTATTTTCCATTTTTTAAATATGATCACAAATAAGGAACTTATTTAGTAAAAACAGTAAATTATAGGTTTTACTTATTAAGATTTAATATAATTTGTGTTACTCCTAGGTTTTTGTTTAACAAATATATTAATAATCTTTATAAACATCCAAAAAGCATCATAAACACTCATGATAATTAATGAACTCATAAATAGTGTTTTGATTTCTGAGCTCCTATGCTTTCTATGAGAATGGACATTAAAAGAGTGTCTTTTGGGGAGCTACTGCTTTATTCCATGGGTTGTTAAATTTAGTGTGTTATATATATTAAGGTGATTAGATAGAGACTTCTCATCAAGGCGAAATAACAGAGACAAATTTACTCTCCTGTCTGAAGCAACTTAAAAAACAATAAACACATAAAATTATTCTGAAGATATTTAAAATCAGGTACTTAAGGACAGTAATCCCTAAGAAATAGGAAACAAAATAGGTTAGATGCACAGTTCTTCCAGTTTATTGACTAAATTAACTTCAAGATTGTAGCACATGATGAAGAATGCACACTGGGTTCTGTCTGTGGCTTAGACCACATGTTGCTCTAATTTCAAATAATACAGAATAGAAACGTAGCAAGAGAAAGCCAAACTGCCCTCCAAAATAAAGCTTGTGTGTCGTGTGTGTGTGTTTGTGTGTGTTTGTATGTATGAGAGAAAAAATATTCCACATTCAACAAAGTAAAATCATACTGCCTGATCGAATTGAAAAATTTCACACATGCTCAGAAGCAAGAAAACATTGTGTGTAGTCAAGGGAAAATTTTAACAATAGACTGATGCGGAATTAGCATGAATGACTGAATCAATATATAAAATTATTAAAATAATTATTGATTATATTTTGTACATTGAAGAAGCTAAAGAAGTTTTGAATATGTTAAGTAGCACTATGAAAAATATCAAAATGCCCTAAATACAAGTGTTAGAAATGAAAAGTGCAATGACAGAGATGAAAAATATGTTGGATCTTATTAATGACTGATATTGCAGAAGTAAAACTTAGTGAACTTGAAAATATAGCAATAGAAGCTATTCTAAAGAAAACAACAAAAGAAAAAGAACTGAACAGAACTCCAGACCAGTGAGTTGTGGGACAGTGTTATTGACCTCACATGTGAATTTAAAGTCTGGGGAAGAGTGAAAAAGTTCAGAAAAGTACTTGAAAAGTTAATGAATGTTAGATTTTACAAAATATTTAAATTGGCACCTGACAAATTTTTAAATTTTAAAAACTTTTTAAAAAGTGCATACTGCAAATCCAAAAACATGATAATCCCTATTACAAGAAACTATATCAAATATGTCATTACAGCATTGGTTAAAATCAGTGATGAGGAGAAAAATCTTAAAAGTAGCCAGAGGAAAGTTTCATTATGTTCAGAAAAAAATCAGAAGAGGACTGGAATATATTTCTGATACCTTACAAAAATCTTACATAAATAAAGATGTGACAGTACTTCTGAAGTACACAGCCTGAATGAGTTCATCAAGAGCTGCCTAATTTTACAAGGATTGTGAAAGAAAGTTCTTTAACCATAAGAAACATAAGACCAAGAAAGCTACATACACAAAGACCACTGTGCTTTGATTTGGATATGATTTTTCCCCCAGAGGTTCATATATAGGGTATTTACTCCCCAGTAGCAATGTTGAGAAATGGTGGGACTCTTAAGGTTTGGAACCTAGTGGGAGATTGTAAGACTGCCCCTCCCCTGTTCTGGTTTCCTGTTTTGCTGTGCAAGTTCTTGCTCCCACAGTCTCCCAGTGAGGCCATATTTCCTTTAGCCCTAATGAGAGCCTGAACCAATGGGTTGGGGCCACCCCATGTTGGACTTTCCCAAGCTCTAGAACTCTGAGCTAAATAAACATCTTTTATTTGTAAGTATTCAGCTTCAGGTAGTTTACTATAGGAATAAAAATAGATGAATTCACACTGGAAACAGTAAGTTCATGATAAAATAGAAAGGACATTTTACTTAAAATTTTATAGATTGTATATAACCAAAAATATTAGCAGTGTAATGTGTGGTTTATAAAACTTGTGGAATAGATGAATTCTAGATAGGGAAGAGGGAAGGGAGGAAAAGAGAGAAGGCAGGGTAAGATTAGCAAGGATGGTAGAATGTGATGGACATCATTATTCAAAATACATGAATAAAGACTGGAATGGGACATCAACCTACTTTATATATAACCAGAGATATGAAAAATTGTGGGATATATGTGTTATAAGAAGTGTAATGCAAAAATGTACATGTATAAAGACATGAACTGGCATGAACATACTTTATGCAAAGATATGAAAAATTGTGCACTATATGTGTAATAAGAATTGTAATACATTCAGCTGTCAGGTGTTTAAAAAAAGCTTGTGGAATTAAAATTTATGACAGTAGCAGCCACAAATCCCATCAGAGTGTAAAGGAACTACACTGTGGGTCATTAAACTATATGTGAACTTGCATCTCCTTTAATGGCAGAATGTGATAATTTAAAGATATATATCACAGACTATGGAACAACTAAAATAACAAAATAAAAAGTAGTTACTTAAAAGTCAACATAGATGATAAAATGGCATTATTATTTAAAAGCCCAAATCATACACAGAAAAAAATTTTTAAAAAGGAAAAGGGAACAAACAACAAATAAGATAAATAACATTCAAACAGCAAGGTGATAGATGTGAAGTCAGTCATACCAGAAATAACATTAAATTTCAGTTGTGTATATGCCAAATTAAAAACTGATATTGTCAGATTGGATAAAATTAAAATGGTGAACCATTTTCTGTTTAAAAGCCACCTCTTAAAATAAATGCCAACATAGATTCAAATAAAAGGATGGTAAAAACATATACATATAGATATTTATCAAAATAAATCTAGATTACTACATTTGTGCAATTAGATTTCTAAACAAAGTGTATCTAGATAAATAGAGTCACTTCATAATGTAACAACAAATTTATCAAGAGAAAATAATAATACTAAATGTTTATGAAATAACAACAGAGCTTTAAACACAATAAAGACTGTTGGAATTATAAAGGGAAATAGGAAAATCCAAAATTCCTGTAAGAGATTTCAATTTCTCTATGTCCAAGGAAGGAGACTTTTATTTGTAAAGGTGAAAGCTGCTTTGAATTGCTTATGTAATTCAGAAATTTTAAAATGAAGATTTAATGTAATATATTAAGTTTGAGAAACATGTAGCAAGAATGAGAATTCCATGTTTCAATATTTCTGGTTTCATGTTTAAACTCCTATTTTTGGTTGGCATGTTCCAGTGTGATCCTTGCTTGTGTTTACTGTGGGGTTTCAGGCATAACTGGGATATGGAGACTAAAAGAGTTGGCCTCCAAATAGTTTAAATTGACATTTCTCAAATGTATTTTATATTGAGATCCTTTACCCAAAATTTTGTTTTCATGTAATACCTATAATTATCTTCAACTACCAGCTTTCCACAGATCTCACTTCAGGAAACACTGGTCTTGAGCTGTAAGCCATAGAGGAATTATCTGATTGGAGGTTACAGTTCTGGAGAATGGAGCCAGAAATATCAGGTGCAGAGACAAGGAGATTAGACCTCTAATCCCATACTGGTGGGTAGATGGCATGGGAGTCTTTATTTGGATATGTATTTGGGTCATGGTGACAAGTGAATCCAGGAAAGCATCAGCAGTCATATCAATCACAGGATGACAGTACAGTTCCAGAAAGTCAACATCCAAGAAAGGCATAGGAATTAGAAAGTAATGGTAAAGTAAATAGACAAACATTGGTAGGCAATAGATTTCAGCATACTTGGGAGGCATTTTGTAAGGAAAGGTATCAATTCCAACCTTAGCTCAAATAAGATCCTTGGGAAGAGCCAGAAAAGTGATTGTAGTTGGGAGAAGACTTGAATGAAAATTAAGACATATAATGAAAAATTGCTTAGTTTTTAAAAGACTTGCATTGATCATATATATTTAGAAATTTATAATTTTTTGATCAATTTGCTTAAGAAATGCATTTATACCATGGATAGAGCTTGATTTAAGTAGATTTTGATCACTAATATCAAATGGGGTTTTTAATTGATTTAAAAAAAATGACAGCGGAATGCATTACAACTCATATTACACATATACAGTACAATTTTTCATATCTCTGGTTGTATATCGAGTATGTTCACACCAATTCATGTCTTCATACATGTACTTTGGATAATGATTCATATCACATTCCAGCATTGTTACTAACCCCTTGCCCCCTGCCTTCCGCTCCCACCTCTCACCCTTATCTAGAGTCCATCTGGTCCTCTCATGCTCCCTCTCCTTGTCCCACTATGAATCAGCCTCTTTATATCAAAGAAAACATTTGGCATTTGTTTTTGGGGGGGATTGGCTAACTTCACTTAGCATTATCTTCTCCAACTCCATCCATTTACCTGCAAATGCCATAGTTTTATTCTCTTTTATTGTTGAGTAATATTCCATGTGTATATATGCCACCTTTTTTTAATCCATTAGAGAAATGCAAATCAAAACTACTCTAAGATTTCATCTCACTCCTGTTAAAATGGTAGTTATTATGAAGACAAACAACAGTAAGTATTGGTGAGAATGTGGGGAAAAAGGTACACTCATACACTGCTGGTGGGACTGCAAATTGATGCAACCAAGATGGAAAGCAATATGAATATTCCTTTGAAAACTGGGAATGAAACCACCATTTGACCCAGCTATCCCTGTCCTTGGTCTATACCCAAAGGACTTAAAAACAACATACTACAGGGACACAGCCACATCAATGTTTATAGCAGCACAATTCACAATAGATAAACTGTGAAACCAACCTAGATGCCCTTCAGTAGATGAATGGATAAACTCAAATGGCTTCATTATGATTTATATCTAACAGATCTTCTCCTAAGTATTGAAGAAGCATATCTGAAGCCATTGAGTTTGATCGATTTTGAAAAAAGGAAATTTGCAGACAAACTTCTCAGCATTGCCAGACTTTCCTGGACACCTCTCAAATATGTGCTTTTTCTCAGTTGTGACTCTTCTGAGATAATTAGATGATGAAACTTACAAATAAAAAAAATCAAGGTATTTTCATGTTTAACTGGCAACATGTTGCATTTCCATCAAATCTATCTTTAGTATTAAATCATAGGAGTAAATAATGGGAGGTTTTGGGGTCTGGTGAAAGCAATCTAGAGTTAGGTGGGTGGAATAACAGGACTTCCCTATTTAAACTTCATTAATAAATCCTTACCCACTGATGTAAAGTCAGGGACCCTCTCTACTTTCACTAAGGATGTGTTCTCAGGAGAAACATATAATGGAGAAAACAGGGTATGAAATGGAAGGAAGCCAACCAGGTGAGATTACAGGCAACATCTCCTCTTAGTCTGATCTCACATGGAAGTCCTAAAGTTCATATCAGCACTCAAATTTTTTTCCAAGTTTAGTGAGGGGTCTGGGTTTTCTTATTTTAATATGTGTCAGTCATTAGCTAAGAACTATCCTAGAAGAATTAAATGCCCTGGCACCTGTGGCTCCTTGTGTTTGTAAGCAAGAGGTCTCTGATCATCCAAGGACATTCCTCCCAAAAAGTTGAAGATGTGAGCTGAAGAAAGCAAAGTATCCAGAAACCAAGGGGTTCTGGCCTGAATACTGAGAATGTCCATCATATGTGTGTTTTGTGATTAAGTGTGGGAAGCCAAGATTCAATAGTGTAAGGGGTGGCATTTCTTGTTAGCTTTATTTTAAGCTTCCAGAAAGCATTCAGTGGATTCATTGGCAAGTGAACACAGTCTAATTACAAGTCTTACATGAAATCTCAATAATTTTGTGTTCCTGAGAAGAATGATGAAAGGAGACAAATATGACATGAAAATCTAGATCTCCGCACAAACTAGCAAACTGCTTCAGCCTCCAAAGCCACTTCTTTTTTTTTTTTTTTAAAGGAAACTATATTTATTAAGCACATATTATATACCAGATACTGTACAAATACTTATTGATCCTCATCACAATGCAGTGATATAGTCTTCCCATTTTACATGCAAAAAAATTTTTTTTTCTGACATTGTAGGTTGTCGTTTAAATTTTCCTATTAACATGAATTTCCAGTTATTTGCTTCTATCTTCCCTATTTTAGAAAATTTGGTAGTTATATATCAGAAAAGCCTACTTCCACTCAATAAATATTAATTTAATAAAATAAGTTTCACAGTAAATCAATGGATCTTGAAAATTAAAAGTTAACCATCCTGTATCAGATCACATTCTTGACTAGCCCTTTTTAATGACCATCTGAGGTACTAAGACTTCTTGCTTGGTTTCTACCTTTGTTATCTCTCTCTCTCTCACACACACACACACACACACACACACACACACACAACATTATCATCATTCATCTCACTTTGATTTTCTAAGTTTACTGTCCTTAGTCTTGTGGAGAATGGAAAATAAACCTGATGAACAATACTTGTTGGATGTTCTTAATCATAGAACAACAACTCCAGCATCTGATCAAAAGTAGTACCCAAACAGGGTTCACTTGATTCAGAATTATATAAAAAGGGGACTATTTTGCTTATATCTATACTCAAGGAGAACTCAGAAGCTTTCCTTCAAAGTTCTTCAACCCTGCATGTAAGGACCAGGAGTGGGAAATTTTATGTCCCCTCACGCTTCCCTTTGAAGGAGATTTTGGTCCACAGCTATACTCTTGAGCAAATAAAAATCTTAAATCTCCTCATCACCTCCTTTATTAGATTTCTATTTCTTCATTTCATTCCTAGTTTCTTTGAACCTTGTAATAGTATAGATAAAAATATTGTTAAGGAGTAAGCAAGCCTAGGATGATAAGGACTAGCTTATTTGTGCTATACCCCAACAAACACTGAAGTTTTTTGTTTTTTTAAGTTGCAGATTTTTCAAGCCTCCTTTGCATTGACACATTCTCCACTTCTACCCAGGGTTTTTAGGACTGAGATAGAAAAAAATGAGACTGACAGTATTTCTCAGTTCAAGGGTATGTGGTGTGAAGAGCATCAACCAGCATCACTTCACATTTCTAACAAAATATGTAGGGAAATAACTAGGATCTATGTCCTTTATCTTCTTTTCCCACTAAAGTGTTCTTGGAGGAATTGGTTTCAAGAAAATAGAATCACATATAAATGTATCCAGCTGGAAGCCTTCAAAGGATGCTGTAGCTGTAGGAAAGGCTTTCTATACTGATACCAGCCACAGATGCATATAGTTCAGGCACCACCAACTCTGGTACTTGCAGAACAGCCTTGTCATCAGCAGTTCTAGCAGCACCTTCTAGGCGAAAGCGCAGCTCTCTGGGTAAGGGACGATTGTCCTCACTCCAGTGCCAACAGGACTTCATAATATTGTACATAGTATGTGTGCAGCTACTGGGTCTCTTCATGATTTTTCTCCTCTGAAGATACTGTAGAATGCTGGTAGGAGGGACTTCAGGATATGGTGGTGCCCCTAGAGTCACCATCTCATAAAGCAGGATCCCAAAGGACCAGATGTCTCCTCTGATGCCAGCAGGTCTCAGGAGAAGCCGTTCTGGGGCAAGCCACTTGAGAGGGATGGTCCGAGCAGAAGAGATGGCTCCAAGGGCATGAACTTCATAAGCCAATCCCAATCCACAGAGTTTAGCAGTCAGATCACTTTGGATCAGGATATTCCTGGCTGCCACATCCCCATGGAACAGATGCTTATCCTGCAGAAATTCCAGACCCAAAAGGACCTGCTTTCCAATGTGATAGACTTGCTTTTCTGTGAGATCATAGAGAAGACCATCCATGGTCATTACATCCCGGCGACAGGTCCAGAGAAAGCTGAGCAGGTCCCCCTGGGCCACATCCTCCAACACCATATAGAGTGGCAGTCTATCTGTGCAGCAGCCTTCCAGTTGTACTAGGTTCTTGTGTTTCCCCAGGTACTGATAGAACTGGATTCGTCCAACAAAATCCTGCACCTCATGGAGCCCAGCAGGTTCTCGAATTCCAGGACGCTGCTGTCGGGATCTTTGTTCTCTTATAAAAAGCCACAAGATGACTGCAAGAAGGATGAGGAAGAGGCCAACCAGGAGAGTCGGGACAATGATCACTTCATACTGCTGCTCCTGGACCACACACAATTTGTCGCTGAGACTGCATTCCAGTAGCATCCGTGCCATACCCCTCTTCTCACCCATTGCTACAGGGCTGCTGCTTCTCTGCTAGGCCCACGGAAAATGACCAGAACTCAACCACAACCGTGAGTAATTTCCAAGGATTGAATGATTCAAAATATGGAACCTTGGATTGTTTTCACCATTAATTTTCCTGTGTCTGACCCTCAATCCTATGTCTATCTTCTGCTTTTTTAGTGAAAAAAACCAATTCCCAGGATTAGCACTCTTTCGCTATGAGCAAAAAAAGTCAGGAATGGGCATCAAATCCCAAGGGACACAACACTGGCCAAGGAATTGGGATCCCTGGCCAGATTCCTCAGTACCCTGGGCTCCAACTTTCTACTGAAACAAGCCTGGACCTGCTGCCTAAGGCTTCTTTCAAACACATTTTCCTTGCTGCTGTGAGTTGCACTGTATTTCCAAGGATTGGCTCCCCACTTTGAGATTCATCCTGGTAGTTTCCTTCTAAGGGGCACCTCTGGTTCTTTAAAAATCTCTTGGTGGTTTTCCCCATAAGTGAGGAGATCTATCTTGTTTTCTGGTCACTCTTCCAGTCTGTTTTAGCACACTTCCCTCCTGCAGAAAAGAAGTCTGAAACTCCCAAAGCCACTTCTTTAAGAACAATGAGTTACATGTAGTATTAAACCTTTTCAATTTATGAATATTTTCTTATTTATGACATGAGATGGTTGATTTAATAATTCATTCATTTACAATTAATACTTTTAAATAGTTCTAAAATTTGGATCTTAAGTGTTACCCAAAGGTTTATTTGGTCTCTAGTATTGCTCTATTGAGAGTAAGTCCTTTGAGACATGGGGTCTAGGAAGAGGTCTTTAAGTTTTAAGGGTAAGTGTCCTTTGAATGGAATAATGAGGCTCCAGTCCTTTCCTCTGTCTCCTTCTCTTTTACTTCCTAGCCACAAGATGAACAGTTTTGCTCTGCTACATGCTTCTCTTATGATATACTCTCTTGCCTAGGCCCAAAACTATGGAGCCAACTGTTCGTGGATTGGAAACTCCAAGAGTGTGGAGCGAAATAGAACATTTTATAAGTTTATTATCTCAAGTATAAAACTTGAGAGAGCTCAGGTTAAAGAAATGCAAAGCTGACTATCATAAATAGAAAAGGTTCAAAGTTCAATGAGACAACATTTGCAATTAGTTATTTTTGGACCCTATCTTACAGAGAAAATATAGTAGAGAAAAATTGTTTTAAAACTCTTAAATCATTTTTCAGGTTATGATTTTATGGGTCAGCTACAACGAGTTGCTTGGGGAATTAGTGACACCTCCATGAGTCCTATCTTAGAACTTCCTATGTGAATTTCTGAAGGTGACATCCTATTTGAAAGGATCTTCAGATCCTTGTACACATTCAAGGATGAGAGCCTCTATATTAAATGGTAGAGTTATTATGTATCCCTTTTAAGAAAAGGCAGCTCCTAGGAAGATGTGATGATAGCTCAGTGATTAAGCAAAAGGAAGTTCAGAATAGAGTGTAGATGGAAAGCTCTGATCTATTACTTCTTACCTTAAGTTCTGTAGTGCGATGCTGTGAGGTGTTTGCCCCACTTTCTGCACTCCCTCTATTTCAACCCAATTTCTATTTCTGCTTGCAGACCATTCTTCTTAATGCATAACTCTTATCATGCTTTACTTTTTCCTCAAATAACCATGCTTTCTATATCAAGGCTAAATACTTTAATGTGGTCCTTAATGACCTTCAAATGTGACTTCAACATGTATTTTCAATACAGTCCTTAGAATCCTCTCAAATTCATCCATTCACCCTTATTGAATAGCTTATGTACTTTTAAATTCTACCCTTTGCTTTTTTGCAGGGAAGTGGTGGGGGGGTGGCAGGGGAGTGGGTACAGGGATTGAACGAAGAGGTACTTGACTACTGACCACATCCCAGCCTTATTTTTTGTTTTATTTAGAAACAGGGTCTCACTGAGTTGCTTGGCCCCTCACTGTTATTGAGGCTGCCTTTGAACTCACCATCCTCCTGCTTCAGCCTCCAAAGCCACTGGGATTACAGGTGTGTGCCATTATACCCTGCTACACTTTGCTTTTTGCCTTACTAGTTTAGCACTACATATCTGTCTCCAAAGCCTAGAACTAGTATAATCTTCTGATATCTAGAAGAAGCCATTCTATCCAATAACCTGTCCTTCCAAAAAAATTAAAGAAAGTTGGATTATATCAGTCATGTGTACTTTTATGCTTCTCATCTTATGATTGTTTGGGCTCACATTTATCTACTCTTCACTACATATTAGGTAATAATTCTCATTAAGTAGTGAGCCCATAGCTTATATGCAATTGTGTCTCTGACAGTTTGAAGTTATTGTTTCATTGTGTCATGTTCAGCAGATATCTATTACAAAAATAAGATAATGATTACATTTTAGAATCTTCAAAGGGATCCAGGATTAGTCGAACTGGAAATAATCTATTTATGCCTAACAAATAGTAAGTTAGCTATCCCATGTATACCACTTCCCACTTCATATATAATCTCAGTAAAACACATGCCAAACCATTCATAAATACATTCTATTGGCCAAGAACCATTTATTTCAAAAGAAAAATTCTGTCACCCCACTCTTATCCTTTTCTTTCAACCCTAAACCACCTTGCATACTATAATAGTTTAGATTTTAAATGTCTTCTTATAATTTTCTGGATATATGGTGTCCCCCTATCATGACCTGCATGATGTTTACCCAGTTTCCCTGAACTAGGGGAGGATTATAAATATTAAAGATATGAGAAATCTAAGAAATAAAGACAAGACACAAAAATAAGTGAAAAGTGGGAGAATGGCAGGATGATCCAGCTCTGAGGGAGATTAGATCTAACAACAAAATGGAGCCTAAGTGCTTTATTTAAATGGGGTGGAAACAACAATGGGATTCCTAGTGAAGGACTTCCTGAGGAAACCAGAAAGAAGATGGCAAAGACAACTTGGTTGGGGCTTAGCAGGTTTCACTCATCTCCGCCACTTCCAGGATTCTCTGTTTGAAGCTAGGGCTGATGGAGCCAATGGGCAGGGTGTCAGCATAATCTGGGCAGTCTTGAATCAGTGGAATTTTACCTAGAGCTCTCAGAATAGCAGCCTCTCTGCCTTGATATGGCTCAAACAAACCCATAATAGATTCACTGCCCCCTATTCCCCAAAAGCTCATACATAAGTTAATGCAAGAATGTTCAGAGGTGAAGTGATCCAATTATTACAGGTGTGACCTAATCTGTGGATTAATCTACTGATATGGATTAACTGAATGGTAACCGGAAACAGATGTGGTGTTGCTGGAGGAAGCAGATCTTTGGGTCTGTATTTTGGCCCTGGTGAGCAAAACTCTCTTTGCTTCCCAGCTGTTAAGTCTTGAGCTACTTCCCTCTGCCATATCCTCTGCTGTGATGTTCTGCCTCACCTTGGGCCCAGAACTGTGGAGTTGGCAAACCATAGACTAAATCACTGGAAGCCTGAGCTGAAATAAACTTTTTCTTGTTTAAGTTGTTCTTGTCAGGTCTTTTGATCAGAGTGACAAAAAGCTGACTAAAACACCCTGTCACCCAAAGTTCATGAGTTGAAGGTTTGGTTCCCAATTGGTGGAGCTGTTGGGAGGTGGTGGAAAATCTTGGAGGAACAATTATTGGGGGCATATCCATCTTGTCCCTCACTACTCCCCCTGCCCCTGCTTCCTGGCCACTAGGAGATTTTTTTCTATCACAACATGATGTTCTGCATCACCACACTCCTAGAAACAAGAGAACCGAGTGACCATGGATGGAAACCTCTGAAACTGTGAGCCATAATTAATATTTCCTCCTCTAAGTTGTTTTTCTTAGGTATTTTGTCAGAGGAATAGAAACCTGACTAAAACTCTAATATTAAAATTAAAATTTACTACAAACTTGCCCCAAATCTTCTTATTCATGATACTTGAAGACCTCAGCATTATTGTCTTGAATATTTAGTAGTGTTTTTAGTTTGTTTTGTTTTAAAATTTCTACCCTCTTTTTCAACCTGAACATTATCCTATGGGTTCTATTGTACATAGAATTCTTCCGAATAAATGGGGGACAAGCTCAGAAAGGCTTGGGCTTAATAGACACTGAAAAATGAACATTTCTATATTTGTGTAGAGTTAAGTTTTTTGATCTTTCTTAATAAACAGTTTGGAAAAGTTTTTAAACTAAGTATTTAACAGGGTTGTAAGTCTCTTCTAAGTTTATATATGTACAATTAAAAATAGTTTCTATATCAGTTGCATGATTTATTGACTTTGTGAACTTTCACAGTTCATGAACTTTTGTTAGCCTATTTTCTCACTAGTATTAAGAATAATGATACATCATGTTTGTCTTATCAAACATGAGAATTTACACACATAAAGTTTTAGTGTTTAACAATAGAATAATTTGGAAATATAGGAATGTAAGATAAGTATTCATAGATTAACTCTTCTCTAATATAACATACCTGTAGTTTTTTGTTTTGTTTTTGTTTTTATTTTTTATCATCACCACCATTTTTGATACTCTTTTAAAAACCTTCTTTGGAATAAACTGTGAACTTCAAATATTTTTGTCAAGTAAACTTGGCAGAAATTAGTGTAAATTAACTTTGTATTTTCTACTTCAATTTTTAGTTGCCATAATGTAAATAGTGTAATAAAATATGTAATTCAAGTATTAGCATTCTTGTCTTTTGAAAATTTGCAATGTTAATCAAAACTGGACTGTACTGTAGCTTTCTTTCTTTCTTTTCTTTTTTTTTGGTGTGTGTTAGCAGAACTCTTCCTGTTAGTTTAAAGAACACAAAGTGAAATTCCTCAAGGATTACAAATGTAAAGTTAAGATTATTGTTTGAGCTGAAGTAAATAAATTACACAAATACTAGAGATGCAGTGAAAGATTAAATAATACAATTTCAACTGTGCAATAATATGTATAAATCTCTTCAATTACTTCTGAGCATATGCTATGGTGTTGATGTAGCTTGGTTTGGAGAGTCACCTAAATTCTGAATCTGGTTTATATATTCATCTACCCATCCCATTGTGGCACTAAAACTCTGTGAACTCCAAAATTCATTGCAAGCTTGCCACTGAGTGTCTTGTTTCAGTAGGTGGCTCTCAGTTCCTTCCAGTGAACATCTCCAACATTGAATCAATTATCTACATTTAACACAAAACTTTCCTTTCCACTTCCTCTCTTCCATTAGCCATTCTTATTCTTTCTTACCTATTTGCATAAATATTGAATACCAGGGGGACAGGAAATAAATAAACTAAATATAATTTATTCTTCTAAATATAATTCATTTTCTAGTCAAATAGAAAAAAATGATAATACTATATACATCTATATGATGGAAGGATGAAAAAGGGCACTGATGTAATATATACATGTAAAGATGAGCTTTTTTGGTTTATTTTTGAGATTCTGGAAAAAGAACCCAGGGCCTCACACATGCTTGGCAAGCGAATCACCCCTGAGATCCACTCCAGCCCAATAAACTTCTATAATATCAACGGGGATGATACTCTCTTTGACTTTGCAGTAAACTGTGTTACTTCCAACACTTCATAATCAGATCTTTCCAGAAGAATAATAGCAGTGCTTCCCCCTCTTTATTCCCAGCTCTTCGTCTTCAGGTGTTAGATGAAGCTGTTATTCTTTCATGTTGAAGTATGAAAGACTTTCCGTTGGCTCAAAGGTTCTTCAGACTGAAAAAAAAGATAAAAATAAAACAATCAACTAAAAGTATGTACAGTATTAAAATGAACAGGAAGATCTATCCATTATCATTTGTATCTGGAATGTCCCCACAAAGTTCATGTGTTAACAGCATGTTTCCCAGTGCAGCAAGGTTCAAGGTGGGGCTTTTAGGCAATGGTTGGATTATGAGGACTCTGAATAGACTTCTGAGAGGTAGGAACTAGCTGGAGGAAGTAGGTCGCTGGGGATGACCTTCCTCTCCTTCTCTTCTGGCTGCGGTGAACTGGGTGACTTTATTCTATTGCACACTTCCTCCATGATGTTCTGCCTCACCTCAGGTGCACAGCAAGGGAGGCAGTCAACCATGGACTTGAACTCTAACACTGAAAGCTAAAATAAGCCTTTCCTTCTCTAAGTTGTTCTTATCAGGTATCTTTGTCTTAAGGAGGACAAACTAACACACTAGTCATTGTGAACCCTCCCCCCCACACACACACTCATGATCTACATAAGTGAGAAATTCCCAGTTGTTTATGTGCCTAATTTAGACCCTTTCCATTTGAAGCTTTTGCATAGTAAAGGTAGGCAGAACTAACTATAATAGCACATTAAAATCCTTTTGCTGGTAATTGGAATAAATTTTGGAACCCTAAAGCATTGAAAGTTTTGTTAGTTCTATCAAACCATTAGTCCCTGTGTTTTATTTAAAGATGCAGTGCAAATAGCCTTATCCTTCTAAGAGGAGGTCAGGTCACTTTCCTCCTCATTGTTCAAGGGATTCTTAATTTTGATTAAAATTGTGGACTCTACTGAGCTAAGAATAGTATAATAGCAAAGACCTTTTCGAGTAACTGGTTGCCTGATAACTACAGACCAAATCTCTCCCTTCCTTCTTTCTTTTCTCATTTTCTGCCAGGGCACTGAAGCCAAACACTAAGTGAAATCTCAACTATTTTAGGTTAGATTTGCAATCAACACATTTCTAAGAACTTCAATGTTACTGTGCTTTCAAAGCAAGTGGGACTGTCACAGACAAGAGTAAATATGTTATCAGTTTGATACCCTGAGAGAGATGATGTAATAATGTAAATCCTGAAGCATTTCATTGATGATTATTAGTCACAATCATTGGCTGTTTTGGGATTAGTTCTAGGAAAGCAAGGATTAAAGAAAATTAGATGTGTGTGTTTGTGTGTGTGTGTGTGTGTGTGATGTTGTTTTAACTTTATCTCCCTTATAAGGTAAGAATTTCTGAGCATAGACTTGTAAGACATCTTGCTATTTATTACCTGTCCAAATGTGAGACTTAATGAATAGCTTTAGTGAGAATCTTGTGGCTTGCCAGTCCTCCCAAAAGTAGTTTATGTTCTCCAAACAGCCCTATTCTGAAGCTGTTGTGTATTCTTCTCCTCCCATTCCCCATCTATGTTTGCTATCCATGAAAAAAATACATATTTAATCAACATACTGCCTAAACACTGTTATTAAGATTTCCTCATATTGACATTTAGATGGAGCCTGTTAATTTATTTATTCTTTTTATCAAAAATGTAGTTTTTGGTGTGGGAACCCAGGCCCAGAGTAGGCCTGAAACTGCCCTACTGACTGGCAGACCCACCCTCAGCTCAGGCCCTAGCCCAGGGCTTCCTCCACTGACCTATATGGGAGCCCAGGCCCAGGGTAGGCCCAGGTACATGCCGTCCCCCCACCCCATGGGAGCCCAGGCTTAACCCAGTTTCATCTTGGGACACTGTAGCCATCAACATAGTGCTCTTCATGCAGTAACCTCCACCTTGCGACAATAGACTGAGCCTCGAAGCAGCTGCATCTTGGAACTGGCATCCCCAAGCCAGTGTAAGGCCCACCCTTTTAGCCCCATCTTTGAAAGAGGTTGAATCCACCTTGAGACACCTTAACTGCTATCTCGAGTTACTACACTATTGCTGCCACCACCTATGCTTGTAGTAGCATCGTGGGACACTAGCAGTGTCTGGAAGTCCAACATCAAGGTGAGGTACAGATAATCTTCATGGACACTACAACATTATAGGATGGAAAATATAATACCTCAGATCCACACTGAAAGAAAGGAAGACACGTAGACAACATGAAATAACAAGGGAGGAAAGTGCTCCAAACAAACCACGATACTATAATAACAGAACCCATGGTCAGCACAGTTGATGAAATGTCAGAGAAGGAGTTCAGAAGGTTCATAATTAAAATTATCTGTGAATTAAAGAATGACCTAAATGAGCAAATACATGCAAAAATTGATCACACCAACATAGAGATAAGGGAACAAATACAGGTAGCAAAAAATTATTTTAAGACAGAGATAGAGATTCTGGGAAAAATAATTAGAAATTCTTGAAATGAAGAAAATAATAAACAAAGTAAAAAAAAAACTCAATAGAAAGCATCATCAATAGACTAGATCACTTATAAGATAGAATGTCAGATAATAAAGACAAAGTGTAGAAGCTGGAAAATAAAGTTGAACACACAATGAAGATGGTAAGAAACCATGAACGGAACATTTGAGAATTATGGGATAGCATCAAAAGACCAAATCTAACAGCTATTGGGATAGAGGAAGGCACAGAGTTTTAAACCAATCTCTTCAATGATATAATATCATAAAATTTCCCAAACATTAAGAATGAATTGGAAAATCAAATGCAAGAGGCTTACAGGACACCAAATGTAGGAATTATAACAGACGTAGGACAAGTCAAATTATAACGACAATGCTTAGGATACAGAAAAAAGGTAGAATCTTAAAGGCTGTAAGAAAGAGGAATCAAATCGCCTATTGGGGGAGACCAATTCATATCAGCAGATTTTTCAACCCAGACTCTGGAAGCCAGGAGATCGTGGAACAAACATACACCAAGCTCTGAAGGAAAATGGATGTCAACAAAGAACCCAGCAAATTAAAACTTCAGATTTGATGACAAAGTAAAAACCTTTCATGATAAACAAAATTTAAAAGAATTTACAGTGAGAAAGCCTGAACTACAGAACATCCTCAGCAAAATATTCCAGGAGGAGGAAATGACAAACAGCAAGAAAATCATCAAAGGGAGGAACTATACTAAAGGAAAGGCTAATCAAAGTAAAAACCAAGATAAGTTAAAAACCAAAAATCAACCAAAATGTCCAGGATTACAAATCATATTTCAATAATAACCCTGAATGTGAATGGTCTAAATTCATCACTTAAAAGACATAGGCTGACAGATTGGATTTTAAAAAAAGACCCAATAATATGTTGCCTTCAAGAGACTCATCTCACAGGAAAAGATATCCATAGAGTAAAGGTGAAAGGGTGTGAAAAAAACATACCACTCACATAAACAATCAGGGATTTCCATCCTCATATCAGATAAAGTGAACTTCACCAAAGCTAGTGAAAAGTGAGAAAAGACATTTCATACTGTTTAAGGGATACATAAATAACAAGACATAAAAATCATAAATATCTATGCCCCAAACAAGGGGGCATCTATATTTGTCAAACAAAACCTTCTCAAATACAATAATCAAATAGATCACAACACAATAATGGTGATTTTCATACACCTCTATCACCACTGGATAGAACTTCCAAAATAAAACTAAACAAAGAAACTATAGAACTCAATAATACAATCAATAATTTAGACTTAACAGACATATATAGAATATTCCATTTATCAATGAGCAAATATACTTGTGTCTTAGCAGCACATGAATTCTTCTCCAAAATAAACCATATGTTATGCCACAAAGAAAGTCTTAGTAAATACAAAAATGTAGAGATACTACCCTGCATTCTATCTGATCATAATGGAATGAAATTAGAAATCAATGATAAAATTAAAAAGAGAAACTACTCCAACACCTGAACGCTAAACAATACACTATTGAATGTTGCATGGATAACAGGAGACATCAGGGAGAAGATAAAAAATATTCTTAGAGGTAAATGAGAACTTTGATACAACTTATCAAAATCTCTGGGACACTATGAAGGCAGTGCTAAGAGGAAAGTTCATTGTATGGAGTTCATTTATTAAAATAAGGAAAAGTCAACAAATAAACAACCTGACATTACAGCTCAAAGCCCTAGAAAAAGAACAAACCAACACCAAATTAGTAGAAGACAGGAAATAAATAAAGCCAGGGTGGAAATTAATGAAATTGAAACTAAAGAAACAATTCAAAAAATTTTAAAAAAAGCTGTTTCATTGAAAAAAATAAAGAAAATTGACAAACACTTAGACACTGTAATGAAAAGGAGGGAGAAAACTGAAATTAGTAAAATTTGCAATGAAGAAGGAAATATCATGAGAGACACTACTGAAATACAGAAGACAATGAGAAATCATTTTGAAAATTTATACACCAACAAATTAGAAAAACTTCAAAGATATCGACAAATTTCTACAGGCAAAGATATTGACAAATTTCTGAGTCAAGGAGACATACATAATTTAAACAGATCAATTTCAAACAAAGAAATAGAAGACACCATCAAAAGCTTACCAACCAAGAAAAGCCTGGGACCAGACTGATTCACAGCTGAGTTCTACAAGACCTACAAGAAAGAATTAATACCAATACTCTTCAAATTATTCCATGAAATAGAAAAAGAAGGAACCCTTCCAAACTCATTTTATGAAGCTAGTATATCCCTGGTACCAAAACCAGGCAGAGACACATCAAGGAAAGAAAATTTCAGACCAATATCCTGATGAAAATTGATGTAAAATTTCTCAATAAAATTCTGGCAAACTGCATACAAATATACATTTAAAAATAGTGAAAATGAGGTTCATTCAAAAGATGCAAAGTTGTTTCAACATATGGAAATCAATAAATATAATTCATCACATCAATAGACTTAAAGATAAGAATCATAAGATTATATCAGTTGATGCAGAGAAACAATTTGACAAAATAGAGTACCCCTTCATGATCAAAACTCTAGAGAAAAATAGTAGAAATGTACCTCAACATTGTAAAAGCTATCGATTGATTCTAAACCCAAGGCTAACATCATTCTAAATGATGAAAAATTGGAAGCATTCCCTCTAAAATCTGGAACAAGATAGGGATGCCCTCTTTCACCACTTCTATTTAACATAGTCCTTGAAACTCTAGCCAGAGCAATTACACAAAAGAATGGGATACAGATAAGAAAGGAGGAACTCAAACTATCATTATTTGCTGATAACATGATTTTATAATTAGAGGATCCCCCCCCAAAAAAAAACTCCACCAGAATACTTCTAGAATTAATTAATGAATTCAGAAAAGTAGCAGGATATAAAATCAATACCCATAAATCAAATTCATTTCTCTACATCAGTGATGAATTCTCTGAAAGAGAAATTAGGAAAATTACCTCATTCACAATAGCCTCAAAAAAAGTAAAATACTTGGAAATCAACTTAACAAAAGAAGTGAAAGTCATGCACAAAACTCAACTCAAAATGGATAAAGGAATTAGGAATTAGTTTAGAGACCCTGCACCTAACAGAAGAAAAAGTAGGTCCAAATCTTTATCACATCAGATTAGGCCCTGACTTTCTTAACAAGCTCCTAAAGGGCAAGAAATAAAATCAAGAATTAATAAATGGGATGGACTCAAACTAAAAAGCATCTTCTAAGCAAAAGAAACAATCAATGAGGTGAACAGAGAGCCTACATTTAGGAGCAAATTTTTGCTATGCACTTGTCAGGTAGAGCACTAATCTCTAGGATATATAAAGAACTCAAAACTCTTAAGACCAAAAAAACAAACAACCCAATCAATAAATGGTCTAAGAAGCTGAACAGACACTTCTCAGAAGAACATATACATTCAATCAACAAATATTATGAAAAATGAACATCTCTAGTAATTAGAGAAATGCAAATCAAAACTACTCTGAGATTTCATCTCACACCAGTCAGCATGGCCGTTATTAAAAATATAAGCAACAATAAATGCTGGTGAGGATTCATTTCTGGTTGGGCTTCAAATGGTTGCAACCAATCTGGAAAGCAGTATGGAGATTCTTTTAAAAAAATGGAAGGAAACCACCATTTGACCTAGCTACCCCACTCCTCAGTCTATACCAAAGGACTAAAATCAGTATAGTATAGTAATGCAGCCACATCAATGTTCATAGCAGCTCAATTCACAATAGGTAAACTGTGGAAGCAATTTAGTTGCCCTTCAATAGATGGATGGATAAATAAACTATGATACACACATACACACACACACGAAATATTACTCAGCATTAAAAGAGAATAAAATCATGGTATTTCCAGGTCATGAATGGGGTTGGAGAATGCAATGCCAAGTAAATTTAGCCAATTCCCCCAAATCAAAGGCTGAATGTTCTCTCTGATAAGTGGATGCTGGTCCAAAATGGGGAGGGGGTAGGCATGGAAAAAATGGACTAACTTTGGGCAAAGGTGAGGGAGGGTGGGGAGAGTGCAGGGGGGCAGGAAAGATGGTGTAATGAGATGGACATCATTACCCTAGGTACATGTGAAACTACATATTGGGTGTGATGCTACATCATGTACAACTAGAGAAATGAAAAGTTGTGCTGCAATTGTGTACAATGAATCAAAATGCATTTTGCTATCATATATACTTAATTAAATTGTTAAAAATTAGTTTTCGTTAACAAATATAATATCACTTTTCCATTTCTATATTTGTGGACAATTAAGTTGTTTTCAATCTTCTGCAAACATTGTTACCATGAACAGCTTTGTATATGTCTCTCTGTAATCCTGTGTAGTAATTTCTATAAGGTCTATATTCACCAGTGCTTTTGTTTTATTTTTGTTTTATTTTGCTATTTGTTTAGGTAGGATACATTATTCAGCTTTCCTGATTTAGAAATGTTTTCTTTGTCGTGCTTGGAGTTTTTGTCTACACTAAATGTCTTTTTTTTTTCATTTGTTTTTAATTGTTCTGCATTGTTCTCTGTTCCAGTTTTTTTTTAAGGGGATCTAGTGTATGTCTATTATATTTTTTCATTCCTTTGTTTTAAAACATTTCATTTCATTATATTTGTATATGAAACTTATAATCTGGTAGATTTTTAAAAATCCAATTTGAGAAATCTTACATTTTTAAAGTAGCAAACTTGATTTACTTAACATTTTCATAATCACTTTTGTGTTTGGAATTATTTTTTAATTTAAACTTAACAGCAACAGAAAATACATGTTCTTTTTTTAAGGTGCTAAAACAAGTTTAAATTTAATGAACATTGGCATATAACAGAAGGTAGTTGTAAGAAAGAGATGAAAAATTATTCTTAAAGTTTTAAGATGATGTGGTCTGTATGTTTGGCTTCAACACCATCACCATCTTTTTTTGTTGTTATTTTTGTAACTAGATATATGTGACAGTAGAATGCATTTTGACACATCATACATAAATAGAATATAACTTCTCATTCGTCTGGTTGTATATGATGTAGAATCACACTGGTCATGTATCATATGAGAGTATAGGGTAATAGTGTCCAATTCATTCTATTATCATTCCCATCCGCATACTTTTCCTCTCTCTTCACTCCCCTGTACCCAATGCAAAGTTCCTCTATTTTTCCTTAGCTACCCCTTCCCCTTATTGTGAATTAGCATCTGCATATCTTAGAAAATATTAGTCTTTTGGGATTGGCTTATTCACTCAGCATGATATTCTCTAGCTCCATCCTTACCTTCAAATGCCATAAGTTCATTTTTATTTAAGGCTGAGTAATATTCCATTCTGTATATATACCACATTTTCTTTATCCATTCATCTGGTGAAGGGCATCTAGGTTGGTTTCATAGTTTGGCTATTCTATCATTATATTTTTTATGTTCTCTTAGTGATGAGTTTTCTTTGTGGATTCTTAGCCTTTCCTTTTCTTCTACTGAATTTATAAATTTTTATTTCTCTTTCTACTTTTTGATAATTAGAAGGCTATTCAGTATATTTCTATGCTATAGTTAGTATAGTTTTCAAACCAATATAATTTAATTAAATCTAAATTTTACCAATATTCTATCCTTCTTGTGAAGTGCAAATGGACCTTAGAGCACTTTAACTCCTATTGTACCTCAGTCAAATTCTTTGATATCCTTATCTGGTACTTTAGATGTACTTGTAATGCGAGTTATTATTTTATAAATTTAATTCATCCATAATTGCTTCTTATGCAACACTTTGTCATTCTGAGTTTAATTTCCTTTTTGTAGAATTCTGTGTTCAGTTGTTATGTAACTGAATTTACATGAGTGATAAATGGGTATGCTTTTTTTTCCTTCAATTTTTTTGATCATTTGAAGGATACTGGATTTTATGTTGGCAATTAAAACATTTTGAAGATAACATTACATTGCCTTCATTTACTGCTGTTGCAAATATTGCCTTAAATTCATTCATTGCTTTTTGGAGATATTCTGTGCTTTTATTACATTGGTTTTAGATATTCTTCATGTTATATATTTCAGTATAATATTTTTAAGTTTAACTGTATATTTATTTGCCCTGTTGGGACTCATGATTCTCCAATATTATGACTTTCAACATTTAAAATTATTCTCTACAATTTTCTTATTAGATAAATTGTCTTCCTATTTTTTCTTCTCCTTGAACCATACTTGTATCCATGTTGTAACTTCTTATTTAAATTTATATTACTCAACTAGTCTCTCTTATTTTTCATCTGTTTCTCAGTGATACATCATTATGGTTCATTTTATCATGTTTTTCTTTCATCCCTTAAATTTTTAATTGCACTGGTGTATTTTGCATTTTTACAAGTTCACATTGATTCTTTTGTAACCTCGAATTTTTATCCCTTTGTAAAAGATAGCTTTTTGAAAATGCAATATATATATATATATATATATATATATATATATATATATATATATACCACACACACAGAAGATGGGTATATATATATATATATATACCCACCACACAGCCATAAGAAAGTACAACATCATGTTATGTGGATGAAACTGGAGATGTAATTGGAGATCATCAGACTCCGAGAGACAAGTACCGCATACTTTCTGTCACATGTGCAATCTAGAAAATTGAAAAAAGGCATCATGAAAGTACAAAGGATAATATTAGACAAGAGGAAGTGGATGGGTGAGGTTTCAAGGGAGGAAGGGAAATGGAGAGTGGGGAGATTAAGGTATGCTATTTTCATGTACAGATACACCATAATAAAACTCATTAGCCTATATAATTAATATATAATCAAAAAGGAAAAATAGAAAAGAAAAAAGTAAAATATTGGTATTTAAATCTAAAAAAATTGTTTCTGATTATTTTTTCACCTCTTCAGTCACTTTAAATATGCATATTTTGCTGTCATTATAGAATTGTTCTTATATGAAACTGTTAGGGATCTAGTTCATGTTGCATCTCACTTATTTTAATATTTTCCTATATCCTTTTAACTTTTCAAAGATTTTTACCTAGTGTTTTGTTCTTAGATATTTTTAAGATACATAATATATATTTTTTTCTTTTCCTTATGGATAGCCTAGGGCTTTCACTGTCTTGGGATCCCTTTAAAAAATAAATAATCATTTTACGACTTTCGTATCCATGCTCATGAGAAAATTTTATTCCTGGTCCTGAGTCTTATGTAAACTTAGGATTTTGTTTTAAATTTCATTATCTCACCTTAATTTAGGAATAGGATCTTCACTTTATGTTTCTTTACCATCCTCAGACCAAAGTGTAAAGACCTTTTCCTAATTTGGTATGACAACTTTAATCCCAGATTCTTAAAGCCTATATCCAGATCTGAAAAACATGATGATCATGTTACTACAATTTTAAACCTGTACTGGAACAACTTAACAAGCTTCCTGGTGTTGCTCATATAAAGCTAAAGCTCTTTAGCCTAGTGTATGAGTTTCTCCATCTCCTTCTAAAACAAAACTTCTTTCTATGGACAACTTTCTGTTTTCAACTTCACACTCTATAGTTCATCTCTGATTGATTTTAATTACTTGAGTGTCAAGTTTTCTTGCTTCTGGGTCTTTACAATGCTGATTTTACTTCATAGGTCATTTTCCCTTTCCTTTTCTAAGACCACTCTTACTTATTCTAATTCCCAGCATTATGCAAGTTCTTCTAGCATAGAGTTTTCATAACTCATGCATATTTACCTGAAAAGTTACCACTAATCATTGCAATATCCTATTTATTGTTTGTCTTCCTATTTATTGTATTCCTATTTATTGTTTGTACTTTTTTCTTTTCTTTTTCCTTTTTTGATTATATATTAATTATACAGGCTAATGAGTTTTATTATGATGTATCTGCTAAACTATAAACTTTATGAGGGCAGGAAGAATACCTTATCGTGTTTACCACTATGTTCCCTATGCCAAGAAAACATTCTTTATATAAGAAATATGCAATTCCTCTCTATGAAACAAGTGGACATGTTGAGAATAAATGAATGAATAATAGCTTTAATTATGCTTCTTTGGTTTTTGGTTGTTGTATCATATATTCTGTAGCATCCAATTAGGCTTGCAATTAAACTTCAATCCAAATTTATGCACACAGTTACTTTCCTTTTACTACATAGGAAATATCTTAAAGAAATTCATGTGAATTTTTATGGCTAGTTCTTGCATAGGTAGGAATATATTACCTACAGCTTATAAGAGTTAATTCTTTTCTAGGAAATCTGACTAAAATGACTGATTCTGGCAATTGGAATTTGATGATCTAAAGATTCTCAAGGATCCTTTAAACCATATAATCTCACTTGTTCCTTTGTCTAATTTGTACTGATTCTATGCCCAGATCCTGCCAATAAATTTTATTTTCATCTTGGTAATGAAGAAGCTAAAAGCCATGTTAATATTTCATTGTTCCTAGTTTAATGTATGAATATGGGCAAAGGAAGTGGGTCCTCTCACTGGGAATAAAAGCTAAAATGAATTATCCCTGAAGAGAATTAAAGCCATCCCTAGGTAAAAGATGTAAAGGAGGCAGATATTACATACAAGATGCCCAGCTGGTACTGGCATGTCACTGCAGGGAGAAATTCTAAAATGAAATAACAGAAACTGTTGTCATGCTGCCTTACAAGTGGGCATCTGTGGATGAGCTCTCAAGAGCTCTTGACCTGAGTTTCTATGGGGAAAGAAAGCAAGTAAACGTCAATATGCATCTGTGTACAGTTAATAGTGTAGCAGTATTTTCCCTTTGACTCAATTATAATTCCACAATATATATTGAGGTATAAAAACATGTTCTGTCAAAAGAACATTAAATATATTTTCTCTCCTCTTTTTATATATTCGATTCAGGTTTTCAATAGCAGATTGAGATTCTTCCATTTAAAAAGATGCTTTTCTTTATGTTTTTCAGAACTGTGTTATGTCCATATTGGAAGAAAACATACCTACTGAATTTATTGTATCTATATACATTGCTCGGTTCCACTAAAAGAGTAAAATAAAACAAAACAAACCTGTGGCTGAAAGCTGCCTTAAAATAATTGGGAATACAAATAGGAGCAAATGTATATACTTTCTATTCTTCAAACTTGGTCAGAGTAAATGTATGCTAGGCTAGAATTTAAATTCCACTCAACTCTAACCTTGTGCTAATAAACAAGAGATGGAAATCTGAGCTTAGTGGTGTTCTTTCATCCCCATATGGTACTAACAAGCTGTATTTAAAACAGTACATTTTTTTTGTTTCATTTTTTATAATGGACAGACTCATGTCCAATGCTTGATTTTCTATGGAACTCAAAGCATTAACATTAAGCAAAAAGCTAGACTTCTGACAATAGGGACATACGCAGTTAGAAAATGGATACACTGTTATTCTAATAAGAGTAATATTCTAATACACTTGTCAGAATGGCAAAGATGATTTGCTCTGTGGGACATTCTCTGACCACAAAGTCCTGGCTAATGAGATATCAAATGTGTACTGAATTGTTGTCATATAGAATTGCACACATTTTATGTTAGGTTCTTCATTCATTCTGTAAGGATTGCCAGAATAAATTTGAAGAGCATTTTATATGATACGAGTCCATCTGTTTTCTGAACATTGTCTCTGTGAAAAACTGTTTTTAATTTAGTAAACAAGTACAATTACATCATAAACTTCTAAGTGAAAGGGGTGGTAACATAATAATAAATTTAAACTAGATTAATTTGAGCAATGGAACTTATGTAGCATTCCCAAATCAACTACAGAATTTAGATTTATAGTGTGTGTTTGTGTCTGCATGTATGGGTGTGATTCTTAAAGTAGTTTTAAAAAATTAATATTTTCTTTGTTTATTTCAGATAACTTAAACAGAGATTAATTTTTAGGATATATAAGATACCAAGGCTTAGATAAAAAGTATTTGAAATACTTCTGAGATGAGCTAAATTGATGATAATGTTTCTCATAGTTACAAATGTTTTGTTTTAGAGAATATGCTTATTAATTTCATTATCATTTTCAGTAATTTCAAAGAGCTTACAAAGCTAACACATAATATGATATGGCTCCAGCAGCTTTTTTGAAAGTGATGTCAGATGCCATTAGAAGGGGATCTGGCCATTTTATAGGCAATGTACCCAAATCTCTAAGCTCTGACACAGAGTCTTCTGGCTAACATTTTTCTTCTGGAAGAAAAAATGGCTTCTTTCCAAATCTCATAAGTATCCCAGTGTGCTCAGTGTGCTCATCAGCACAGTCTTCAGAGGTAGGGTGTATGGGTTCCTGTTTATTTTAACTGCTTGCTGGTTTTGCAAACTTGGGCTATTGTTTTACTTTGTGTACTTCTCTTGCTGCTTTTGTGAAAGGAGGATAAGAAAATATTATCTCATTAGTTATGGTAAAGATTATTTTATGCACATGCACAAATCCCTTAATATAGTGTCTGAATCTGTCTAGTTCACAATATTGACTTTTCGGTTGTTTTGTGTTTTTCTTATTATTTAGACATATTATTATAATGACATGTAACTCTCAGAGATCAGCATTTCCCATACTATCTGTTTTTTTGACTTAATGATCAATTATTTAAAAATGATCAAAATATTTGAAATATATGAGTGCAAGATAATAGCACAGTCATTTTATTTATATAAAAATGCTACTCTTCTGTCCTTTTTACATTTGGAACCAAATGATTTTAATCTCTCAGGATTGGTTTAATCATTAAAATATATGTATATTTCTCTGTCAACATTTCATCAGGTTGAAATGTGCTCCAAGGCACTGAAAACATTCCAGTTTAATTCTTAACTATCATTTGGACATCATTTTGTTGTACAACTCTATGGAAAAGTCTGACATATACCTTTCTTCATTGGACTTAAAGGTAACATTTGCAAAGTAAAAGAGTAAATAAAATTCTCTTTAATTCTTTATCAGGGAAACTGAAATTCTGTATTGATTTTACCACATGTGAGTTTCATGGCCTGTGATAATAAATTGATTTGCGGGCCATCCAAGCTGCACGTCTTTGCACTTATTCAGTTTAACTGACAACAGTGCTGCTCTGGAGACCCCAAGAACTAAAATCTCTGACTTGGGGATTTTCATCCCTGTCATCTCAAATGTCATTGCAGAAACATTCATCAGAAGTCTTCTTCACTAGACAAATAATGGGCCTCTGTGATAGTTGTGCAAATACACAGTTTCACTGCTGAGGTGACAGGTCTTGCTCTTGGCTACTTGAGATTATGGAGTTCAGACACCTCAGCCCTTGAATGGGGAAGACCAGAGCTCACAGCTGAGATGGCACAGTGCATGCCCACTGAGGCTTCTGAGTAAGTGAAGGATGACATCAAAATCCAATCTCCTAGGACTGTGGTGACATTTTCAGAAAAAAAGTAAAAATAAAAATAAACAAATGATGCTTGTTTTCTCTAGCAGTGGTTACTGTTGATAAAATGCCTCCACAGAGAAAATATTACTGATTCAGGTCTTTATAATCACATATGCCCTAAGACCAGTTCTAGAAAACAGGGAAGTGTTTTTCCAACCTGTTATATTTATAGTCTTAAATGAAAGAGAGCCAGGATTTCATATCATTGTAAATAATCACCTTCTATTGATCAATACTAGGGTGCTTTTCCATTGTTTAGCATGTTCCTGTTCTAAGTGTCAAGCCCCTGACATCATTTGAGCTCTTTAGCTTGAGCTGCTTGTATCAGGCTCTTCTTGGTTGGAAATTATAAACACCTTTTGAGTATTAGAAATATATTTTAAGACTTATAGAAAAAAATATATTGCCACATCTTCTGGCAAGTGCGAAAGGAGGTAAAGTGAAGTAGAGACTCCCCCAACTCATGGTGTCTTTCAGAGTCCCATATGCCTATTGTCCCCTTCCCCCACATCAGGTGACAGCTTCTTCTAATCCATTTCTATCATCTTACCTCCATGTCTATCTCATTACATTTCCATTCACGTGATATAAATCTTCTAACTAATATCTGGGCTAAATGTATTGCCCAGGGGAATGAGGTTATGAGAACAGAAATTAGTACACTTTCTGTTTAGTTTATACAATACTTTGTGTCCGTCTTTTCTACCTGAACCATCAAAGTTGACATGAGGACAGTTACCTGTCATTACCCTGACTCTTCTTTGGCTCACTTTCTCTTTGGTTAGGATAACTTTGATTTTAGAAGGAGGATCCATTTCATCAATACTAACTATACCTCAATCTTCCTCTTTATTCCTTAAAAAATATTAATTAATCCATTGTCAACATACAACCTGACACTTAAGAACTGAATATTAGTGCCAGAATATTTCCTATAAATTAGATGGTTTTGTTTGTTTTAATACTGTCCTTCTTTTAGCAAACAAAACAAAATAGTAAAGTACATTTTTATAGGTCATAAATTAAGTCTATATCGAGTTCCTAAAAAAAAAAAAAAAACAACTCTATGTTCAAAATTTAATCAAGCTTCAAATGCTACCAGTGAGTGTTTAAAAAAAATTACTGAAAAGTTAGGGTTTTTTCCCTTACTAAATTGTCCAGAAACTAAAGTACCCTCTTTTAAATGACCCACTCCAGACTAAATGTCTATTAATTTGTCAGGATGGAAGAGAAACTTGGCCCTGTGTTATCCTGCAATAAGGAAGACAGATTTTCCTTATTTTGGTGGGAAATTAATACATGATGTTCTTACAGAAAGAATCCAGGCTTCCAAAATCACACTCTGGTAAATTATCTTGCCTTTATAAAATATATCAGATTCTATGAAGAAAGATTTCTGTATTCATGTTTAACAAGAAGTTTGGGGCTTGTGAAAAATAGAGTCTACTAGATTCTACATCTTCAGCATTTCTTTGAGAACTCAGGAGATTAGCCAAGGCATGATGTTTAAATCCATTGATCCTTGCAGACAATTCATTTAGTAAGTCCTTGTCTTTTTAAAGTTTTATTACTTTTAAACTGTCTTCAATTTCATATATCACCAAGAAGAACAATTATTTGTACATTACTATACTGAGAACACTTCCTCAATGGCAGGGTTTTTTATTCAAGAAAAAAATAGCATTATTATTCATACTTAGATTTTTCTATATTTTAATTTTTGATTTATATTTGTTGAGTTGAAATAAAGGAAGCTATAATCTATGGTAAAAGAATAAGATTTCATAATGAATTTCTCAAGTGGGAAAAAGAACCTATTTTCTTGACTGTTTCCTAATTTTACTGCTTGCATTAAATTAAAGCATATCTTTACTAATCTGGGTTATTTTTCCTTTTGTTACCCATAAAAATTACTAAGGTAAATTGACTTACAGTTAAGGTAGATAGATACCATTAGTAGAACTCAAAGCTCTGGGGAAGTTCGAGGTTGTTTTATTCCCAAGGAGAAAGGAACTTGATTATAGTCAAGGATATGATTTCTATTTTAGGCACACCACTCTACTAGGGAAAACTGTTAGACAGAAAATAACAGCAGAAATGGAGCAGGGCTGTAAAAATGTCTCAGGGGTCACTCCCACATGACCTTTGATAAACCCATCTCTATGTGGACCATTGTAGTCAGGAGGGAAACATTTCACTGAGGAAAGAAAGCCACTGTCCATCAGAACCATAAATGAACCAGGATGAGGCTCAGATAAAGGAGAATTGAGGAAAGCCACTTAATTAAATAGGGAGAACCTTAGCTTTCACTTGAGCTCCAACAATTCACATAATAAAAGCTGCACATATACCATCATGCCCATTTTCTTACATTCATAGGTATTAAAAATCAAAAAGATAAGGGTCCCAGGGACCCATGAGGTTCAAAATCAAAAGTTGCTGGGTTTTTCTTTTTGAACAAATCAAGAGTTCTGATAAGTATTCACTACTACTGCCTTGACTTTTTTCAGGAACTGAATAGCAACTCAGCAGGAATTATGATCTCAGGACAGATGTACAATGATAAAATATACAAGGAAGCTTTTTTTCTTGCTTTACATCTGTTTTTTTCCTTACATATTCCAAATTTCCTCTTCCTTTCCTCTCTGTTAGTGCTCTCTCCATAAACTTTTTCCTTTTCTTAAAAAATTGTTCTGTACTGAGTTAATCTGAGGTTAAGAAGTTATGCTTGATTGGAATTACTAGCAGTTATACAGCACTCAGAAATTGTTTTTCAGCATTCTGTTGCCTTAAAATTTAGCACACACAATATTCATATTGATTTATTACTTGACTTCATGTTATATTATATATGCCTATATGTATACACCATATATATACATACACACAAAATACATACACACATACATATTATGTCATGGTACCATAAAAAATGGGAAAACATTCCAATTTACCCACAAACCTAAGTATTTTTATGGCTAAGCTAGTCACTGCAAAGCCACAGTTGATTTTAGCAGATTTTACATTTCTAAGTACTAGCACCTATACTACCTGTGAATGTTTCTTTGTTTCTTTCTTCTTTTAATTAAAGCAGGAACCTGGACATGATTGCCTAATTAAGGCAATGTTTCGGATATGAAGTAAGCAGAGAATGGAGTCAAATTAGCTAATGTTTCTCAATTTGGGCTTTATACTTGGAATCACCAGGGGAGATATAAAAATAGTGTCCCTACTGGAGATTCTGATGGAATTATCATAGGATGTGGCCAAAGTTTGGGGATTATAAAGATTCTCTATGTGACTTTCATACGAAGATAAGGTACCGAACCACTCATGGACTTGAAGATTGAGAGGGATGGACTTCATTGATTAGACTTTATGTTATAGTAATATCTTCACCTGATTGTATGTAAAAGATGGAAATAATTGCCGCAGTCCAGCTGCAGCAAACTAACCGGGGGGTGACGAATAACTTGTGTACCTTGATACAGCAGGAGTGGGAGCCGTTTATTGTAGGACAACAGAGGTATTTATACATTTTGCACAGCTTATCTTAATTAGCATAAACTAGATACATCAGTCAACCAATAAGGAATCTCCACACTTAATGGCTCACTTTTGTTACTTCTCAAACCACTCCCTCTGGCATCTTGCCAGGCACCATCCAGACTTGTTTAGGAACTCTAACATTCCCCTGGCAAAATGCCAGGTGTTATTTTGACTTGTTTACAGACTCTAACAAATAATACAAATCACACATAGAAATAGTCTTTATAACAGGATGCATGATGACTATCACAGTTTAAAATGGAAAAAATGTCTGAAAAGAAAAAGCACTAGAATTCCTTTGTTTCTGACTATACTCATTATTGTGCTAAGATTTCATATAAATTGTGTTATGTTATTTGGGACAAGAGATATTCCCCTTTTTCTGTGCATTTAGCATTATCAATGATTTTAAAGATGAACTTGAAAGATTAATATGAGTTAAAGTGAATTTCAAAGTTAACTTGAGCTTCTTAGACATTTTTCTACTAGAAGCTGTGCTCAAAGTTTTACCTGACAGGAGTTTTGAAGTACATTCTAGAGTAGAAAATTATGATTAGAGTTTAAGTGTGCAATGTCATAGTGGAGTATGTTACTTCTTGATGATTTGCATACTTGAGAAAAGTAATTATGACTTCAGTTGATATTTCCCACTTCACACATAAATGTAATAAATAGGAAATAGGAGGGCAAGGAAAGTAATTTGATGGGCATTTAATTCATATATATATATATATATTCATTTATATATATATACACACACACACAAACACAGAAGTATAAAACATACATATATTAATTCCTAAGGATTTCATAAGTATTAAAAATGAAGAAGATAAGAACTGTTTTGAAAATACTATTTAGAAAAATGAAAGAATTCTTTCTATTTTTGTGCAACTTTTAAAAATGTAAGAAATTTATGAGAGCAGTATCTATCTAGAAACTATTTGGATAAAAGAAATATTGCTTGGATGTCAAGTATCTAAAAATGTTGTAATACCTGGAATAAATGAAGAAATATATATATATATATATATATATATATATATATTTAATATACATATACATGTTTATATACCTACATATTTAAAAGCAGAAACTCGCTTCTCAGCAAGATTAATTCAAAATAATTGTTTTACATTTTTTAACCAATAATTTAAAAGAACATATGATTCTTGTCATATTAAAATAGAAAAATGCTAACCTAATTTTATGAAAAGTGGTCTTTTAGGACAACATAAAATGTATCACAGCATTTTTTTTTCTTCCAAGATTTATTATTGATTCATTTGGTACAAATAGTTATTTGTTTTTTGGAGACAAATAAAAATACTGTCTTTATGTGCAGTACTTCAGATAAAGTCATATCAAATAGAATGGAAGTGTGCTACATGGATATGGACTAATAATATGAAGAATCTGGCTCAAGCTCAGAGAGTTAAGAATCTGTTCATTTAAAAAAGAACATATTATTATATTTTATTTATAACCATATCACAGCTTTTCTTCATGAGAAAGAATGTAGAAAGTAATGTCCTCATATTCCAGATGATAAAATTAAGGCTCAAAACAGCCTACTGTAGTTTTCAAATTTACATAGTTATTAACTAATATAGTCAGGAATGAAATTTAATTTTGTATGATTTCAAAAACTTTTCTTTCTGTATTTCCATGAAAAAGACTTGAGAAGCCTGGAAATGCTCCTCCTGAAACCTCTTAACACATGAAACGTTTGGATTTTTTTAGAGGTACCTCTTGGTTTGCAGTTGGTTGTTTTCTGGCAATATTATGACATGGTAGATAGAAGACTCTGCCACTTCATCTCTTTATAAGGGCACTAATCCCATCATGGGCTCTACCCAATGACCTCATCTAAACTTAATTATCTCAAAAAAAAATCCCACCTCTGAAAATTATCACTTATGAGGATTGGAGCTTCCACATATGAATTTTGAAATAAAACCAACTTTTAGACCATAGCATAATCTAAAACCCACTTAAACACATTTCCCTCAAATAATCTTACCCTGAACTTAAAATGTTAAGTGCTGAGAGGATGGGAAAAGATTCAGTGACCAGATAGGTGATGAACTGAGCTATTGGAAATGGTGGTACTATCTTTATACATGGCAATTTCCACTGTTGCTAGACTTGAAATATATTCAGGGCCATCCTTGACTATTTTTTTAAAACTCACATCTTGTTTCTCTTTCAATTTTTGCACATTTCTTCTATAATACTCTTTCCCATGCCTTGGCTAGTATTAGTTGTAAGAACAACATACTCTAGTATCCTATTTTTAACTTTCTACCTCTACTTTTGGATTATTTTGCTACTAATAAAAGAGATTACTTTCTAAACTTAGCCTTTTCCAAAATGAATGATTCAACTATGGGACTTTCTTCCAGTGACCAAGATTTGAGATTATATTTGGGGGCATATAATTCTTTCTAATCTTACATGTATAGTTTTTATATGTATACTATTTCATAATATCTAGGGATCCTTTTAGCTTAATGATTCAGTTTCTGATTCTTTACAAAATTTAAAGGAGTCTATATTTATGTTTTAATCCCTATTACAAAATAGAACAAAACAAAGTTGAAGACAATTTTGAATATTACTAGGGTAAATATACCAACACATTTAATGTCTAAGATTCAAACTAATGTAGCTTCCTAATCATATAAATAGACAAATGAAGGCCCAAAGAGCCAAAGGAATTTGATAAATATCTCAAAATTGTTTAGCATCAGACTGCATTAATCAGATTTTTTAAAGATTCCCCCCTTTCCAGTACATGCAAGAACAACTTAGAGGAGGGAAAGTTTACATTGGCTCATAGTTTCAGAGGTTGACCAAGTCAATTACTCACTGCCCAAGGTAAGGCAAAACATCATGGCTGTAGGGCATGGTAGAGGAGTGATACTCATCTCATGGAGACCAGAAAGCAGAGAAGAGGTGCAGGAGAAGGGGCCACGCCACGGGGAAAATGAATTATTCTGGAGCACATCTCCACTGAACCCTCTCCTTGAGTCATACTACACTTGCCAATAGTTACCACCAGTTCATTCAAACTTGAATGGACTGATTAGGTTCCAGCTCTCACAATCTAATCATTTCATCCAGAACGTTCCTGCATTAATAAGGAGGACACCTCATATCCAAACCATGACAAGAACTAAAATGTGAATTCAGGGCTGTTATTTTCTTTATCATAAGTAATATTAATTTTTTAGTAGTCATATTAAAGAGATTTACTAGAGAATAAGTCGTAACACCTCAAATACTTGCCAACCTAGTGGTTATTTTGCTAGGGACATTGTCAGCATTTCTATTATAGTAACTATATAATCCCTATTTATCTTACTGATGAGAAGTGCCTATTGGGTTTTAACAAACATATTATTCTTTTGATTATTTTTTATGTATGATCCTTTCTCAATTTAGCATTTGTGGCAAGGAATCTTGAAAAATTCCTCACTGAAACACAGTTTTTCCACTGAAAAACACTGCTGATTCTGTATACTTTGTAAATTTGAATATGTATTCCTTTCCTACTGCATTACTTTTCCTCATTGAAACACAGTTTTTCCACTGAAAAACACTGCTGATTCTGTATACTTTGTAAATTTGAATCTGTATTCCTTTCCTACTGTCACTGCAAGCATGATTTTCCTAAAGAGTAACTCATCTGTCTCTTGTCTTTATTCTCCCTAGAAAAGGAAAGCCCGGGGAACTCAGAATGTAGAGGAGGTTGAGTGTGAGCCTCTAGGCTTCTCACTCCCCACTTACCGATTATTATAGTGTACTTGGGAAGAGCTTTATCATTTCTGTTTCTGAATTTACAGCTGGAAAATATGAATGATGTTATATGGAAACTGAATATATCAAAGCAAAAATACAGAGCTAGTGGAAAGAATTAAGATTTATAGGGCAGAGTACCTGGTTTGCATTCCTGTCTCTGCTTATTCTTAGGAATTAACTTTTGTCAATTTTACCATTTAGTATATCAAAAGTATACAATAAGAACTAGATATCATTAAGTGGCTTGTAGAATAACGCATTATAAAACAACAATATGCTTTCAAAACTCAAGCTCAGATGTAAGGCCCAGACTCTAATTGCAGTATCAAATGATATTTTCATATTTGGTAACATATCTGTCTACATTCCAGTGAAGATTTAATTTAACAGGAATTCATGATTTAATTAATTTTAACAATATAAATTCTGGTATTCATAAAAATAGTTTTCTAAAATACCAGAAAGAAGGAAACTTTTAATGACAGAAGGAAAGAATGAGATACAGAAAGAATTTAGTCGGTTTATTTTGGCTACTATACAGTATCTTTTTTCATTTGGTGAATAGGAAGTTTTTCAACATGATTGCCAATTTACAAGAACTTCTCTCCTAATAGCTAGAACAAAATTCTCAATTTGCCCTAATTAAAATGCTAGTTTTGGAGAATGAGTTTTTTCCCCTTTCATATTTAAGCTGAACATTAAAAAAAGTTAAATCACTTTAAATGATCTTTGAATTGCATTCTCTCTATCAGAATTGTTAACTCTTTTTGCCTCAGGAGAAGAAACTCAATGTATGAATATAATATCAGAGTGGAATAGAAAGTGGCTTTTCTATAATAAATATTTTGGTTATTATGGAGTTTGCATTTAAGTGGAAATTATTATGAGTTCTACCAACAGGGAATGCTGAGTAAGAAACATGTTGCTCTTATAAATCTGTATAAATGGAAACCTGAAGCATGGAGGACGGTATGATTTGAAATAATATTTCAGGCTTTGGACAGAGATAGCTACAGTAGAATATTTAAATGCAAAGATATGAATCAAAGGATGCAGGAAAAGACGGCATACAGAGGGTGAGGCTGACACTAAGGGAGTCAGATTCCAAGTCTAAGTCCACTAGTATTCCAGGGTCTTGAGCATCCTCTCTGGGTCTACTCCACAAAATATGAAATTTAGTTTGGTTCTTTACATTGTTCCCTTCTTTCAGTTAATTTTATTTGGTTATAATTCAAAGTCAAATAGTCTTCTGGGCCGTGATCCCTCTGTGATAGTTTCACTGTTGCAACATCTCTTGATTTTTATGGTGTAAAACAATGAAGAGGAATTCAGAAATTTTTCTGATGATTCTGTTTCTTAATGTTAGCTCTGACAGCTCCCAGGACGTGTGTATGCCGATTAAGGGTAGTGTCATGACAGCATATTGAAAGTTCATACTAATTTTAACATGAGATAGAACTTCATAAATAAGAGCACCACAAATATGTTTTGAACTTTTTTTTTAAAAAATAAAGTTTTGCATTTTGAAGAAAATTTTCTCAATGGCCTCTATTTTGCCAATATTTCCACTCTTTCAAGGCTGCCAAAAATATATGGTACTACTTTGGGTGCTGTGGAATTTGCCTTTGCCCTGCTTTGCAAACACTTAAAGGCTCAAAAGATTACACATGCCTTCATCAGACATACTCAGATATATACATATAAAATTTATGACTTAAAGAAAAGTAATTTTATATTTTAAATAGAGAACTTTTAGATGTGGAATTTTTGGTCAGTAATCAGGGAACCAGTTTTTAAGGAAAAATCAACTATTTTCCCAGAAAGAGAAGCAGAGGAACATTGGAATTTGTTACTAATTTGAAAGATATTATAGATAGCTTTATTTTCTCTATGATGATTATTTTCTCTATGAAGATTCTATAGCTTACAAACACGAAATAGCTTTCCTGAGATGAAAGAGCGTTGATAGCCAGAGAATGGTAGATGTAGGGCTTACTCCACTATATCCCAGTGAGGTCTGACTTCATGAAATTAGGAGGATTTGAAATAACTCAGTCCTTCTTTGCTTTTGTCTTCAGTCTTGTGAAGGCAGTGGCTAGTTCATGATAGGAATTTGATTGCCTTATAAAGTGTTGGAGTTGTTGAGGAGAGACCCAGTGAAGAAACTTTTAAAGCAAGGGTATACATCCAGGTATATTAGGAAGAGAGGAGGAAATTCAAACATGAGAGACTGGGAATACTAAGGAGTTTTGTTGACTGATAAAAAGAGACTAAAATCAAGGGCTGTCTTTTTAAAATCATTTTTTCAGCCCATTGTCAAGAGACATTCCTATTGCTCTATGTGTTGAATTCCAGTCATCTGCAAGACTTTTATATACTTGTTTGTGAACATAACAGCAAATGTCTTTATGTTGTTAATATAATAACCAGCATTCACTGTAACAGGAACTGAGCTCATCAGTCCTTCCCATTATCTCATTTCATTCTTGGGACTATCCTGAGGTAGGTGCTACTTTTAACCTTTGAAAAGAAAGAAACAAATGCTGGAGACTTTGAAACTTTCCTAGGTCAAACTATTAGAAAGTGATGGGCCTGGCATTGGCACTCTATTGGCTGATGGGGAGTGTCTCCTCCTAAAAGCTACCTGAATGGTGCATTACAAAATGTGTGCTCTGTGCAAATTAGCTTCATTGTTTACAAATAGAAAAAGTTAAGAACAGTTCAGTTTTAAGTTTGAAACATATGTTGAATTCATGGTATCTGTTGTGTGTTTTCATTATTCCTTGGGAATTGTAGTTTGTTATAATACATGCATTAAATTCTCAAAAGAGATGGAAGAGAAGATGGCAGATTACAGTGAAGCAGCATTTCTCATAGTTCAGATACACCAGAATGCAAGGAGTGGGAATATTGCTTCTCCCTGATGTGGGTGAAAAAGGAATTTTTGCTAATATTCAATATTGGACTGAGAGACTTAGAAAATTAGAAAGTTTGGGTACATTAAACAAGAAAAGGGAACAGATTAGAGATAAAATGCTTGCAGGAGCAGTGGAATTAGCATACAAGGATGTAAAAAGCTAAGAAATACTATGATTAGACTTTGCACAGAAAATGCTGACACTGGAGAGGCAGCCTCCTTCTTCCATTTCAGAAGCTGTTTCAACTTATTAAATGAGTCTACAAATGATGCCCTGAGTTACCAATCATCCGTGGGGTGCCAAGCCAGGAGCCTTCTTGGGACTACCATGCAATGGCACCAACCTGGGAAATCACATCTGGGAGTTTCTGGCTGGGTCCCTGTGAACTATTGTGAGCCTGTCAAAGACTTACCTGAGCCTGGTAAATCTGGGGAAAATCAGATGCTGAAAGCATTTTTCCTAGAGAAATATAAATGGAAAGGCTGGAGAGAACCCAGATTCCTCCAAACTTTGAGTCCAGGGGCTAGCAGGAAGGAGCTCACAAGGCCAGCTACCATAGGTCAGGAATTTGACCAGGTGGGTCTGACAGTGCTTGGCCCTTGGCCTGTCTGGCCTATCACCCTGCCTACTGCTTCACCACTCTGACCACCTCTTTAGCACCCCTGCCCACCACTTAGCACTCTGCAATTGGTTCTGGGAGAACATAAAGGGCAGAATCCAAGTGCAGCAGAAGTGGCAGAGGCTAAACACTCCTATGCCACAAGTGGAACTCTAGGAACAGCCCTGGGGTACAGTCTCCCAGTGGAGATTGACATCTACTAGGCTCTAGAAATATATCAATTCAATATATCCAGACAACCTGCCATACAGTAAAGCACCTGGAACCTCACTAAACATGAGCTCTGCACCAGGGAACTTCACCTATGGGAACACCTCTCAAAGAACCCAGCGGCACCCTGGTAGTGGAGAAACAGCTTTTTCCATCCTACCCAAAAGGACTCTACCAAGAAGGGAAGTTGAAAAGTCTTAAACCCCAAATGGCAAAACAGAGATCAACACAATATGAAGGAAAGACTCAACAGCCTGTGACCCATATTTCCCCCACTCTAGTTCATACCTCAAGAAGACAAAAAAAGGAAATCAGCTGGGAATAGACAGCAAACATATTCTCATTGAGTATTGACTAGTTATTTTAGTTATTTTTCTTTGCTCTGTTTTTTGAGAGTTAAGTTTTTATTTATTTTTTATTTTGGACCAGGAATTGAACCCAGGGGCACTCTACTACTGAGCCACAACCCCAACCCTATTTTGTATTTTATTTAGAGACAAGGTCTCACTAAGTTCCTTAGTGCTTTACCTTGCTGACGCTGGCTTTGAACTTGAGATCCTCCTGTCTCAGCCTTCAGAGCTTCAGGTATTACAAGTATGTGTTACTGCAACTGGCTAAGTTAAGGGTTTTGATTAGTATTTTTTAATTTTGATTTTTATTTTCTTTTCTACTATTTACCTTGGTTACCTTTCTCTTTTTTCTTTTGCTAATAGCTGAATTCTACTCTTTTGTCTTTCTTTCTTTAAAATTTTACTTCTATTGTTTTTCCTTCCTCCTAATTACCAACACATTCTATGTCACTACTGCATTTGCCCTCTTTACCCTCTGAAATTACAAACATTTCTCTACCCTTCAATCTCATCTTCTTTTCTCTGAATCAACTTTATTCTTAACACTTCTTAATGCTAATTGGTTTATATAACATCAGCTTTCACCATAAATGACATAGCAATAATTAATATGAAAGAATTCATAGATAACACATATTATTTGATTTTGTGCCAGATATAGTTTATGATTATTTACTGTCTTGGCTGATGTGAATTGCTGATCTATTTCTGTGTATTGTGCCAATTAACATTGTAGACATCATAAGAGACTAAGACTAATATATTGCTATATATTGCTTGCATAGGTTGTTGCTATTATTGAACCAAGGCCTTACATTTCCAGGTGGAGTAGCATTTCAGTAGGAACCAATGGAAGAGCAGAAGTCTCAGGCTAAGTGTGGAAATCCAGCAAGAAAGACAGTTGAGAAGAGAGATCCGGATGTCAGTCACCTACCTTGAGGGTCTCTGAGATGCTCCAGCACATTGTAGATGCAGCTGCCAGCTTAGTTTGCTGGACTAGGATGCTGTGTTGTCCACATACTCTTCATTTCTCATCTGCACCCTGCCTTCTAAGTTCAGAGGGGCCTAAAATGGTCCCACAGGGAATGGGGTTCCAGTTGCCATGGTTGACTCATGGATCACAATGCTCAGTTCAAGGCTGATAAAAGAGTATCTCTTTCCTTATATTAACAAAGAATACTTAAACATTTTAAATGTTTAACTTAATTGTAACCAAAGCATTTTTGGAAAGAAAACAGGTGGTTTAATAAACCTTGGTTATACAGATGGATATATGTGAAGGAGTATTGGTTCTGGTTGCCTCTAATCTTGAAAGATTTTTGATTTTTGATTTTTCTAAAAAAAAACAACAACAGCAAAATACTCACCTTTTGAGGAGTTAGGAAATCATTACTGGTTGGGATTCCTTTGTCTTTTGTATAGACCCATGCTAATCGTACTTGAGATACTTTACTACTGCTCAAATTTATAATGGGTATCATTTGAAATTTCTTGGGAAAATTTCAAAACTTATATTTTATAAACTTTAAAAATTATGCAACAGAACGCTCCAGTCTTCTCTCAAAATACATAGAGGTTGCACTCACCTTGGTCTACTGGGGATCATGGCATTGTACAAAGTTGTGAAACACATTTGTTAGAATGTGTAAGTGCACAGTCTGGAGCAGATGTTCTTAATCACCATTTCATGCAGTCCAGGGCTCCTCCTACAGACGAGATCAGGCATATCACAAACAAATCACTGTGTTCAGTGAGCCAAAAATCCTATTTAAAGTTGCCTAAAACAATCAATCTTTCTGTAGAAAAATCTCTTTCATTATGCTTTACATATATTAAATATAAGCATTACTTAGAATGAAAGGTGTCAAGGCATTTTATGTGCTAAAATATAAAGGGAACAAAAATGAAAACTCACTTTTCATCTCTGAGCACACTTGCCACATGGCATTATCTGGGATCTCACAGTCCTATATAATATCATTTGGTCCATTACTTTAATTAAAAGATACCTTAGAGCAACTACGACTGTGCTTTTCAAATCTAATGTTTTCTCTTTCCCCATCTCCCTTGTGAAGCTGTTCTGACCTTGACAGCTTCTATCCCATTACTGAAATATTACAGCAATAATTCAGAAACACCATGGTTAATATTAAAGTAACATTTAACTATCTAGAGATTTGAGTGTTGTGGAATTCTATGGTATCTTTCCTTATGGTTTTTAATGGTTCTAAATTCTGAAGATTGATGCAATCAAGAATTAAAGCAAACATATTAAAAAAAAGCAGATATCAGGCAAATCAGAATTTGATTTTTCCCCTCAAGGAGAAAAGGCTCTTTTTTTTATTAACAGAGATGTTGTATATAATTGTAGTGAATACATGATGAAAACCATATTTGCCTTTTGTATGTAGTGGCCTAATTGATTAAAAAAAGATTATTCCTAATTAATTCACCTGTACTAGAAGGACCCTTTTCTGATCAATATCATTCCTTATTTTTTGTGGAAGTGGAAAAAATATAAAAAGGTCAGCATTTAACAGATTTGAGCTGGGAATGAGGTCTTATATTGATGGAATGAGTTCCTATGTTTTCTGATCAATCAATAAATGTTGAACTGAGGATGCGTTGCTGTTTTATGACATCAACAGCAGTTTTCATATCATGCTTGTAAAGTGCCCATTACTTTTAGGTGTTATTCAATTCACAGGAATCTTTGTCTTTAAGTCAATGTTATCTCCATAATGAGCTTCCTATTTCCCATGACTTTGAGTTACCTAAGGAAAATCATTAGTCCTAAGTACTCCTCAGTAGTACCTGATGATTACTAATCAAAACTAATGAAACTCAAACTCACATTTAAGACAATTCCATTACACTCATACTTCCATTTCTCCTGCCCATTGTTTTCTTTAATCTTTGTTTCAGTCTAAAAGACTATCTCCCTTCAACCCACCACCATGAAAATGTAGAATCTGTGAAGGAGGGAGCTTTGCCTGAGGGTCTCATTGCACTACTTCCTGTGACAACCAGCACATAATAAATGTACAATAAATAATTGCCAAATGCAAGAATTAGAAGTTTGCACATGTTGATGGAAGAAACTAAATATATACTTATTGAATGATATACATGTTACTGAATAATACATAACCAAACAGAAGCAGCAAATTTTATGCCATCCTTTCATACTGTATGGTTCCACAGTCCTCTAATTATTGCTTGTATTGATTTATTACTAATTAATTTCCTTTGCCTCAATCTAATTCTTCATTTGTTTCCATGTTATAAGTATCTATAGATCTTAACCACTTTCCACTCTTACCAGCTGTCAATCCCAGTGCAAACCTTTATTCTCATGATGCTTAAGGATAAATGTGCCAACAAGTTAAAATTTAACTTTGTATTTATCTGTTTATTTTGTGTATTAAATATTTATTATCCATTTCTATCTGAAAAATCATTAATCTCTTCCTTCATATATTTAATCACTCATTCATTATTAAGAACTATTCATTAAGTGCCTAATAACATTTATTAGCAATAAATCTGGTTTATTATTTATCACCATTGTAAATCAGTTTTGAAAATGCACTATTTAATCTTTAGAAATCTTGTTGATACTGATATCCGAATGCCCATCTTGTTTCTCATGGAGACTATGCCAAAGCCATGTATTCCTTTTCAATCTACCTCAGTTTATAATTTCACTGTAATGAACTAAGAGAAAAGTAGCTATCACTCTCAAATATACCTCAAGTACCACAGGAATGATTTCAGACAGAAACATAGGCTTTTAAATTTTTCATCACTGCATTTGTCCATAGATAAGACAAAAGTTAAAGAAATTTAATTTTAAAAAAATGATCAGGGGCTGGGGATGTGGCTCAGGCAGTAGCACGCTCGCCTGGCATGCGTGTAGCCCAGGTTCAATCCTCAGCACCACATACAAACAAAGATGTTGTGTCGGCCGAAAACTAAAAAATAAATATTAAAATTCTCTCTCTCTATCCCTCTCTCTCACTCTCTCTTAAAAAAAGATTTAAAAAAATGATTGGGTCAGATCAAGATATCTTTCCTATTAATTTTCACTACTATAGTCTCTAATAAGAAGATGGTGCCTGAGATGTGATAACTGTTCAATAATTGTTAGTTTAACAAATAAGCACATGTCTCAGAGAAGGAGTAGATTGTCTATACTGACTAGAATTATTTCTAACTTTGGGAGATACATCTATATAGTCCTGCACATTTGAAAGCTGTTAAACTACATTATCATATGAAGAGGCAATGAAAAAGGGAACTTGTATTATTCTACATAATCTCTCTGTGTATACATGTATACACATATATCATATCCTACTATTGTGGTATATATAAGAAAAAATTAAAATATATATGTTTTCTATATGATATTTATGTTTATATAAATTCTTTGTAGTCAGAATTAAGCAAATAAACCATTCCTTTACCATGGTCTGTTAAAGATGTCTTCATGAAAACTCATAAGCCAAGAAACTTTTGCGCTCGTGTTTGCAATTATGGAAAGAAACAAAAAAATCAAAATAATAAATATTAAGAATATTTTATAAATATTATGATGGAGAGATTACTGTGTACTCAGGCAAAGATACATGGAAGCAGAACAGGCTCTTGCTAATCCTTGTGTAGCCAGACTGTTATCTGCAATAGAATTGCTTACACCTTTCTGTTTTCTCACATACGTGTAAAAAGAGATGCCACCCCTCTCTCTGCTGGAGGAGAGTTTAGGAGTTAGTCATTATGAATGTCAGGGAATGCCTCCTTCTATTACTAATATTTCAGTCCTCACAATACAGAAGAAATAGATAATAACCCAATGTTATCTCTTCCTTTCTCCTCAACTTAAGTCCAGTTGGTGTGACTTAGGTCACTTATTTTCCCCTAAATCAAATTAAGGGAGTAAACATAATTAGTAATCCATTAGGTTGTATACAAACGTAAATGAGTAATCTTACAAAAGGAAATTGAAATGTTAGGAACTTTAATGACTTTTTATGCTCAAAAATAATGCCAGCAATTCTTCTTATGAATATATATATCCAAAAGAATTGAAAGCAGATTCTTGAGGAGGTATTTGTATATTATTACACTTGTGTTCATGCCAGTATTATTTATGATAAACAAAAGCCAGACACAACACAAGTGTTCATTGATGAACGTGAATAAATGGATAAATAAAAGGTAGTGTAGACAAACAATGGAATATTATATACAGACTTTAAAAGAAAGGAAACAACCATACTGATCCATGATAAAATATGGAACAATGTTGATGAAACTATACTAAGTAAAATAACACAGTCACAAAATGACAAACACTATATGATTCCACTTATTCCAGGTACTCAGAGTAGTCAAATCCATTGCAACAGAAAGAAAAATGTCAAGGGGTGGGGAAAGGGAAGAATTGAAAGTCATTGTTAATGCGTATAGTGTTAGTATTGCGGATTGAAAAAAAAGTTCTGGAGGTTGTACTGCAGTAGAATGTATTTAACCCTTACAAATGGTCAGCATGGTCAATTTTACATCATTTGTTTTATCATGATTAATTTATTTTCAAATTTCTCTACTGGGATTATGAAACAAATGCTGATGAAATAAAAATTCTTTGAACTTCTTTTACATTCTAACAATCATTTGAAACCACAATATTTACTTTTTAAGCATTCAGCTGATTTGATGAAGCCCACCAATGGAGATGGAGATGGAAAAATCTGCTTTTCTAATTCTCCTATTGAAATATGAATTGCATCCAAAACACCTTTGAAGACACACCCAAACCAAGGTTTGACCAATTAATTATCTGAGCCTCCTGACAAATTGACCTCAAAATAAATATCACGAAGCCAAATATAAACATGTTTTCATTTTCATACTGACATTGGACAAAAAAGATTTCTATTGTATCATATCATTAGATTTCAGTTACTTAAAGAAAAAACATTATTATAAGAGATTGCAAAGGAAATTTAAATTCTAAAATTCATGTATTGTTGGTAAAGTCAAAATGACTATCTTCAGATAAATATAGACTATCTCCACGTGTTGGGTGCTAGAGTCTATTGGATGTTGTGGGTTGTGTTTTGAATTTATACCTCTGTGTTTCTTTTTTCCTCTGTGTGTCTGCATGTGTATGTGTACTTAAAACCACATGCAAAGACAATAGGGTATGGATGGCAGGACACTGTGGGATAGTTATAACTATTTAGAATTCTGGCAAACATGTTTCCTTCAACAGTATTCAAAATAGTTTGAATATTTTAAAATCCAGAAATAGCTTTTACTGAAATGTTAATAAATCTATAACAAATTGATTATTTACATTAAGCATAGAGAAAATAGAACTTAGCTATGTGGTGTATATAGAAGATAAGCTTCTTCTCCATCTTTCTTGTATAATTTTCCAATTTCATATTCAAATAAAAGTAGCTTTGAATCAAGAGGAACTATAGAAACATTATTTAATTTGATCTTTCTAATTCTTTCAAAGCTTACAGCTCTCTGATCAGCAAACTATCAAACAAACTATACAACTGCCTTCAACATCCAGGATGGAGGAAACATTCTCTATTTCTGTATATTTCACCATTCATAATTTCATGATCTTTTTGAATTCTTGAAATTCCCTTAATTCCTTTGAACAGGAGGGGTTATACTTAATATCTGAAAAATATTATTTGTAATATATTTTCTGCTAATTAAGCTTATTGGATAAGATGTTTCCTAGAGACACTGGTATTGCAAATTCATTCTGCAATTAATCTCTTCAGATTAAGACAAAAATATCTAGAGGAGAGTTAAATTATGCATAAAATCATGTTCTTACCCCACGCCTCCATTATTTGTTTTCTTTAAAGGTGCCCTGCTCTGTAAGTTCTTTAACTCTTGATAAGTAGAGTGAGCCTCTAAAAATTCCCCATCTGCCCTTCAGAAGGGCTGGAGGGAATGTCAGTGTCTTTTCTAACCCTGCATTTATTGCTTCAGCAAATCCCATATGCTTGCATGCTTTTAGATGAAAGAGCATCTCTGATCCTGGAAATAACTAAGGCAGTCTTCTACTATTTACTAGCTAGACAGCACCCCTTTAGAATTATTTATTATAAAGCAGGTGAGAAGGGAAGTAGAGTTTTGACAATTCCTTTCACTGAAATCTGCTCTTTTTGGAAATATACACATGCACACCTCTCTCTCACACATAAAGCAGTGCAGTTTCTAGTTTGCATCAACGATTAAATTAATGAAATAGAAAAAATGCAGGAGTCAGTAGGCAGATATATTGAATAAAAGGATTTCTAAATCCTCCAGGGAAAGAACACAGCTCATAAGCCTACATTCATAGTGGGAATAATCAATTCATTTACATAGAAAAGTATATATATGTATCTATCTAGGAAAATAAGTTTTGTTTTTTGAAGTGCCTTAAATAATACGCAAGTGCCTTCACAGAGCTCCTGTACTTAAAGCTCAGTGTACCATAATTGACCATATAAAGCTGATAAATGTGTTTCTGAAGGGCAATGAATCAAGGTCATGCTTCCTTAGTTCCATATAGTCCAACCTTCTTCTCTTTCACAGCCTCCAAAGTAAGAATGAAATACTGAAAATTTATATTACTGTAATACTATAAAACCTATGAATGCGATGAGATTTTGCTGAAAGAATATAAAGTATGTTACAGTTGCAAGCAACATCTTCAGACATGGGATTGCCAGTCATATGGATAGGTGTTACTGCTTCTGGATCTTTACCCCATACAATGTGTGTGTATGGGGGGGGTATTTTTGAAATATCATAAGCTTCTCTGACTATGGAAATAACATTCAGGACATGGTTTTTGAAACTCAGTCTGTCTACTGATGTGTAGATTCACAAAATAAGGCATTCTATGGAACATAGCTATGGTATGGATACAGTTTAACTTTGTGGAATTTCTGAATAGAAATTTGCACTCCAATGTACTTCTTAGGTTAATATGTTAAGGATATTTCACACTTGTTATGTTCTTTACCTTCTCTAAAGTTTCACGGTGATAAATGTAAAATTATCTCTTATAGTCATTTCCTTTTCAATTTACATGCTTTTTGAAAAATAATTTCACCTACCATACTGTTATCTTTCTTTAGTGTAGTACACAGTAGATTAAGTTAAGGCTTTAAGGGATTCTTCTGAAGGAAGTTCTAAATCTCACCTCATAATCAATATGCTGCCACACTTCCCCTAAGTAGAAATACACTCTCAATCCATTTCTGAAAATCATCATGACATTCCTTTATTGGTACAAAATTGTATTCAGTTTCAAGTATCTCAGAAGAATGTTAACACTTTTGTTTTTTGATCTGGACATAGAGGTACACAGCACATTAATTCAAATCACAAATGGTACTAAATTGGGTGATAATATGAACAGCCAGAGAAAACAAACAGATGATGAAAAAGAGATCCAGAGCAAAATAATGTTCACACTTCTTAATACCATATTGGCTACACATAAGAGAAATATCCAAACACTGATTTCTAGTATTGAGTGAAGATTTTCTACATGACTCACTTATAAAGAAACTCATGACTGATAAAAACAAAATAACTACAAATTTACAGAGAAGAAGAATATCCAGGGAAGTTGAACAAATGACAGGAGCATATACTGGAACATTTCTTCAGTGTCTCCAGAAGTGATTGTCCCTTTCAAAATAACACTGTCTTCTACATGGACGATCTGTTTAATCCAGCTGTTGTCATAAGGCAGGGATCACCTATGTGGGGAGATACAGTCATCTCATAAGTTAGAATTTTTTACACATCATAAGAAGGAGTAGGAGAAAGTTGGGAGAGAGGCTGACAACATTTCTTTTTATGAACCAGGAAAAACATCACAAGTTCAAAGCAAAAGAGAGAGAGATGCTCATTGTAAAAACATTATAAAACAATTGTAAAAATCGTTATAATGGGTACCTAATAATATGTGGCGCAGAAAAAATTATTATTGGGAAGTATGCCCTTTTTAAGCTTAATAGCCAGTTCAAATAGGAATTTTTATATCTCTGCAATATGTTTCTCTAATCGGTGTTTCACTTTGGACTCTTGGGTTAGCTTGCAGTATCATCAATTTATTATTTTAAAATGAAAGTATTATATAGACCCAGGTTATAATTTAACCATTTTTATTATTATAAAAAACCAAAAGACACCATGCTATTTCTCTATTTCTTTTCTCTTCTGATTTCTTTGTACAATGCAAAAAAAATGAATTTTCATCACCATGAAAAAAAAACAGAAGTGTATTACCACATTTAGAATCAGATTCTAGGAGTCAGAAAAGAGCCTAAGGGAATGAATAAAAAAGTGAAGTAAACTATAAAAAATCAGGAGCTCACCAAATTATTCCATAATTAAAGTTTAATGTTCTTTATACTCACTGAAATCCTGGGTATTCAGCCTGTGATTAGGAACAGTGAGCTTTTCTTCCTATTTTTCAAGCAACATATCAACAAAGAAACAGAGTCAACTATATCCATAAAGGCTGATGAGATATTACACATGCATCAGGATGAAAAGCAAAAAATGGTGAGTGTGGCTTATTTGTTAGTTTGGAGAGGTAGATGATGTCAGTACACACACATGCACACACACAAAATTAAGTAAAGTTAACCCAACACTGGTTAAAACAAATAGAGAACTTAAAACTCTTAGATCCTCTCCAACCTCAAACTTTACTTACTGTTTTCAAACTTATGCATATTCAGACTTTGATCTTATTGTTATTCTTCTACCTCAATAAATAAATATATATTTAATCTTTGTAGATGTGTGTGTCTTTAAGTACATGTGAAAAGTGTGTCCTATGTGTGCATGTACAAGCATGCATGCATGTATGTGTGTGTTTATCTCAATTAGGCAGCAAGCGTATGAAGGAAAGACTTGTAGTTACATATCACTCTCTTTGTGCTCTAAAATTATACTCAATTACAGATTTCTTCTATTCTGAAATCTCCATTTAGAAAGATGTTGGCTTTGAGTTTAGCATATATAGGTTTTATAATATTAAGGTATTTTTCTACTATCCCTAGTTGTTCAAGTGTTTTGAGCATGAAGGGGTGTTGTATTTTATCAAAATGCTTGTTCTGCATCTATTTAGATGATCACATGATTCTTGTGTTTAAGATGAATTACATTTATTGATTTCTGTATGTTGAACCAACCTGTATCACTGGGATGAACCCTACTTTATCATGATGCACTATCTTTTTAATATGTTTTTGAATGCAATTCACCAAAACTTTATTGAGAATTTTTACAAATAGTTCATCAAGGATGATGGTCTGAAGATTTCTTCCCTTGCTGTGTCTTTGTCTGGTATTGATATCAGGTGATACTAGCTTCATACAATGAGTTTGGAGGTATTCCCTCTTTTTCTATTTTATGGAATAATTGGAGAAGTATTGGCATTAATTCTTCTTTGAAGGTCTTGTTGATCTTGGCTGAGAATCCCTCTAGTCCTGGGCCTTTATTAATTTGTAGGCTCTTGATGGAATCTTCTATTTCATTGTTTGAAACCGAGTGTTTTTTAAATCATATATTTCCTCCTGATTCAATTTGGGTAGGTCATATATCTATAGAAATTTTTTAGTATCTTCAAGATTTTCCATTTTATTGGTGTATATATTTTCAAAAAACTTTTTTTATCTTCTGTATTTCAGTAGTGTATCATGACAGCATAATAGTCTCTTCTTCCTCATCAATTTCAGTAATCTGAGTGTTCTCCCTTTCTCTCTTTGATAGCATGGCTAAGGGTTTATAAATTTCATTTATTTTTTCAAAGAACAAATTTTTGTTTGTCAATTATTTTAATTGTTTCTTTTGATTCAGTTTCATTGGTTTCTGCCATGATTTTAATTAATTTCTCTCTTCTACTGCTTTTGGTGTTGATTTTTTCTCTTTTTTCTAGATCTTTGAGACATAATATTAGCTCATTTATTTGTTGACTTTCTATTCTTTGAATAAATGAGCTCAATACATTAAAGTTTCCTTTTAGCACTGTCTTAATATTGTCTCAGAGATTATGATATGTTGTACTGCCATTCTCTTTTACTTCTAAGTACTTTTATTCATCCCTGATTTCTTCTGGTATCTGTTCATCATTCAATAGCATATTATATAATCTCCAGGTGTTAACGTAAATTCTTGATTTTAGTATTGATTTCTAATTTCATTCCACTATTATCTAATAGAATGCATGGTATTATCTCTATTTGGTATTATCTCATGGTATTATCTCAAAAAGCTGCTTTGAGGCATTAGATATAATCTTTTTTATACAAGGTTCTATATGCTGCCAAGAAGAAAGTGTATTCACTCATCTATGGATGAATTATTCCACATATGTCTGTTAAGTCTGAATTATTGATTGTATTATTTAGTTCTACAGTTTATTTGTTGTTGAGAGCCAAAGCCAGTCAGAATGACACCTGGCATATTGCCAGAGGGAATGGTTGAAATATGAACCATTGAGATGATGATTTGAGTTAAGCTGTATATAATTGCTGTGATGCTGGATTGATTGAGTTGTATATGGACCCTGCTCAGGGAACTTGGAGTTCCCATGGAGTTCTCTCCAGGGTTCGGGTTCGGAGAGATTGGGCAAGGAGCTCCGGTGGGAGGAGTGTGTTCCTGGATAGTGTGTGTGCAGTGCTGATGAGAGTTGGGGAATAAAGAGTTGCTGTTTGAACCTACAAGGCTTTGTGGCGGCTCAGTTATTTGTGCCCAGCCAGACTGTGGCAATTTGTTTAGTTTTATTTGAGGATCTATTCAGTAGTGAAAGAGGTGTGTTAAAGTCACCCGGTATTATTACATTGTGGTCTATCTGATTCTTGAAATTGAGAAGGGTTTGTTTGATGTACATATAGGCTCCATTGTTTGGGGCATAAATAGTTATTATCTCATTGTTGTATAATTCCCTTAAGCACCATAAAATATCCTTTTTGTCCCTTCTGATTCACTTTGGCTGGAACCCCTGAGAAAAAGTTCCCTTATTAGGAAGTAGTAAGGGGGAGGGTGAGTTTGATGCAGTTTAGAGATTAATTCAGAGACCAGGAACTGGGAGGTCTTTGGGAGAGATAAGGAGATAAGCCCAGGAACTCACATCACACAAGGGGACCCAAAAAGAGATCCTTGAGGTGCAGTCTCCCTTAGGGTACAGCAGGTGCCACACCCGACTTCCAGGTGCCCTACACTCAGAACCAACCCTCCCTCCCTGGTTACCTTCACCATCCTGAGGTTGGAGATACCAGCTAACAACAGACAATCCCACCTATTGGATGAAAAAGGAAGCAGGAAAGATACTGATCTCCAACCTAAACAATCCCTGTTTCTTCCTTTGAAATTTTTTTTTCCTTCTCCCTCTCTATTCTCTTGCCCTCACATACCCAACACATATGAAACCAAGACTTTGCATAGATTAGGATATTGAGGCCTGGGACAACTGAATATATATTACATTTGTGTTGTATATTCTTTATTTTCCCTCCAAATTTACTATTTTAACATTATTAATTTTTCTTTATATATATATATATATATGTGTGTGTGTGTGTGTGTGTGTGTTTGTTTGTTTTATGTAATCTACTTTCTTCTCACTTACCTGTCTACCCAAAATTACTTCCTTTCTATTCCCTGCTACTAACCTCCTTATTTAGAGCTCTCTTTCACACTTCCTAAGATGTAATAACTCTAAATACTCCCCTCCTACTTCCTTAGCATATCTTCCTACACCTCACCCCTGGTCTTTGTTCACCATCAGAAACTGTAAACCCTTTTACAAATTTACTGATTATATTGTAAATAATAATTGAATTCACCATTTCTGTACATTGTGACCAAACTGCAAATATCTTAATAGCAATCTATTTGGTTTAGGTTGTATATTTAGATTGAGATCTATTAACATTGTCCTTTCCCTCAAAGGTGAGGTATTGAAACCCTACAGGGTTACTATAAGCCTATAGGGTAAAAACAGTAATGCCTTGGATCCACAGGGCTAGAAAGGAAGACACACAAGCAACATGAAAAGACAAGGGAAAAAAGGGCCCCAAACAAATCAAGAGACCATATTATTAGAATCCATGGCCAGCACAGCAGAAGAAATTACAGAGAAGGAGTTTAGTATGTACATAATTAAAATGTTCTATGAATTAAAGGATGATATGAGAAAGCAAATACAGGCAACAAAAGATCATTTTGACAGAAAGCTACATAAACAAATACAGGAAGCAAAATGATAGAAACGTGAACAAAAAGAAAAAGAAAAGGAAAAAAAGATCTTGCAGAAAAATTGAACAATTGTTTCCATTGGAATTCAACAGTTTCTCAGTTTCCCTTCTCAGAAATTAGGTGGGACTGTGAGCTGTTCTGCACAGGGTGGATCAAGGCAGGTGCAGGAACCTGCAGACTGGGGCTGGGACCTGTAAATGGCCGCAAAGTTCCACACTAGATTGGGTGGGTCTGTTGGCTCTTGGGCATTTGGGGACCCACCTGTTTTAAGCCCAGTGTTTCAAGGTTGGGTGCAATAATCTGTGGGCTAGCTATGAATCTTGGAGTGATGGGCCAGGTTGGGGGCCAGGGAGAGATTGGGTTACTTGGGACTGAAGAGCTGGAGGGCCCTAATAGGTACTGGACTCATGCTGGACCTGGCAGGACTCAGGGACCAGTGTATGCACAATTGGGGAAAGAAAAGGCTGGTGTCTAGAACTGGTGAGTGCCATTCCAGTGTGGGCCCTGGGAACCCACTGTATGCTGGACTGGCTAGCTGGACAAGCTAAGGGCAAAATTGCCACATACCCTCTTCTGACCTTCCGACTCTTACTTGCTGGTAATCAGTTCTGTCAATTCCTATGAGCCTCTGGGTTCACAGAGCTGGGGAGAGTCTCTCCTGCATAATTAATCTGTATTCCCAAGGGTGAAATGCACCCAATTTCTAACTTTTCACAGGTTTATTAGGCTCAGACAGACCCACGCAGACCTATCTGCAAACTTATGTGTTTGGGTTTCCCGTTTCCTTGGGCTCCCCAATGCTGCAGTCCCAAGATGGCTCCTGGATTGTGGATAACTGATAAACTGTGGTGCAGAGATTTTTGTTTGTTTGTTTGTTTGTTATCTGATTAATGAGCCAAATAGTCTCTGATTTAGTTAGGCCAGAATTGCCCCTCCAGAATCAGGAATTATCATTCTAAATCTCTGGGAGATGTGTTATTCCTGTTGTTTGAGTTCTGGGTAGCTAAGCTAAAAGAAATGATGCCTCACACTCATCCACCATCTTTGAGCCCCCCATAGTTACCTTTTTGTCATAAAATATATTGCTCTCCTTTTGTCCTGTGACTATGTAAAATTAGTATGAATTTTGTTATTCAAATGTCCACTTCTGTGTATGCCATCGCTCTTCTGAAATCAAGTCTTTGGAACCCTTATGATGTTAGTAATTCAATCTTTTACTCAATACTCTTTAAAGTCCCACCTGGCATCATCTAAGCTGAAACTCAGAATCCTATCAGGCTTACTGTATCCTCTCTCATCTTTCTTCTGCCTCCTGGGACAAAATCCTGGGTCAAAGTCCTGGGTCTATGTCACCCTCTCTCAGTGCAGCCACATTGGTCTTTGTTCAGTGTATTAATCACCTCAGGGCATTGTACATATTTCTTCTGGTTGTATGCTCATCCTCCATACTCTATCAATGGCCTATTCCTTCCAGCTTCCTTCTTTCACCAATCTGCACTAGACCATTTCCATTCAACTGTCTCAGGGCTCCTTGCATTGGTTAGTGCCATTGTATTTATTCCCATGAATATTTGCATCTTGTCACTCCGGCTCTGTTTCCTGAGGGAAGTGGCCCCTCTTCTCATCACTGTTGTCTTCTTAATGTCTAAAATCAGTACTCACTTACTAGTTAGATGTTCTTGCTTTCTATGTTTGTGAGCAGGGAGGTAGGGGATGAGTATTTGTTTCTTCTTTCTGTTTCTACAGATGAAGTAAATCCATGAAAATCTGTAGCACTGAAGAAGTTTTATCCTGGTTATAATTTAAACTAATTATTTTCTTTTCAATGGAAAATAAATCTTCTAAGAACTACAATTGTTGATTCTTAAAAGTCTTTTCACAAATCATTAATAAGTATAGTCAGAACTTCCAAACCTTTTCATTTTTTTCTACTTCATGGGTTACATAGATAACAATATTTGTGCATAGGACCAGAATAAATGAGCAAGGCAGCTTGGCTGTCCTGAGGGCGAAGGATTTTTGGCACACCTAAAGCTTATAAATATAGCAGAATTAGAATCATTAAGTCCTGTTAACTCTGTATCTTAAATATTTATCTCTTCTTTTCCTAGTCCATTACCTTTGCACCAGTTAAGCTTTTATAATTTCTCATCTGTAATGTTTCAATTATCTTTTTAATAATGTCCCTGAATTTAATATTTCCATAACTCATTCTTCCTTCATATTTCCATCAAGTAATCTTTTACAGCAAATTTAACTAAGTCACACTCTGACTCAAAATTACCTAATGGCTTCACTTCACCTCCAGTGCAAAATTGAGAACTCTTTCTGAAACACACAGGACTACTGTTGGTCTGGCTCCAGCTTTTGTCTCCAACCTCACCTCTGTCATTCCTGCTTCCTGTAGAACTGTATGGAGTACCAAGGTCATTAGGGTACTTGGGACATCTCAGAATATGCTCCCTCTGATCAGATGGCATCTCCCTTACTTTATAAGCATTTATTGAAATTTTCAGTCTCAGAGTAAATGTTACTTACTCTGTTTTCTTCTAAGCAAATTTAGTCTTCGACACACTTACATAGTACTTTGTTCATAATTTTAGAAAGCTAATCTGATATTATATTTGTTTAATTACTGAGTATGTCTACTTACATGTGCATCCAAAATCTGCCCTGATGTCTATATGAAATGTTACTTGATATTTGTACAAAATGTGAATTTATATATTATTATCTTATAAAGAGTTTCCCCATTGTATTTTACTTTTATTCCTTAAAAATTTTTTACCTAATTTTTTATGCAGTTGGAGAATCTTTAATATTCTTTGTTTCTTCATTTCATCTTTTTGGATGATTAAATTGCTTTCAATTTTCTTCTACTGTCCCAGTAATTTGCTTGAAGCTAGTTCAATATCTTTTTATTCTTCATTTACTCCAACATTATAGGTGTGGCTTCATACATTGACAGTGTTACCCTCATTCCCACCATCACTTTATGCTCCTCTAATTTCATTTTTACCCTTGTTTATGAGAAACATTTTACTTTCTCCTTTCTTCCATCATTTTCTGTTAGCCAAATTTATCAGAAATACTCTCACAAAGCAAATTTATACAGTAGAGAACTTACTACTTTTACTAATGGTCCTTCCATTTTCTACTTCACTTTGTATTCTTAGAAAATATACTTGATTAAGAATTTCATAAAATTAGATCTTTTTAATATTTAGTAATGAAATGATACTGTCTCAATATTATAGGTATAGAGGTATGCAAATAGTTTGAAGGATTCTCAATAATCTACTTCATTTGAATAATGAATGAATTTTTTTTTGACATACATTGAAAAATTTTATTCCACTTTTTTAAAAAAAAGACTGATGTAATTCCCTAAATTGATTTCATTATGCACACTAATGGGGGTTAATCCAGTATGAAAAACTACTTCAGGTACTCTTTACTGAAGGTAGTGGTGAGCACTAAGCAGTCATGTGCTTTAGGAGAATCAAATTAGCCACAAAAGTGATTAATATAGACCAGACAGGAGAATGCAATAGTGATACAAGACCTTTTTTCTTTAATATTTTTTAGTTGTAGCTGGACACAATACCTTTGTTTTATTTATTTCACATATGCTAGGTGAGTGTTCTACCACTGCGCCACAACCCCAGCCCCTCAAGAGCTTTTTTAAAAAATATTTTTTAGTTGTATATGGACATAATGACTTTTATTTTTATGTGGTACTGAGGATTGAACCCAGTGCCTCACACATGCTAGGCTAGCCCTCTACCACTGAGCCACAACCCCAACCATCAAGAGCTTTTTAATTATTTATTTCTGGTACTAGCAATTGAACCCAGGGGCACTCTACCACTAAGCTGCATCCTAGTCCTTCGCATTTTTTTTTTTTTTTTGAGAAGGGTCTCACTAAATTGCTGAGGCTGGCCTGGAACTTGTGATCCTCCTGCCTCAGCCTCCAGAATCATTGGGGTTACAGGTCTGTACCACCTCCTGGAATTAATACTGTTTAGACAAAGAATGTTGATGGCAATTGGAAGAAGCTGGTAGTAAGTAACCTGAATAAAGTGCAGTAATTGGGATTTGAACGAAACAGAAATGTAGGGTTTTACTCCAGAGAGGATAGTTCAAGTTATGACAGGGGATGGGTTGCCCTAGGAAGAACACAAAGAAGAAAAAAAAGATGAGGGCAGTATGACTTTATGTTTAAGAAGAAAGAAAAATCCAAGAGGGGCAGGGGTACCACGAGAAGGTGAATTAAGAGTGAAAAAAGCTAATGAGATAGAGAGCTGAGGATTGAGGAAATAGCACGTTTGGTAAACAAGAACAAACGGTATTTTGAGTGATGTAAGAAGCCATATTAAAAAGGGTTAAGCTGTGAGTGAGGGTAAGAAAGAAAAAAATTCAAGTTCATTTAAACCTCTTCTCACCCCTATCTTCTCTTGCCCCCCAACCGTTGTAGTGGCAAAGCTCTCCCATCCCACCCTGCTCCGTGGCCCTCCAGATAGTGACTTGAATGATGAAGTCGCGCTTAAATGTCCTTGTCCCAAGTCAAAATCTGCTTGTTGGTTTCTTTCGCGATGTCACCGTTCAGTACCAGCGCCAGGTTTGTCCCGGCTCCCCGCTGGGTTCCTGGCCCGAACGTGGGAAGCGAAAGCGATGAACATTTCCTGAGCGGTGAGGTGAGCACCACGCATTATCAGGCGATGTCCGTCTCCGAACAGCACGTCCACGCAGGGCTCGGAGCCGTCATGCCTCACGTCTGCAATAACCGTGCAGTTGAGATTGGTGGCGCGGACCTTCTCGCTGCTCACCGCTTGGAGAAAGGTCCTCGTCGACTCCACGTTTTTCTCGAAGGGGCAAAATTGAACCCGAACCTGCTTGACGGATCGCAGCCCGAGCCGAGCCAAGGGCGCCGCCATGGTGACCTTCTCCCCGGAAGATGAATTTTTAAATATCTTTTAAAAACACATTTGGTAAATGATTGCCAGGTAAAAACAACAGATATTAAAAATGACAAGTCAGTAGTTCAGATCAATAATTGAATATCTCCTAAAATTTTCAACTCATCTCTTAATTTATATATAACCAGTTAGCAAAACTATCAAATACTTTATTAGAATTTTTAAATCAGTTTTAATTATTCAGATTGTAATCATGTACAGACAGATTCCTGATTGTCTATATTTGATTTTAGGTATGCATTATTTGAGAATAATATACATGGTATGCAAAAATATTTTGTAAGAAACAATTTAGTGGGCAGTAATTTGAGGGTAGTCAATTTTTTTGATTGACTGTAGTATTGATGAGTCTTAGGTAATTAGTTTTGTCCAATATCAACCCTTTTGGTTTAATTTATTTTAATTAAGATTTCTAGTTAACCTCAGAAATTTTCATGTAAATATGGTTTGTTTGCTAAAACATAGATTATGCTGAATGAATGATCAATTAATTGTACCTGCAATGATTATTCAAAAACGAAATGTATATTGGAGCCAAAAGGCATTTTTGTAAATGTTAATTTTAAGTAAAAGTAATTTTCTTTCTTACAGGAAGTGTTAATCCTTAACCATTAAATACACAAAATATAACAACAGATAGAATAAAGGCTTTATCTATATTAGTGCCAATAATCACTAGGCCATTATTTAGCACCAGTAATAATTTTAAAAATATTTACTTGCCCTTTTCACTAATATTGTGCATTTTCAACATATCATCCAGTGTCATTGTTACTACTTCTCCTATAGAGTAGCAACATCAATAAAAGAAACTGAATGAATCTGGCATGTATGTGTTGGCCCCTAGACCATAGGCCTGTGATCACAATAATCTCATACATATTTATAGGTTAAGTTTTATACATCATGAAATAATGACTAGATATGTGTAGACACAGTACACAGCAAACTGCTTTCTAAGTTTAAAGAATCAACAATTATGCATCTGGCTTGCATGAGAAAGTCATGATATAATTATTTTTCCAGGTTAGGAATTAAAAAAAATAACTATCAAAATTAAGTGGCCTGCTTAAAGACAAACAGTGTGATTTGCAAATGGCAGTTGAGCCCAGAACTCAAGCTGCATGACTTAAAATTTTTAATAGTAGTCATTCACACTATTCTGTGTGCTCTAAGTCATAAATGTATAAAGAATAAAAGAGATTACATGTTTTTAGCAATATCAGGTATAATGAATAATTTTTTTCTTTAAAGAAGCTATATTATGTTTGTATGCTTTAAATCACTAGACTTGTATCAGTATGTATATTTGTATGAGTGAAAGGTGGAAATATTCAAAATGATTTTGAGAAATATTGTGAGCATTTCAATAAAAATAAAGTACTAGTTCAGGAAAAATACAATATTATGGAAACATCTCTGTCACTGCAGGCTCCTTCTTAATGTATCCCATGTGAAATTAATTATATTAAAAATTCAGCTTTCTGCTATATCAACAAATTCAGATGAATGAATCCATGTATATTAAAAATGATTATTCAAACAAAATAACAGTCACAGAGATTCTAAAAAGACTATTATCCACACACATAAATGATCTGAACTGGAAGAGAAATCTTTCAGTGGCTAGTTTTTTGCAATGAGGGTTGACATCCCTTGTAGATAATATAATAATGTAACTCCATTTTTAGATTTTCAGATTAATGAAGAATTATTTTTATTTTTCAGTAATATCATTGTCATTGCTCAATTTGGTCTTCTGTGAATATGACTTCTGTAACTTTAAGTTAATCCTTCAAATGCCATTCATTCCTTAATATTTGCTGTTGTACACATGGAGTTGGGTAAACAAAGATCGAGTTCCCACATACTCAGAATTTACAATCTGAGACACAGAAAAGAGTGAATACTAGAATCCAGTGTGTACCATGCTATGGTAGATGTGAGTTCCGGGTATAAGCATGGTACATGTGGGACACAGTTTGAGCTGGTGAAAGAAGTGATGCTTACACAGGATCTTAAAATGCATTTATCAAGGGTCACTTCATGGATGACATTGTATACTGGGCTAAGAAGGTTAGAGGGTGTTCTATTCAAGAAAGATTTTCAAAGTGAAGCAGCATGATAAATATATATATATATATATATATATATATATACATATATATATACACACACACATACGTATACACATATATATGCACACATATATATGTATATACATATATACATATATATGCATATATAGAGACTATTTATATCAAGTACATATGTGTATACAGACATATAGACATGATTTATACATATGTATATTAAAAATACAAATACTAAGAAGATAATTAATAAGGCATAATACAAATATTAATTATACACAAATATGTGGGTATATATATATTATTAAGAAATATCTCAAAATAAAATTATAATGATTAAAACAATAAATCAGAACATTCATGGATCTTCTACCTAGCATTCTCAAATTGTAAAGTTTTACAACATACATGTAGATTTTATAGTAAAATATTAGAGATCATTTTGAAGATATCTGTGTGACAATTCCCATCCCATCATTTTCTGTCTCTCCTAGTAGCCATAATATCAAACTTGATGAATATTTTTATTCCCATGCATAGTAAACTTATAGGAATTATAGCCTCATGCATAAATTATTTTTCAAAGTATATATAACATTAATGATATTTTGTCTTTTCTCATCCATATGCCTTTTATTTCTTTCTGTTGTCAATTTTTGTCTTTTTTTTACATACCCTAGATCGTTTTCCACTGCTATAGTTTAAGTAGAAGCAATGGTATTATTAATGTATCACCTCAATTCTTAATAAAATGCTCCTAAGTTATCACCATTAAGAATATTACTGACTACAGCTTTTGGATTATGTATGAGATTAACAAAAATTCCTATTTCTAGTGTGCTGAGTATATTTTTTTAATTATGAATTTGTTTTCTGCTCTTGTTGAAATGATCATATCATATTTCACCATTAATATATTAATGTGCTGATGTTATTCTTCCTGCTGGGACTTCTTGCAACCAAGATGATGATAACAATGAACTTCATCAGCAAGTATATACAGGGGCTTCACAGAGCACTGCATGCTCCTGACGGTATGCCTCTCTCCTTGCCTCAATATCATCATTGACAGGACAAAAGTGGATGCCAAAATCACCTCAAAAGCTCCTGGAGAGCACCTGCCACCTGCATTCACTCTTGCTTATGACATGATCTACCAGAGTCCAGTCCTCAGAAGGAAGCTACAATAAAACTAACAGACACCCTCATTCCAGGAAGTCAACAAAAAGATGAACCTTTCATATTTATGTTGCTGTTTATCTCAGTCACCGCTGAGTCCATGGCTTCAAGGCCTTTGATGTCTCTTGACCTCTCATTAATGCAGTTTGTACATCTCTCATTTGGTATGTATTCTCCCCCATTATTCTTTATCCTTAAATACATCCACTCTGGAAATCAAGACAGTTCATCATCAAATTCTCCTACTCCTACACTCTCCCTGGGGGTTCTTCTTATTCTTTTGCATGTGCTCTCAGAACACTGTTTCCTTTGCTTTTCTTTCAAGATTTTTCTTCTTAGACACTGATCTTGGGAGTTAAGTTAATATTCTCCTCCCTTCCCTTTGCTACCTCTTACCTATTGTTTCTCATTCATTCCCTCATCCTTACTACAGCTCTTTGAAAACTTATAACAGATTCACCAGTAACATTTCTCCTTCTTTGGGTAAAATATCGATACACAGGTGAATAGTCCTCATTTTGAAGATGTGAATATTTCTCTTACAGACATTACATCTTTCATAATTTACAATGATTTCAACATCTGAGATGATTAATTCCAGCATCTTGAGTCTCAGTTCTTCTACTTAAAATCTTGTAATAGTGATCATATTCTTCCTCCCAACTGGGTTCCCCCCACAGAGTTATACTCTATATCTTATGTTGACAAATAGTTTTATGCTTGCCTACTTCAGTTTAAAACTTTATACATACAGGATGCTAGCTTATTTTTATACCTGAACGCTTACCCTGGATTTTACAATGTTTGAGCTCATCTTGACTTCTACCCTAATCTACTACAGTCACATTCTGTCAGCCTCATTCTGTCACGGGTTGTCTCCTCCCATGGCTGTTTTACTCCATTTTCCTATTGCTATAACAGACTATCTGAGAATAAGAAATTTATAAAAGAAATAAATTTATTTGGGCTCATAGTTTTAAAGGCTGAGAAAACCCAAGACATATTACTAGTGAGGTTCTCATGATGCTTCAATTCATGATGAAAAGCAGTAAAGCAAGCAGGTGCATGGAGAAGGGACAAACACCAGAAGCAGCCTCGCTTTTCCACAATGCACTCTTGGAGCAACTAATTCAGCTACATAAAAATATATCCATTTTTATAATAAAAGCATTAATTCCTTTTAATGTCCTCATCAACATTTAAAGGCCCTGTGTTCCAAACCCACCACAATGACAATGAAATTTCAACGTGAATTTTGGAAGGGACAAACCATATTCAACCCATAACACTAACTTTGGCTTAAGACTTAAAATCACTGTTTTGAATATACTCTCCATCCCTTTTCTCCCTTTCCCTTCTACTGGAATTGACAAGAAAAATTTCTTAAAACAATGGTAAATCCAACTGTAAACCACATCACTCTCAATTCCAACTTGAAAAAACAAGGAATCTAAATGAATCCTTATAATTACTGTGATAGCTTTGTATGATTATGCACATACAATAAATTGTTGAGTTTTGAAATTTTGGTGGACTATAATAATAAGCCATGAGAATCAGCTTTAGACACTGACACTTGGCTTATTAAAGGGTGATTTTGGAAACACTGGTGATCTGGTGATAAAAGCAGATCAGGGAAAGGGAGAAGTAGAACTACAATGGAGAAGCAATAGAAGACTTGATTAAATGCCTGGGTGGAAGTTTTATCTCTACCCAAGATATGGATAGGAGAGATGGGTGGAAGGTATTCTAATCCCTAATATCCAATGATTTCATGAAGGGATCAAAGAGGTGAATTAAATGTAGATATGTTAAGTCAACACTCAGGTATCACCTAGACCTTACAGAGAGCTAATAACCCAAGGAATTGCCAAAGCAAACTTGAGCCAAAATAACAAAACTTGAATTATCACACTATCTGATATCAAAGCACTGTATATTACAAAGAAATTATAATCAAAGCATGAAGATACTGATATAAATACACACATATCTGCCAACAGAACCATATGAAAGTCCAGAAATAAACCCATGTATTAATGCTGGTTATTCACATAAGGAGAATGAAATTAGGCCCTAACTTACATCAAGCACAAAAATCAACTCAAAATGAAGTAAAGACTTATGAAATCATGAGTCTGAAACTGCAAAACTTCTAGACAAAAACCTATTGAGAACACTCTACAATATTGGTTGAGGTAAGACCGTTTAAGGATAAAAACAGAAATTCAGCTATGATGAATATAATTTTGTTTTGTTGATTTTTTAGACTATGCTAAATCAATTTAAATTAGAGAATGAAAGCCATCCACAACAACATGAACAAATATCAGAAATATAATATTAAATGAGAAAAGCAAATCACAAAAGATATGTTCAATTTTGTGGATAATAAAAATTATTCAGAAAAGAAAAAACATGGTAAAAATGATTGTTAGGATCATATAACTGCTACCATAGAAGTGTAAGAATTGTAGAAGGTAGGATACATATGTGACATGATCTTATTTATAATACTTTGTTTGTAAAGAGTTTAATGCATATTAAAAAATAATATAGTTCAATGTGCCTAGGAGCAAAATGCAATAAATAGCATGTTTTATACTGACACACTTGATCATTTTCATACAATTTAAAAGAGCAGAAACAACAAATACAACCAAAAATAACTCAGATTTTTCACAAAGGTCTGTAAAATGTGGAACATGATACAAATCTATGGTGTGAGGAACAGTGATGAAGAGAAAAGGGAATACAAAATGCCACTAGTAAGACTAGCATGAAGAGCACTGAAAGGAATGTCCAGATCATCTCTCAGAAGGAGTGCACATGCACCCTTTTCTAATAACACAACAAGAAATTTACTATCACTCCAGGATAGACAACTATGCACCTACCCAGAAAAATCAAAGAAAAGGATTGTATTGTATTATGAAAATAACCCTATTCTGTAAATTCCTACTAACAACTACAGAGAACACAGTACCAGGTATAGGCATTAATGGAATGTTCCAGGCAGAGAGGAAATCAATAACTACTGGTTGTAATGAGAAAAAGAAAGACAGTTAAAAGTACCTGAATCACTTATTTTGAAAAACTGTGTGGTAATAAATGGGAAAATCTAGAAGAAATGGAGAAATTTCTGCACATATATGGCCTACTAAAATTAAACCAAGAGAACATAAAATACCTAAATTGATCTATAACAAGTAATGAGATTAAAGCAGTAGGAAAACCGAAAAACATGCATTGGAGAAAGGACAGTCTCTTCAACAAACTGTGCCAGGAAAACTGGATATTCAAATGCAGAAGATTGAAACTAGAATTCTATTTCTCACCCTGTACAAAAATGAAGTCAAAATGGATCAATGACCTTAATGTAAAAACTAGAACTTTGAAATTGCAGAAGAAAATGTAAGAGAAATCCTTCAAGTTAATGGCACAGGTGATGATTTTCAGGAAATAACTCCAATAGCCCAGAAAGCACAAGCAATAATTGACAAACAAGACTGCATCAATATAATAAAACAACAACAAGAGAGTGGAGAGATAACCTTAAGAATCGGAGAAAATCTTTGCTAGTTATTCATCTAACAGAGTGTTAATATCCAGAATATATTAAGAACTTGAAAAGCTTAACAGCAAGAACAAAAATAATCCAATTAATAAATGGGAAAATGTGCTGTACAGTCATTTCACAAAATCAAAAGTACAAATAACCAATAAATATATGAAAAAAATCTCACAATCTTTAGCCGTCAGAGAAATGCAAGTAATAAAATACATTGATATTCCATCTCACCCCAGCTAGAAAAAAAAACAGCAGAAAATAACAAATCCTGCCAAGTTTGTAGAGTAAAACAATCTTCATACCCTGTTGGTGGGAATGTAAATAAGTGCAGTTATTATGGAAAACAGTATGGAGGTTCCCCAAAACAATAAAAATAGGACTACCACAAGATCCAGTTATACCATTCCTGGTATAAACCTGAAACAAATAAAGTCAGCTCCAATAAAAGACACTTGCATGTTCATGTTTATTGCAATGCTATTCACAATAGCCCAATAGTCAAAATATGGAATTAGCATAGTTACCCACCAATAGAGGAATGGATTAAAAATACGGTAAATATACACATTATGAAGCATTATTCAGCCATAAAGAAGAATGAAATTTTATTGTTTGTAGGAAAATGGGTCCTAATAAAAGACTAAAAGACAATAAAAATAATCTAGCAAAGAAAGACAAATTTTGCATGTTTTCTCTCATGTGGAAACTGAAAAAACTGAAGACAAAAACAAAACAAAAAAAAGATGGCTTGAAAGTAGAGGGACTATGTTAGGATCTGGAAAGGGGAAGGGGTCAGATAGGAGAAGTGTGTGGGGATATGATGAAAGATCAATATGTGCATATATGAAAATGTCACAGCAAAATGAATTAATGTATACAATTAATATGTTAATAATTGTTATAGTAACAAAGAACAAAAAATCTGAATTCCTTAAATAGTATGTTATTTCTCTCCAAATAGTTCACTAACTTGAAAGTAAATATCAATACATCACAAGAATTGAATAATTTATAATAATTTTGAACAAAAACATCACCTATCATAAGTCATTGAACTTTTAAATAATGGTTTATTTTTCAATTTGATTACAATCTGTTTAATGATAATATTGCAAATATGGGGGAATTAGGAAAAATATAATAATGAAGTACAGATTCATACCTGAGTACAGATAAGTACCTGAAAATAAAACATAAAATGGGAGGTATGAGGGTCCAGAAATGTATGAAAGGAAAGAAATACTAGGAAAAAAAACCCAATGATTTCAAGCAAGAGCATTAAAGAACTTCAAGCAAAATAGCACACAGGACTAATAAATAGGGAGAACACAAACCTAAGACAAAGGTTTCAATGCTTACATTGAAATTTAATCGACACTGTGATGATGTTGGGAGTAGGAACATTTAAGATGTGGTTTGTTCATGAGGGTCCCATTTTTGTGAATGAATTAATGCCATTAACATGAGAGTGGATTAAGTACTAAGGGAGTGGCTTTGTTATAAAAGCAAGCTGTCCTGTGTGCATTCTCTATCTCACTCATGTCATCCTGTCATATGATATCCTCCAATACTATGAGAGGATATCAGAGAGCCCTAACTGGAGGCAATCTCTAGACCTTGGACTTCCCAGTCTCCCAAATTATGAGAAATGAATTTATTTTCTTTCTTTATTAATTACTCAGTCTGTGGTAGTCTGTTATAGTAATAGAAGATGAACTAAGACATTCACAAACTTGCTTACCTGGAAAAATTCCAAGCACAGGTTGCAACTTGAGATACTGTATATTAATATATAATTTTAATATGCAGCCCAATGGAAACTAATTTGCATGCTATAATTACCTTTCCAACTGTCTTTCATGAGATAAATACACAGCCATTAACAGAACTTTGATGTCTTAACATTTTTTTACTAAATAAATTTGCTTAAGAGGGAACATGGCTGCCAGCGAAGAGGCAGCACATACAATGCCTCCGTGGTAAGGGGATCAGAGAGACTCATTAATACACCCACATGCATCCTGCTGAGAAACTTCAAGCAAAATTCCACTGAAAGGAGACCTTCCGGGAACTAGTAAGTTTAATTGGAGGTGTCAGCTTGTCACAGAATACTGAATCTCGGCAACCCAGAGCAGGGGCACAGTCCCGCCGGGGCCACCAAATGGCGGCTGCCTAAACGTTGCAGTGAACATAGGAGCGGACACTGACCGCCTGGACCCCCGCGGGCGGGCTCTGTGAACCGCAGCCAACTGCCGCCCACACGCTGCAGTGTTCTTGGGAGCGGTTGCTGCCTGACTGGGCCACTGTGAGCTGGCTCTGTGAACCGCAGCCGGCCGCCGCCGACACGTTGCAGCGAGTTTAGGAGCGGTTGCTGTCTGCCTGGGCCCACACAGGCCGGCTCTGTGAACCGCCACTGGCTGCCGCCAAGCGGCCGCTGCCTACACCCTTGCAGTGAGTGGGGGAGCAGGCGCTGCCTGCCAGGCCCCCGCAGGCCCGACTCTGTGAACCTCCTCTGGCGGTTTGGAGCTGCAGACGACCACCCTCCACCTGCCAGCCAGGTGCTGCAAACGACCCCTGACCAGCTCTGCAAAAGGCCCTGCCCACACGCTGAACAGCAGGAGTGGAGACCCGCCCAATCCGGGAGGAAGAACTGCTGCACAGTGATTGACTCCTGCCTACTGAGAGGAGAAACTTGGCCCGGCGGACATAGCTCCATCTACTGGAAGAGCAGTTAATAAAACTCTAGGACTGCATTTATAAATTTTTTTTTTTGCTGTCTTTTTAAATGTCTTTTTAATCCATCTTATTTTATTTTATTCTAATTTTTAATTTTATTTTCCATTTCTACTATTATTATTTTTCTTTAAATTCCTTTTAATCTTCTATTTTTTCTATCCTTCTTTTCTCCTGTCTTTACATTTCTTTTCAATTTTCTTATTCCCCCTTCCTTGAATTCTACCAGCTTACTCTCATTCTCTTTAGTGACTTCTTCCCATCCCTTCTAATACCTTTCCTCCCAAGCATCAAATATATTTATAGGAGTAAACAGTAACTCAGCAGTCAAACAGAACAAGAAACAATATGAACAGCATGAAAAAGCAAGGAAGAAAAGGAGTGCAAACAATGCAGGGCAGCCTAAATATTCAGGAGGATATAGAGTCACCAGAAAAATGGTCATATAAAGAACTCATGGAACACCTGAGACAGATGGAATGGAACCTTAAAGAGGATACAAGACAGCAAATTCAAGCAGCAAAAGAACACATTGAGAATGAATTACATAAACAGATAAAAGAAGTTAAGCACCTTTATCAGGAGATAGAGATTATAAAAAAGAATCAAACCATAATCTTAGAAATGAAGGAAATTATAAACCAAATTAAAAACTCAAATGAGAGTATCATTAATAGAGTGGAGCAAGTAGAAGCCAGAACGTCAGATAATGAAGACAAAATATATCATCTGGAAAAGAGTCTAGCCAACTCAGATAGGCTGTTTAAAAATCATGAGAGAAACATACAAGAGATATGTGATAATATAAAAAAAACAAATTTAAGAGTCATTGGGATAGAGGAAGGGATAGAGATTCAAACAAGGGGAATGAGTAATCTACTAGATGAAATAATTACAGAAAACTTTCCAGAAATAAAAAAGGAAACAGATATACAAATTGTAGATGCATACAGGACACCGAGCATACAAAATCACAGTAGACCAATGCCAAGACACATTGTTATGAAGATATCCAATATACAGAACAAAGAGAAAATATTAAAAGCTACAAGAGAAAAGAGAAAGATTACATTCAGGGGTAAACCAATAAGGTTAACAACGGACTTCTCAACTCAGAAGCTGAAAGCGAGAAGATCCTGGAACAACGTATTTCAAACACTGAAAGACAATGGATGCCAACCAAGAATTCTGTACCCAGCAAAATTAAGCTTCAGATACGACAACGAAATAAAAATCTTTCATGATAAACAAAAACTAAAAGAATTTGCAGCCAGAAAACCAGCGTTGCAAAGCATCTTGAGCAAAACACTTCACGAGGAAGAAATGGAAAACAATAACCAAAGCCAACAGTGGGAAGTACCTCAGTAAAGACAGACGGAGGGGGGAAAGCTAATCATGGTGAAACAAACACAATTAAAAAAAAAACGAGATAAATAATCAAACATGGCTGGAAGTACAAAACATATATCAATAGTAACTCTAAACATTAATGGTTTAAACACTCCAATAAAGCGACATAGGCTGGTAACATGGATCAAAAAAACAAATCCAACAATATGCTGCCTCCAGGAGACTCACCTGACTGGAAAAGACATACACAGGCTGAAGGTGAAAGGTTGGGAAAAAATATACCACGCACACGGTCCTCGCAAGCAAGCAGGTGTGGCCATCCTCATATCGAATAAAATCGACTTAAAGACTAAGTTAATCCAAAGGGATAAGGAAGGACATTATATACTGTTAAAAGGAACCATTAAACAACAAAACATAACAATTATCAATATTTATGCACCAAATAATGGTGCTTCGAAGTTTTTTTTTTTTATTTTTTATTTTTTTTTAAATGTTTTTTTTAAGAGAGAGTGAGAGACGAGAGAGAGAGAGAGAGAGAGAGAGAGAGAGAGAGAGAGAGAGAGAATTTTTAATATTTATTTTTTAGTTCTCGGCGGACACAACATCTTTGTTGGTATGTGGTGCTGAGGATCGAACCCGGGCCGCACGCATGCCAGGCGAGCACGCTACCGCTTGAGCCACATCCCCAGCCCGCTTCGAAGTTTATAAAACAAATTCTCTTCAAGTTCAAGAATCAAATAGACCACAACACAATAATTATGGGTGACTTCAACACACCTCTCTCACCATTGGACAGATCCTCCAAGCAAAAGTTGAATAAAGAAACTATAGACCTCAATACCACAATCAATAACCTAGACTTAACTGACATATATAGAATATACCAACCATCATCGAATGGATATACGTTTTTCTCAGCAGCACATGGATCCTTCTCAAAAATAGACCATATATTATGCTATAGGGCAACCCTCAATAAATATAAAGGGGTGGAGATTATACCATGCATTTTATCTGATCATAATGGATTGAAACTGGAAATTAATGATAAAAGAAGGAAGGGAAAATCCAATATCACATGGAAAATGAACAATATGTTACTGAATGATCAAATGGTTACAGAAGACATAAAGGAGGAAATCAAAAAATTCTTAGAGATAAATGAAAATGCAGACACAACCTATCAGAATCTATGGGACACAACGAAAGCAGTTTTAAGAGGGAAATTTATCGCCTGGAGGTCATTCCTCAAAAAAGGAAAAACCAACAAATAAATGAGCTCACACTTCATCTCAAAGTCCTAGAAAAGGAAGAGCAAAACAATTGCAAATGCAGCAGAAAGCAAGAAATAATTAAAATCAGAGCGGAAATCAATGAAATTGAAACAAAAGAAACTATTGAAAAAATTAACAAAACTAAAAGTTGGTTCTTTGAAAAAATAAAGAAGATTGACAAACCTTTAGCCATGCTAACGAAGAGAAGAAGAGAGAGAACTCAAATTACTAACATAAGGGATGAAAAAGGCAATATCACAACAGACGCCACAGAAATACAGAAGACAATTAGAAATTATTTTGAAAACCTATATTCCAATAAAATAGAAGATAGCGAAGACATCGATAAATTTCTTAAGACATATGATTTGCCCAGACTGAGTCAGGAGGACACACACGATTTGAACAGACCAATATCAATGGATGAAATTGAAGAGGTAATCAAAAGACTACCAACCAAGAAAAGCCCAGGACCGGATGGGTATACAGCGGAATTTTACAAAACCTTTAAAGAAGAATTAATACCAATACTTTTCAAGTTATTTCAGGAAATAGAAAAAGAGGGAGTTCTTCCAAATTCATTCTATGAGGCCAACATCACATTGATTCTGAAACCAGACAAAGACACATCAAAGAAAGAAAACTACAGACCAATATCTCTGATGAACCTAGATGCAAAAATCCTCAATAAAATTCTGGCGAATCGGATACAAAGGCACATCAAAAAAATTGTGCACCATGATCAAGTAGGATTCATCCCTGGGATGCAGGGATGGTTCAATATACGGAAATCAATAAATGTTATTCACCATATCAATAGACTTAAAGATAAGAACCATATGATCATCTCGATAGACGCAGAAAAAGCATGCGACAAAGTACAGCATCCCTTTATGTTCAAAACATTAGAAAAACTAGGGATAACAGGAACTTACCTTGATATTGTAAAAGCTATCTACGCTAAGCCCCAGGCTAGCATCATTCTGAATGGAGAAAAATTGAAGGTATTCCCCCTAAAATCAGGAACAAGACAGGGATGCCCTCTATCACCACTTCTATTCAATATAGTTCTAGAAACACTGGCCAGAGCAATTAGACAAACGAAAGAAATTAAAGGCATAAAAATTGGAACGGAAGAACTTAAATTATCACTATTTGCAGATGACATGATTCTATACCTAGAAGACCCAAAAGGGTCTACAAAAAAACTACTAGAACTAATAAATGAATTCAGCAAAGTGGCAGGATATAAAATCAACACACACAAATCAAAGGCATTTCTGTATATCAGCAACAAAACCTCTGAAATGGAATTAAGGAAAACCACTCCATTCACAATATCCTCAAAAAAAAAAATACTTAGGAATCAACCTAACAAAAGAGGTGAAAGATTTATACAATGAAAACTACAGAACCCTAAAAAGAGAAGTAGAAGAAGATCTTAGAAGATGGAAAGATATACCCTGTTCATGGATTGGCAGAACTAACATCATCAAAATGGCGATATTACCAAAAGTCCTCTATAGGTTAAATGCAATGCCAATCAAAATTCCAATGGAATTGCTTGTAGAAATAGATAAAGCAATCATGAAATTCATATGGAAAAATAAAAGACCCAGAATAGCAAAAGCAATTCTAAGCAGGAAGTGTGAATCAGGTGGTATAGCAATACCAGATTTCAAACTACACTACAGAGCAATAGTAACAAAAACAGCATGGTACTGGTAACAAAACAGGCTGGTGGACCAATGGTACAGAATAGAGGATACAGAGACTAATCCACAAAGTTACAACTATCTTATATTCGATAAAGGGGCTAAAAGCAAGCAATGGAGGAAGGATAGCATCTTCAACAAAAGGTGTTGGGAAAACTGGAAATCCATATGCAACAAAATGAAACTGAATCCCCTCCTCTCACCATGCACAAAAATTAGCTCAAAATGGATCAAGGACCTTGATATCAAATCAGAGACTCTTCGTATGATAGAAGAAAAAGTTGGCTATGATCTACATATCGTGGGATCAGGCTCCAAATTCCTTAACAGGACACCCATAGCACAAGAGTTAATAACAAGAATTAACAAATGGGACTTACTTAAACTAAAAAGTTTTTTCACAGCAAGAGAAACAATAAGAGAAGTAAATCGGGAGCCTACATCATGGGAACAAATTTTTACCCCTCACACTTCAGATAGAGCCTTAATATCCAGAGTTTACAAAGAACTCAAAAAATTAGACAATAAGACAACAAATAACCCAATCAACAAATGGGCCAAGGACCTGAACAGACACTTCTCAGAGGAGGACATACAATCAATCAACAAGTACATGAAAAACTGCTCACCATCGCTAGCAGTCAGAGAAATGCAAATCAAAACTACCCTAAGATACCATCTCACTCCAGTAAGATTGGCAGCCATTATCAAGTCAAACAATAACAAGTGCTGGAGAGGATGTGGGGAAAAGGGTACTCTTGTACATTGCTGGTGGGACTGCAAATTGGTTCGGCCAATTTGGAAAGCAGTATGGAGATTCCTGGGAAAGCTAGGAATGGAACCACCATTTGACCCAGTTATTGCCCTTCTTGGTCTATTCCCTGAAGACCTTAAAAGAGCGTACTACAGGGATACTGCCACATCGATGTTCATAGCAGCACAATTCACAATAGCTAGACTGTGGAACCAACCCAGATGCCCTTCAATGGATGAATGGATTAAAAAAATGTGGCATTTATACACTATGGAGTATTACGCAGCACTAAAAAATGACAAAATCATGGAATTTGCAGGGAAATGGATGGCACTAGAGTAGAATATGCTTAGTGAAGCTAGCCAATCCCTAAAAAACAAATACCAAATGTCTTCTTTGATATAATGAGAGCAACTAAGAATAGAGCAGGGAGGAAGAGCAGGAAGAAAAGATTGACATTAAACAGAGGCACGAGATGGGAGGGAAAGAGAGAGAAAAGGGGAATTGCATGGAAATGGAAAGAGACCCTCATTGTTATAAAAAAACACATAAAAGAGGTTGTGAGGGGAATTGGAAGAAAAAATAAGGAGAGAAATGAATTACAGTAGATGGGATAGAAAGAGAAGATGGGGGGAGGGGGATAGTAGAGGATAGGAAAGGTAGCAGAATACAACAGTCACTAGTATGGCATTATGTAAAAATGTGAATGTGTAACGGATGTGATTCTGCAATCTGTATTTGGGGTAAAAATGGGAGTTCATAACTCACTTGAAACTAATGTTTGAAATATGATATGTCAAGAGCTTTGTAAGGTTTTGAACAACCAATAAAAAATAAATAAATAAATAATTAAAAAAAATAGTTGTGGATGGACAGCATACCTTTATTTTATTTATTTATTTTTTTAATGCGTTGCTGAGGATCAAACCCAGTGCCTCACACATGCTAGGCAAGCACTCTGCCACTGAGCTACAGCCTCAGCCTGCAAGTCTTCTTTAGGAAAGAGATAGGAAATTGAATCTTTCCATTTCTCACATAAACAAGTGAATCGGGCTTAATGATAACAATAATAAATTCTCTTTTAAAATATGCCATCCCTTGGGCTGGGATTGTGGCTCAGTGGTAGAGCACACAGTGGTGGAGTGTGAGGCACTGAGTTTCATCCTCAGTCCCACAAAAAAATAAGTAGAATAAAGGTATTGTGTTCACCTACAACTAAAAATATTTTTAAATAAAATTAAATATGCCATCCCTTTAAAAAAAATAAATAAATAAATTTGCTTTACCATATTGCTTAATCTTTTAAAGGAAAAGGCAAAAACCCCTGATGCTTCATTAAGCACAAAGAATTGGAAATATTTGAAGTTTGATTTTAGTGTGAAAGAATGTTTCATAGCAGTAGTTAAATTAATGACATTGTTTTTCAAATAGCTGCTGCACAATAACTCACATATTTTAAAAATTATTCATTTAGGTTAAATTTGGTCTTGTCTTATTTGAAACAAGCTGTGTGGAAGTCAAGATGAGGAATGGTTACTCAGGAAGTGCAGAGAAACATTACTCTTCATATTTAATTCATCTTCTGGTATATTAGGTTCTATCATTTCTGGGGAAAGTATATAATTAATCTACTTATATTTAAATAGAAATTCAAACAAAAATAGGAAAGAAAAAAATGTATCCCTGACCTCTAGGAGAATCAGAAAAACTTCTATACACTTGAATAAACCCTGGAGAAAAAAAAAGAAAATTCATGTTTAAATTAAAAGTTTTTTCAATAAGCACAAGTGAGGGAAATAAGTATTTTTGATGTGACGTATAAATTGTGAGGAAGTGATGTTCAATATAAAAAAATTATATTAATAAATTCTCATCTGCCTGTTATGTGATGGCTACTTCATGTGACCACTACACATTTCTACCCTGATCTGCACTACTGAGGTTCAAGTGACCTGTTTTCTAACTCAATTGACAGAGTCCTTATGAGCAATTAAAGCACACCAACAAGGATTGCTCCCTCTCGGGCTACCGTCATGCTCACGTGGAATATGGTCTTTCCCCTTCTCTACATGTTGAGATCCTTTCATGCTCTGAGGTTGAACTCAAATTCCACTTACTCCAAATGCTGTCCTGGAAAATACCCTCTTAAAGTAAATCATATTCTTCTGTGGGTCTTAAGGTTTTGAGCTTATTTGTTTTATCATTCCTGTCAGCAACAGGCCATTACCCAGAGTATGAAAGGTTTATTTTTTTTCCAAATAAAAGAATATTCTAATTAAGTAAAAGATATTTTTACCTGAAGGTCAAAACACAGAAAGCGGTATGTATAATGACTTTAAACCTCTATCCCATAATTATAACTGTTATTTTTAAAACCTTTTTATTGTTGGTGTATTATAATTATTGTGTAAATATATTACATGGAAGTTTCTGTCTTTCTCATTGAGAACTTTATTCTCTTTAATTTAGTTATACTTCATAAATGACAAGGAAAGAACAGAGAAATTATAAGAACCTTATAATAATTATGTCTTTTCATTTTGTTCTGAAGAACTTTTTTTGTTAAGGAAAAAAAATAAGCCCTATGTTTTTAAGTCACTCACTCAAAAATAGTTATGGTGTAGTCCTTTACCTAAGTTATTTATGTTTATTTTGTTCTTATTTCTATTTATCTTTTAGGTGAGCAGGCTATTGAAGTAGAACTTCTGAATTTTCAGTGAACATTGTCTATAGTTTTAGGGACATTAAAAAATCTGATATTAAGGCAAAAAAATTAGAGTGCCACAAATTTAAGAGAAATTCAGGGATAAGATCAGTGTCACTCTTTTCCTTTAGATGAAGAAAGTATATAGAAAGGCTAAGGATCCCCACAAAATTTATACCCATATGGGCTGTGACTCAACCTGTGACTTCTTAATCTGATACAGCAAACTACAGATAATTAATGAAAAGAAATGTTTTCCTATTTGTTGTTACACATTTTTATGTGTTTTTTTTTTCTTCAATCTGGAAGGGTAACCTCATTCACCATGACAACTATCTCTTATGGGTGTCACTTCTACATGACAGATCAGTATATTTTGGGGATTGATAGTGTTGCTTCTGATAACTGCATGCTATTGTTTGGGTAAGAGGTGTTCCCCGAAATGCTAATGTGTTAGGCAATTAAGAAATGTTTGGAGGCTAGATGGTTAGATTAGGAGCTATAACCACATTAGTGGATTAATCCATTTAATAGATTAGTTATTTGAATGGACTACTGGGTTTTAACTGTTGGCAGAGGGGAGGCATGATTGGAGGAAGTAGGTCACTGGGTGATGTGACCTTGAACAATATCTTGTCCTTGAGTTCTCTCTCTCTTGCTCTGTCTCTCTCTGTCTCCTCCACTTCTCTGGTGTCATAAACTGAGCAGCTGTCCTCTGCTTTACTCTTCCACCATGATATTATGCCTCATTTTGGGCTCAGAGCAATGGAAACATCCAAACATGCACTGAGACTTCCAAAAATTTGAGCCCCAGATAAACATTTTTCCTCTAAGTTCGTGTCAGGTATTTTGGTCACAGTGATAAAAAGTTGACTGACAGAGAAACTAGGTATGAATCCTGGGAGTGTATACCATAGCCCTGTTAATTTGCCCAAGAACACACATTATAGGAAGATTTGTAATATTACACTAAATGAAATGATGTATTCAAAGATTCACTTAGAACTCATTAAGCAATCACAAAAAGATTACTAAAAGTCTAAATATCTTTCCTAGATTTTTATTTCTTAAGTTTTATGGCCATTCAACTGAATACAAGGAATCTCTTGAATCTCTTAAATCAGTCCTTACTTCTCTATTACCACAGTGAATTCTTTGGCTTGGGGCTTTTTATAATCATACCTAAATTATTGCAAACATCCTCTAACAATTCTAGTATACCACTCCCTATAATCTATTCTTCCTGTTGCTGCCAGAATGCTCTTTGTAAAATGCATGTCTCACATCCAGTGAAGATAAAACAGAAAACTTACACTTTGATAAAATACTCTGACTCAAACACCCAGAAGTGATAAATAAATCCACCAAAACAACACCAAAGAGGCACATCTAAAAATATAGGAAAATAACTGAAGGAACTCTCAAAAGGACAAGAAATGCAAAGCCCTGGAGGGGCTTACAAAAACCTCTGCTTTGCACATATGAAAATTGGCAATGAGTTTGAGGCCAGTGCTGAAATCTCTTTGAGAAAGGTTTCAGGTCTTTTATAGCAAGTTGTGATAAAGAGATTGAACATCCCTTACAATTGTGGATTAAATAAAGTTATTGACTAGTTTTTTTTTTAATTTTATTTTAAATCTAGTTTTGAAATACCTTCAATGTAAGCACAGGAGAAAAAGTTTGAAATACTGTTACAAAACACAGATCTACACTGAAATTTGTTGAAGCAGGACTAGGGCAACAATATATTCTGAAATACATTTTCATTTAAAAAACCCTGGAAATGCTGGAGACTACATAACAAATATCCTTCAAAATACAGATCCAGCTCTCCCTCCCCCCAAGCACAAACACACACACATGCACACATGGGAGCCCTTCACAATCAAATAGGACCACCTCAGTGGAAATCAGGGAGTACCAATATCACTTTGGAACTGCTGCTTTGTTTCTATTGCTGTGATTAACCAGCTAAATAATCTGAATTCTTCATTTCATTAATCAGCAGAATTAGAGATCAAGACTTGTTCCCACCCAAGACAGACAAAAGCCTTTGATTTTGCCATATAAAACTTAAAGGTTTGAAACCTTAGTAACAACGAGATAATCTGGAGTGAGAGTCATTACTAGCAAATGGTTTAGACTGATGTAGTCTGTATATGGGGAAAAAGGCTATCTGAGAATTGATAAACAGGATCTGAATCTCAAACAGTTGTGTATGAATTTATGTTACATGAATGATCCAGAACATCTAAAGCTGAAAAACCCTTTGATAGGACTTGGCCTTTATCAGGAGTAATTTCCTTCTGCAAGCTTCAGATCTTACAGTATTCTTTACACAGATCAATTCTTCAAACAATGCAATTATAAATATATATATATATATATATATATATATATATATATATATATATATATATATATTTATTTCATTAGAGACAAATAACAGAATTAAAATACTATGAAATTTAGTGGCACTAATTAGATAAAATATACAGAGTATATTTAAAGATAATACAAAAGAAAAAAACCATACTGATGAAAATATATATTCAAGTGAAAGATATAAAAAACAGCCAAATAGAATTTTTAGAAATAAAATAAAAAGTCATTTAATTAAAAATTTTTAAAAAACCTAATGGAAGGCTTATTTAGCTGAATAATTATTATTAAAAAGCAAATTAGCAGACTCAATAGATAAACAGAATGCTTTACAAAACACAAATTGAAGACATAAAAAAGGTTAATGGATAAGCAGAATAGAACAAAACATAGTTGTATCCACGGGATTTGCGAAATAAGAGGAATAGAAACAAAGAAGACCTTTTAAAATGATATAATTTCTGAGAATGTTTAGAACAAATGAATAGAAAAAAATCTCAAAATTACAGAATATAAAAAATCTTGAAAGAGAAACTGTAACAATGTATGTCAAAGAAAATTTTCACCAAGATTTGAACATATAAATGTATTATTTTGCTCACTATGTGAGACTGAGACCACTAGAACCTGGTGAAATTCCTTTGGCTCATCTTTAAGAATTGACCCAGATTCAGTCACATAAACCTGTGTAATAACAGATTTCCACTACCAAAGGCTATTTTACTTTCTCTTCAATGACAAAGCTATATATTGCTAGGTAACAAAAAAAATTCAGTTTTGTTTCAGAAAACTGGTAGTGTAGTGATATTTCATTCTGTTTTAATTTGCATTTCTCTAATGGCTAATGAGGTTGAATGTCTATTCATGTGTTTATTTTCTGCATTATCCTCTTCAGTAAAATTCCCTATACATGCTTCACCCATTTATAGTGGGGTTATTGTTGGTGTTGTTAAATTTGAAAGGTTACATGTATATTTGTTCTAGATATTAGTCCTTGATTGGATATGTGGTTTGCAAATATTTTCATTCAGTCTTTTAATGCTTCTTTTATTTCCCACATCATTTTGATTGGAAAGCATTCCTAAAGACCACACTACTTCAATGCCAGGCCTTTAATTGTGCTCAAATGTTAGTTGAATAACAAAAATAATATTAGCACATCCAACTACTTATAGATCAGAAAGGTCCTCAGAATTTTGATGATGATAGGAATGAACAAGAGAGGGATGTGTTTATGTCCTTGTTGTTAAATTATAGACCAATGGAGGAGAAGTGAAAAATTCAGGGAAAGAACTTTGCTGACCTAAAAATATCTTACTTAGTACTCAGTTAAAAAATTTTTTTCATATTTCATCCACATAAACAAAAAAATCCAAATAAAATGCAATATAAAGCATTAATTTATTTACATATTGGCTAATTCATTCACATACTACAAATATCTACTGAGAATGTATTCTGTGCCAGGCACCATGCTGGGATTGGAAGTGACACAAATGAGACAGCCATAATCTTTACTTCAACATGCTCAGTGATAGGATGAAAATATAAAGAGAAGAAATTGGCACATTTTTATAGTATGATTGTAGATATGAGTGTGATACATGATAATCTACACCGAAGGCTGCTAATCCAAACACTGATCTATTATTAAGCAGTATCATAGTAACAAGACCAAGTTACAGTTTAATTTATTGATCACTAACCATAAAGGAAGTAATGTTCTAGGTGTTTTATAGCTAATCCAAGAATGCACTATAAAGGATGGTATTGGTATTCTCACTTCACAAAAGCAGATTATAGCAAGGATCAAGCTTGCTTGATTTTTACAGTAGGGGAAGATGGTGTGAGAGTGACATCCATCTTACTACTAGATTACTTAATTCTATGGATTTTACTTATCAACTCTCATGTACCAGATGTAAATTTATAAAATGACTATATAGTGAATCATAGCTTTATATATTTTAATTTTTTATGGTACTAGGGATCAAACCGAAGACCTTATACATACTTGGTAAGCTCTCTACCAGAAACCTACCTCCCCAGCTTGCACCTTTAATTTAACTCACTAGTTCACAGTCTGCTTTGTAGACAATGTAATTTCACTGTCTACTGTTTATCTATGTCCCTAGTGAGATCCTGAATTAAATAGTATTCCTGCATTTCAGGGCTCATAGCAGCATATTGGCCTATCCCATTTCCAAAGGATGAACTTCGTATGTTCCCTTGATAGATAAGCAACTATTGAAAATCAAATGCTACATGTCAGACAAATTGCTTCTGTGTAGTGCTCTTCTGGATGAATTAATTGCCTTTTGTGTGGTTCTGTGTGAACTGTCAGTCCACAGTGGCATGTTATTGGGAAGAAAAAGTCTCTACTTGTTGCTTACATGAAATGTCTAAAAGTGAGTCTCATCTGCTCTGAAAGGAGGCAATCATTAAATTATTTTTAGGTAGAAAAAATATTAGTACTATCATTACATGATCATTTTCCTATACTTCCTACAATGAGGTGCTTTTCTCTAAAGTACCATTGTTCTGTGTCCTAAAAAAAAATCTTCTGATATCCTGATAATATCAACAGTTTTCTGAAGTGTTTTCATCCATTTCATTTAGTGCTATTAATGAAGGATAATTAGAAGTTGCCAGAGTGTCTTATTCTAACAACATAGTACATGATTAAATACTTTTCCATACCTGGATAGGAGACAGAAGTCTTCTTTAGGCTGCATCAGTCATAGGCAGCAAGGTGGAGAGAAAGGTGGGTGAAAAGTGGAGTGAGACAAGCCTGGAGTGTATCTAGTTTTACTCCTCAGTCTCTATGATGTTAATCACCTTTCTAATCCCCTGCTAAACAGTTGAAGGCTACTGCAAGGGTACTTGATGTCATGCTTGTGAAAATAATAGGCACCTCCTTTGCTCCTTGATATGTCATCATTTTTTTTCCTTCAATTTTTCTGAGATTTGTTGTCAGCAAAAGTAATTTTAGGGGATGGGTATGTAGCTCAGCAGTAGAGTGCATTCTTAGAGTGTGTGAGAACCAGGGTTCAATCCTGAACACCCCACCACACATATCAATAATAGTGATTATTGTAAAAGTTTAATTTTTGTGATAAAATAGAGCATCTCCAATGGATAAAATATGAATAATGAGTATCATTTCCCACTAAACAATATTTGACTCCCTTGGTAAACTTTTATGGTCAATATTCCTGAAATCAAGGCAAATGTTACAACACTAGCTGTTGGATGATTTAATAAATGAATGAATGTTGATTTAAGTGATATGGAAATTAAGTCAGAGAAAATATGGAGTCACCTAAAGTATTTTGTTTCTCATTTTATTAACCTTTGACTTTGTGATTTTTTTTATCTTAATGTATGTAAAGAGAATTTCCATTCTTACAAGTATTTGTGTGTTTAGGATTGGGGTACTTTTGTGTAACCTGCAGCTAATAATTAACCTGTAGTATGTAATGAATGTCAGAGAAACTATGGCTTATTTATAATTCATAATTAGGGAACTACGGCTCATAGTCAATTGTTCCCGAATGATACAAGAGATTATGTGATTCTAAGTATATAACACAGTATTGCATAGTTTTTTCTTATTTTGTTTTTTGCAAAAGAACACTTATCTTCAATTGTAGTCATAAGGAATCCTACATACACACAAGCATACATTTATATCACTGAACAGAACTGCTCTGATTGAAAAGTGACAGGGAGTTTCCTCCCAATTAGATTCCTTTGGAACTCCTATCCTCTACCATTTCCTTGGCTGAGTGTTCCCTAAAAGATTCTAAATAGCTCTATATGACCTTTGATAAACTTTGAAAACTGAATTTTTTCTCTCACAAACATTAAATTGATAGTTATCTAGTCCTGTAAGATATCTTGCTCATAGAAGTTTAAGATGATTTTATTTCTCAAAATAAAGGGGAAAACAAGGACAAAGCTCTTCGTGCAAGCAGGGAAATAAAGACCCAGAATTATATGAATTATTTTCCTGGTCAATTTTAATAGTAGGTATGATAAGACTCAGGGAACTGAAGTTTCATCATAAATAAACTGGCTGGATACAACTTTAAACATAAATGATCATTTCTTTATATACTGAAATTGATTTGAATTTTAACTCAGCAATACAGCATCTAAATTTTATGGTATCTTGAATAAAATGGTTTATATTAATAATTAAAATAGTTTTATATATGCTATAAATATCTAGTATTTTTCTAGAATAAACTATTGTATGGGCATATTTTTACCATAGACTTAGAAATCTAATAATTTTATTAAAAAAAACATTAAAGTTGATGAAACATCTTACTGTCTACATTAAACTGCCTTGATTCTTAGGAACAAAAGTTCATTTTCCAGTTTTTTTTTTTTTTTAAGCCTAGGGTCTCATTTATTCTAGGCAAGCTCTCTCTCACTAAGCTACACCTCTGGCCCTGGTCTCATTCTTTTATAAAGAATGATTGAGCTTGATTCCTACTAAGTCTACTTGTACCATTTATGAGCACAATTAGCTTGTACTAATCTAAGAAAGCTAATATCATAGTTTTTAATTAATGTATTTAAACCTGAACGGATAGGCAAGTTAAATCTTGTCTGTTAATTAATTGATAACAAGAGGAGGTCTATGTTAAGAGGATCTCAGGAGCCCAGACTAAGGAAATGATATGCCTTTCCAGGATCTATAATGAATAAATATTGGCAGACATACTATGTATCTGGTTTAAAAGAATTGTCACTGATGAAAGGCATTGATCTGAGGGTTTTGAGATACATACAGACATAAACTTAAATGTAGGAACAATGTTGCTTCATTATTATAATTATTATAGCTTATTGGATATTTTCTTCAAGGATTCAAATGATTCTTTATTTGACATTTAGTTAAAATATTATATTTGAGCTACAGCTAAAATGAAGTTCTTAAAACTTCATGGATTTTCCCACTAAAATTCTTAATTTGAGGAATAATCACTTATTACTTATACTTAAGTAGAGATTTTTGTTAGGGTATGTGTGGTTCAACACAAACTATGAGTTTTCTTTAAGTTTGTCTGTTTTATATGATCAGATGCACCTTATAGAAGTTTTCATCAAAATAACAGTCCAAACACAAACTCCCTCAACTATTTTTCCTAAGTGCTCCAGTAAATCTGCCACTTTAATGAAAGAAGATATGAGGTTATGCAAATTATGCAGGGCCACTAAGTAGTATTTTCTTTAATTAACCTTTTAAAGAAATTATACTTATTTTTTTCTATTTGAAGTCAACTATTCTAAATAAATATTCTCCAGTTTTCTAACCATTTGTTTAGTTGATATTATTTGACTAATATAATGGTCCACAGAATTTATTTCTTCATTTCCCTCCATTTTAGCAAAGTTTAGTATTCAAGTTTCCTTTCAAGTTCATTTCTGCTGAACCAATTATAAGTTTGCTTTAAGTTTGTATGTTTCATATGATCAAAAATATCCTACAGAAGTTTTCAATAGAACAGTTCATATTAAAATTCTAGATTTACTGTCCTCAAACAAAATATAATTTTAGGTAAACTACTTAAACTTGATTTAACTAATCTGTGAAACTCTAATGACTATAAGAATCGTCCCCACATGTAAGTTATTCTGAGAATTTCATCAGACGGTCAATGTGTAGCGGTAAAGGAGAATCTGGCATATAGTAAGCAGAGCCATATTTGCAATTACCATAAGTAAAAAACTTTCTTCTCAACTCAAAGAGAAGGAAAGACATTTTCAAAATGAAGGTTTTCAGTTATAATTTTCTACATATTTCAAATTTTTAAAAACTATCACTAATGGTAGTCCCAAACATCAGGTACACTATAATATTCATTTACCTCATTTTGTGGAATGAATTTCCTCCACCGTGTTTCCAAATCATAATATTTCCCCATATAATTAGAAGTCCTCTTCTGCACCAGATAAGATAGTAACAAACATGTATTATTATTTGCAAAAGTAAATTTGGCAAAAAATAATATTTGTAGTGTACAAGTCACTTCTGAGTCAGTTTCTGAATGATTACAAACTTATTTAAGTGATTAAAAAGTGGTACCTCTTAACAAAAATTTTAATTCTTTTTAATGAATGATTTTTAAAATAATCTTTGCTTTCAACTTAGATTTCAACTCCCAGAAAGCTTTTTAAAATGATTCTCTGGTGTTATCTTCTCATATACACACTTTAAGATTATCATTTGACTTATCTGTCCTTCCAAAGGAAGACAATAAAGCATTAATAGTGGCTTGCTATGGCTATAAAGAGGTCTTAAATCCTTCAAACAAATGGTTATAATCTGATTGTCTCATCTACTGATTGGTGCTATAGCCTCCTGTCATCTGAGTGCTATTGAACTTGTAGTGTCTCAGAGTCACAGATAAGCTTTAAAGAGTGGAGATAACTTTTATTTGTTATGGGCAATAAAACCAGAGTCTCCACTGACTCTCTGACAGGAAGGCATCTGATGATGCAGATCCAGTCAAGCAGAACACAAATTGAAATAGTGTCTGAAGGGCAAGGTCCTGGAAGCATGCACAGTATAAAACCCACAAGATAAAATTATATGGGAAATGAGAGAAAATTAGAGAACAAGGAACAAAGGCTAAAACTGAGCCTCTCATGGGGAGTTGCATTTATAAACATAAATATTCCTAATAAATAATGTGTGTTCAACATATTTTCAATGGAAACAAAAACTGGTTTGCATATATCTGTTATTCAGATGCATACCCTCAAGCAGTGTCAGTGTGTGGTTAGACATATCGTCATGTGCCAAGTACTGACACTGACAAAAATGGACCACAGATACTATCACATCAGGCCCTTACAATGTCATATCATTGTAGCACAATTCCTTATTCTCATATTTGTGATGATGCCTGTGTAAATAAACCCAGTGCACTGCATTGCCAGTCATATAAACATATAGCACGTATGATTCTGCACATAGTATGATATTTGATAATGAAAATCAATGACTTTGTTAATGGCTTATGGATTATTCTATATTTTAGCATATACTCCTTCTACTTATAAAGCAAAGTTTACCATAAAACAAACAAAAAATGCCATGATATGACAGCAGTAGCCTCATATTTCAGGCATTTATTATGAGTCTTGATTGCATTATTTGATCTTGTGCTTGATTTAATCTCATGTTATTTTGTTCATCATAGCTCTAGTAGCAAAAGGCTATTTTACATTTGTATACATGAACATATACTGTGTATCTCAGGTGTGTAGTGGGCTATACCATCCAAGTTTCTGTTAGTTCACTCTGTGACATTCACACAGTGACAACATTTTCTAATAGTACATTTCTCAGAACATATCCTCATTGTTAAGTGATGTGTGATTGTGGGTATCTGTGTTTATTCCAACTTATGTTGCTCACTGTTAACTTTTCTTAATTTCACTTTTCTTTGTTGATGATGGGATTCATTATTCCCTAGTAAATATTTGGTCGAGGGTTTGAAAAGATCTGGAGTGTTTAGACACAATTAAATCTTTCACAAGAAGACCTTACCAAATTATTATTTTCTAGTAACCAGCAATGGTAAATAGCAAATTTCATCATCAGGCATTTTCCCAACACAGAGTTCTTAAATTAACCCATTAATAACTGGCTGTTGTTGAATGCCTGTGTTTTTCTCCCCTTTTTTTTTTTTTTTTTATTCTAGGAGATATAACTGTCAATTAACTCCAGGTGCATTATAACAAAATAGTTAAGGATATTCATGAAAATTAAATGTATGTGCTATTTATATCCATAATTATATTTAAAAATACTGATTCTGGTTTTAAAAGAAAAATACATTTATAATAACAATATTACTTTATAAATATTATTTCTTTCTTAAATTTCTAAGTAATATTGAAAATTTCCACTGCACATTGTCTAAAAAGGCAAAGTCAAATGAATCTTTGGCTTCTTTTTAATTCTTTCTTTCTAAAATCTGAGTGTCAAGAGAAAGTATTTTTATTTATTTGAATTAATCAAGTCATCACTGAAGGTCTCAGTTTTACCTGGTGAGACTTGCTGAGAGTCACAAAGACACGTTATTGTAGCTTCTCTCAGTTACTCCTCCACAACTCTTGCTTGGTTGACAACACTACCTTCAAATAACATCTGTTTGGGGAGGAACAACAGCCCCAGTAAGCAGCATCTGAAGGAGCTACAGGCAGCTACCTAGATTTGCAAGCTGGTGATGTCTGCTTCCCTGCTCCAGGACACAAAGCTTAGGCCTATGACTTTAAATTCTCATTTTCTTGCCCTGCTTCCTGGGATAGTTTTCACTTCTTACCTCTATAAATAAAACCCCTCCAAATTACTCACATCTGCTTCCCCTAGTGCAGGTGCAAATTAGATCCAAAAAATCACTGAAATCTAATTTCAAGCTTACATCCTAAATACTTGGCTAAAATCCAGCTCATGTCTTTATTCCTTTCCTGTCTGCAGCTAACCAATTCAATACTTTAACAGAGCATTTTTTTTCTTTGTCTTCTTTTTCTTCCTTTCACTTTAAATCTGACTTTCAAAATGTACAACTATTAGCTTTTACATTCTCAAATCATCAGCAGGCCCTCCCTTTTCAACTTCAATCTTTCTGGGACATCAGAAGATACCATATTTGGTAATGAGAATTTTTCTTTTCAATTCGCCTTTATACTGACCCCTGACGGAGAGCAAATATTTTAATTAAAATGAAACTTTCAAGGAAACTGTTCTTCTCCTTGATGTATTATCCATATTTTGTTATTTTCCTTTTATTCTGTTTTTAAAAACAATTTAATAAATGATGCAGTTATTAACAGTTTACTCTCAAATATAATGCCTTTTAAAAACCTATCTCATATGTAAATTATTTTTACAGTGAGAAACAAAAGCTAGACTTTACTTCAAACGGGCATCTTCTCCTTCATGAATGTGACAATTTGATGATCTTGTAAGAATAGCATCCAGGTTATCTCAGACTTTGAAACTACTTATGCCACTGCATTAGATTCAGATTCTAGTATTCAGATATATCACATACTACTATGCCTCCATAATTCTATCCCTATATATCCTTACCAGAGGATGGAAAACTACTTGTTATCTGAAAGTCAACTCCAAAAGCATGTTTCATAAGCAAGTGAAAATTATGTGCTTCCTCTTTGTTGAACTCAGAAAAAATATAATTTTTGCCTCTCTTAAAATATATACTTATTGGCCCTTGAATTAAATTTGGATTTTTTTTTTCATGGATGTCTCTGCTGCTGTAACAAACTCAGAGAATTGGGCTTATGGCTACACAATCATTAGAGTCAAAGAAATGCTCAGATTGGAAAGAGAAATGAACTGGTGAATAAAATATTTCTTGTTTATATTTTAAGTACAATTCATTGTGTCACTCATTAGTTATTATTCATTTACTGTCCAGCCACTGTATAAGCCATTGCGAATATAATAAGATAATTTCTTCACATAAGAAAGTCAAAGACTAGTGGAAATCATGGGAAAAAAACAAAATATATTTACAATTCAATGTGAAAAGCATGAGAATAGAAATAGGCATTTGATTATAGGATAACAATATGAAGGAAACTCTTAAAATGGGATGAATCAGGAAAGATTGATGAGCACCATAACATGAAGTTCCCTTGAATCTTTTATTAAGAGATTTGGAATTGATCCTGCAGGTCAGAGAGTTCCCACATGTTCTCTATAAAGCGCAATAAGATGCTGATAGAATTCATTAAACAGCATACTCTTTTAAAGAATCCTTCAAAAATTCTCATGCTGGAGAAAGTAAATTAAATAGGTAATCTTCCTATGGGATTTTCCAAAATCACCATATGCTAATATATTTTTTTGCAATCCAAAAATCAGATCTAATATTGAGCATTTCACAAACACATTTGTTCCACATGTGTATATGCTTTTTAATGAGCACCAACTAATAACTTCTAAAACTTTAGTATCCTTTGAAGAGTGGGGTGAGACCACTACTACAGACAATGAGGAACAAGAAAGGAGGGGTTTTGAGCTGTAAACAGATCACTGTGTGATTTGGACAATAGAAATGAGGAATAGGGGATGAAAATGATGGTAGTAGGATTGTAAAGGTCCAAAAATACATGAGAAACTAAACTAGTGTTATAATAGAAGGAATGGAGAGGAGAGAACATACTTAGGGCACTTCCAGGCAAGAAAATTAATAGGAGTGTGTAGTTAATTGAATGGAAGCAGGGAACACAGTTCAAGAATGATGTCTCATCCTAGACAAAGCTACCAAAAAGATTCATTGGAGAAAAGAGAGCCTCTTCAAAAAATGGTACTGGAAAAACTGGAAATCCATATGTTACAAGATGAAATTAAACCCCTGTCTCTCACCGTGTGTGAAACAACTCTAAGGGGATTGTTAGGGTCTGTAAACAAGTCAGGATGGCACCTGGCATTTTGCCAGAGGGAGTGGTTTGTGAAGTAATGCCAGGGAACCATTAAGTGTGGAGATTTCTTATTGGTTGACTGCTGTATCTATTTGCTGTATCAATGTACACAAGTTGTTCATCACCCCCCTGGTTATTTTGCTGCAGCCGGACTAGGCAGTGGATCAAAGACTTAGGCACTGGAACAGAGACCCTGTGCACAATAGAAGAAACAGTAGGCCCAAATGTTCATCATACCAGCCTAGGATCTGACTTCCTTAGCAAGACTCCTAAAGCCCAAGAAGTAACAACAAGTGTCAAACTAAAAAGCTTCTTCTCAGCAAAGTAAATAATCTATAATGTGAAGAGAGATCCTAAGGAATGGGAGAAATTTTTTACACATGCACCTCAGATAGAGCATTAATCTCCAGGACATTATCACACACACACACACAAAAAAAAACACCAAAAAGCAAATAACCCAATTAATAAATGGGCTAAGGAACTGAATAGACACTTCACAGAAGAAAAACTACAATTGATCAATAATTGATTGACTTGGTTTGTCATTTGAAAAATTGTTCAACATCTCTAGCATTTAGTGAAATGCAAGTCAAAATAGTCTTAAGATTTCATCTCACTCTAATCAGAATGGCAATTATCAAGAATACAAGTAACAATAAATGTTGGAGTTGTGAGGAAAAAGGCACCCTGATACATTGCTGGTAGGACTGCAAATTAGTGCAACCGCTTTGGAAAGCAGTATGGTGATTCCTCAGAAGACTTTGAATGTAACTTGCATTTGATCTAGCTATCCCACTCCACAGTTTATACTGAAAGGACTTAAAATCAGCATACAACAATGATGCAGCCACATCAGTGTTTATAACATCTCAACTCACAATATCTAAACTATGAAAACAACCTAGGTGCTCTTCAACATATGAATGGATAAAGAAAATGGTATATATACACAATAGAATATTACACACTCTTAAGAATAATAAATTATAGCATTTGCAAGTAAATGGATGGAGCTAGAGAATATCATGCTAAGCAAAATAAGCTAATCCCCAAAAAACCAAAGGCTGAATATTTTCTCTGCTATGCAGATATCAATTCACAATAAGAGGAATCTAGGGAAGAATGGAGCTACTTTGGATTAGGCAGAGGGGAGTGAAGAAAGGAGAGGGGTTTGGAGGTAGAAAGGATAGTAGAATGAATTGGACATTATTACCCTATGTGCATATATGACTACACAACCCATGTGAGTTTACATAATGTACAACCAGAACAATAAGAACATACTCCACTTATGTATGATGTGTCAAAGTGTATTCTATTGTCACATATAACTAATTAAAATAAAATTTAAAATAACAAACAAAAAAGAGTGATGTTCAACTTTCTAGCTTAGTTGTTTGTATTTTTTTTTTTGCCAATAGTGAGTTTGTGGTGGTAGAAATTATTTTAAATAAGGAAAAGTTTCTTATAGTTTTGGAAATGTCAGTTCTTACTTTGAGTGGAAATCCAGCTAGATATATCTAGTTTGAAGTGAGCTTTATGATTCAGGAATTTGGCATAGTGATCTAGACTCAAAATAATCTTTGCAAACCACTGGTATACCAGTGGTATACACCATCACTTACCAAAATGATGTTTGAATTCGTTCTTGGATTCAAAGTTTTTATTCTTTTTTTAATAATGAAAATTGTGAACAATAAAAGTTGAACTAGATAGTATTCTACTTTGGAGATTTTAAAAAATATAATTATCTTCTTTTTGGTAATAAGAAAAAGATATCAGCTCTTTTTCAGAACTCTCCTTCTGACCAGTATAAACTCTACTAAGAAAGTGAAAAAGTCACCAAAGACAGATAAGGTTTTGTGAAAAGAATAAACTCCTTTATCATGGACTATGAGTTTTGTGGTTTTTCATATGATTTATTTGGGGTATAAATTGAGACCAGAAAGTCACTCATTGGATATCCTGTAGAGACATTTAAAAATGGAGTCAATAGGCATCATCCAGGGTTAACCATAAATGATACTAACACGTTCATTACCAGCCACATCTATGCTGAGTTAAATATCAAGTCCCAACTGTGACCAAAGTGTGACAGACTAGTGAGCTACAAGTTATTAGGAATAATACTTCTTTCGTGAAACACTACACTTCTTAAGATATTCAGAAAGTATTAAATGTGGTGACAAATTTGGAAATTAAAATGATTTTTTAAATCTCCATATTTCCACTAAAAACATTATTGCCAACTGAAACAAGTATTATCTAATGCTTTTCTCAGATTATCAACATTCAGTTTTTTAGTTGGTCCAATCCAACATAAGAATAAATAGCAGAATTTCTGTGATTCATTAGGATTATTAAGATGTGTAGTAAAGTATGAAAATAAATACTCATCTAGAACATTTATGAACTTGGGGCTTTGCATTATAACAAAAGTGCTTTGTTAAAAAAATGCACTCATCATGTAATATTTTTAAGAAATAAAAAAAGTGGACTTGATTGGAAACAGATTGATGAAAAATTTTAATTCTTATAACAATCTTAAAGCACATCTAATTATCCATTTCCTTATTTATAGTGCAAAGCAACATATTTTCAGATGGAAAACGACTGTACTATATACAGTACTGCCACACTTTTATAAAATGGAAAATTAAAGGTAAAGAGAAAATTATTGCTTGAAAATTATATAAAGCCAAGGGAAATATTTAATCCCCTGAGCTCCACTGCCAGTAATTCTGAACAGAGTTAGAAAGTGCTGCTGACTACGACTACCAAACCTGATATGAGAACAACAGAAAAGTGAGAGGCGAACTGATCCTTCCCACAGAAGACAAAAACCTGGGAAATTCCTTAGTAACACTAAAAGTGATTAGGTCACTTTGTGAGCAGAGTTATAGGATCATACGTGACTGAGCGGACTACTTGTGTGGCTCAATGGTAGAGTACTTCTCTAGCATGAGCAAGACCTTGAGTTCCATCCCCAGCACCACAAAAATGGAAGAGGAGGAAGAGGAGGAGGAGGAGGAGGAGGAGGAGGAGGAGGAGGAGGAGGAGGAGGAGGAAGAGGAGGAGGAGGAGGAGGAGAAGGAGGAAGAGGGGAAAAGACCAGAGATTGACCTGCCTATTTGTGATATTTTCTATTTCTCCATTACTCTAGGAAGATGACTAATGATCCCATTATATTTTGGGACAGGAAAAAGGGTAACATTTTAGAATAATCAGAAAGAATTGGTGATATATTGATAATGCTATAGCCTGGTTAGGGTAAGTATCACACTGTAAAAAGCATCAGGGGCTACACAGTTCTGGGTATTTCTTCCCCTCAATCAAAATATTTAAAAATTGAGAAGTGGTCACTGATCAATTAGAACAAATCATGGTTTTACTGCTGATCCATTAAGAGGTATGCTGTACTCAACTCCTGACTGATGCAGGAGATGTAGCTGGTCATGAAGATATCTTCTGTACCAACCAGAATTCCTTTACTCAATGGATAATGAGGAAGTTTTTTAATTACCAGGGATGATGGAACTTAAAACTATATCCACTTACCAAACATAATATATTTTTCCAATTGTCATGATACACACCAGCTCAACATGAGCCTTATCTCTATGTCAAACCTAACTTCAATGCAACATCAAATACTTATGCTAGTAAATTATGAGAGGGAGGGAGGGAGGGAGGGAGAGAGAGAGAGAGAGAGAGAGAGAGAGAGAGAGAGAGAGAGAGAGAGAGAGAGAGAGAGAGAGAGAGAGAGAGAGAGAGAGAGAGAGAGAGAGAGAGAGAGAAATTTATAAACAAAACAGCTGTGAAGAGATGAAGAGCTTCTTGGAGGACCTCTGCAGGGTAATGTAACCTTATTAGACATGAGGGAAGCAGGAAGAGATTGAGCAGAGTTTGTGCTGCCAAAGTCTTTCTGCTCTGCAAACACATTGGGCACATCACGCCCTCTCATCCTCTCTGAGTTACTTCACCTGCAGTTGTACAAGTTAAGATATGAATTCTCTATTTTTCCTTACAGATACCAATACTAATGTGGCTAATAAGTCCCAGAACTATTTATATTAAATATTATATAAAAAATTTTGAACTAGACAGGACAAAATTTAAAATGAAAGTTTTTAAAATTAATCGACCATATTGAAAATATGTGGAAGAAACCAGAGATTATGAGTAACATGACTTTGGCTGTAGAACTCACCAATATTTTTCCATAAGAAAATGTGTATAGTGCCCATAACTTAGCTTTTAGAGTTTTTATTGTATTTATTGGTAAACCTGTTTCAGGCTGGCATATTAACATGTGCATTATCCATGATCATATATTGATATCTTTGCAATCTTTGGCATGTGAGATATTTGTTATAGCATATGTAAATATATCAAGATCCCCGAAGCAACTTTTAAAATTTTACTAGCTACTTCCCCTGCTTTCTAGTGAAATCCATCACTGAATGTTAAACATTTTTGTTTAAAGTCAGCAGAATTTAAAAAAAATGTAACGATATTCAACAACTAGTGCAGAATTAGTTACACCAGCCTCATGCGAGTTTGAAATTTTCTGTATCAATTCTTAGGAATTTGACTCTTCATCCTGCTTTCATACATTGCTTGACCTGTATAATTGTTAATCTTGTTTGTCAACTTGGCTAGTCCAGCTGCCCTGTTATTTGATCAAACACCAGGAAAGGATTTGGCCTGATGTGATTGTCATTCAAGTCACTAGGTGCTAAGTAAAGCAGGTTACCCTCTGTATTGTGGGTGGATTTCATTCAATCACTCCCAAACCTAACGAGAAAAGATAAGACACCTGAGGAGAAGGCTTTTTTCTTCCTGACTACCACCTAGATATTCTGCCTGACCTTCCAGCCTCCCAGCTCTAGACTATAACATCAGCTATTGTCAGAATACCTAGCCTGCCAGCCTTCCTTGAAATTGTTGGGCTTGACAGACTTACAATCATGTAAGCCAATTCCTCAAAATAAATACCTCATTCTCTATATAGACATCTGGGGGTGGGGATTGCCGAGCCCACCTGTCTTTTATAGGCCTTTTATATCTGTCTTTGTTACAAAATATAACACATAATTTCATTTATTGGAAACCATCATCTTGTCTTGGGTTTTCTCTCATTTCCTTTCCTTTCTATTTTGCAGTATTAGATATTGAACCCAGCAGCAATTTGACCAATGAGCTGCATCCTCAGCCCTTTCTATTCCAAGATAGTGTCACAACCTTGTAATGCTGTAAACTGAGATTACAGGCATACATCACTGCACCTCACTTGTCTTAGGTTTCTTAAAGTACTTTCTTATTGTGCCTCTATCATTATGAAATAATTCCTCCAAAGACAAACATTTGATTTACCAATATCAACCTGACCCTAATGTCATTTGCTGTAATTTAAAAAAAAATTAGTTATTTCTTAAGACTATGGTGTAATAGTTAAAAAATAACACCTCCAAAAGAAATGAAACCCCTAATATGCAGTATTGACACTGCATTTTTTCTTTTTTCTTTTTATTGTTAAATGACAACCATATGAACAACAATGATCTAGTTCCTGTAGCAATAGAAAGTGTTGCACATAAGTGCAATCTAGAACTTGGATGTAATGAATTGATGTCAATTATTAAATGTTTTGGTTTCAAAGAAAGTAGAAAAATGTGGGCATATTGAAATGAATGGCATATGATGTTTATTATGTAAATGAGTATATATGTTCATATATAAAGTACATAGTGCTTATAACTAAAACAATTTACTGAGTGAAAAGATCAAATTCAACACTCTTCTACAAAAGAAAAATAGACTTTTTAATGTGAGGAAAAAGATCAGAAATATGGAGGGAAAAGCAGAATTATTAATATGTTTATTATGTTGATTTCAAAGGATAAAAAATTAAATAAGAAAAATATTTAAATAAATAATGATTAAAAATGTCCTTCAACTAAACAACACTATAGGGTCTTACCTGAAAAGTTATACAAAGGTTTAAAATGCTATTTTTATAAACAAAAGTAAAATGTTACAAAAGAAAAAAGTATTGTCAAAAAAACTTTTAAAGGTTTAAAACAAAGATTAGTTAGTTCTAAAAAACTCTTTTTAAAAAGAAAATTTCGATTTCCTATAAGGAACAAATATTGATTATTATCAGACATGTCAGCAGTATTCTAGAGTGAAGATTATTATGTGATATTTTCAAGCTGATAGAGAAAATGAACTTTGCATACGCAATTGTATAGCCTAAGGTATCATCTACATCGTTAACTAGAGAAGGGATGATAGATGTGTTTAGGATTCTAGCAAAATGTAGAATGTTCTAAAATTCTTGTTGCATGTTTGTCTCTAGTGAGATACATTGATGATGATAATTCTATGAAAATGTTAGTAAGCAAAAATAAAATAAATTTTCTTAAAAAATTAACATATTAAGCAAGAGTAAAAAAGGTGTATATATATTATATATATATATTTAATTCTGGGGAAAAATCATCTATTTAGTGGGAAATAGAAAAGATACAATATTAAACACAACATAAAATGGCAAGTCTTTTCTAATAAGAAAGAATTATAAGCAATTATATATTAAACTCAGTGAGAGACTCATATTGAGTTGAATAATATGATTAAATATTTTTTGTTAAAAGACTCCTATTTAAATAAGCACATAATGAAAAGCTTGATATAAAATGGCAATAAAACATGGAACAAAACAAAGCCTTTAGTCCAAAAGAGAAATTAAGATGAAAGCCACACAATAAATTAAGAGAAACAGTACAGGTTGATTAAGGAAAAAATAGAGCATGATTTTATTAACCTCTACTATATAGACAGAAATTCAAAAAGCAAAAATTCTAGAACCTGAAACAGAAACCAGAAGTATATTGAAATTTACGGTGAATATTTTTGTACCCCAAACACCTTGATATTCATGGTTATATTTAGTATATAAGGAAGCTAAAAATATGAATAAGAAGTTTAGGTTAATGTATATGAACACAAAAACACATTAAGCAAAAAAAAATAGCTCTTCTTTTTAAAATAACATAGAATATTCATAAACAAAAATATGCGCGTACACACAAATACACAAAGTGACTGCCTGCAATGGAAGTCAAATCTGTTTCAATTAATCATTATCAAAGAGACAATATTGTTAGGCTATTCTGTAAATAGTCAGATATCTCTAAGTATCTGAAAAAGTAATGTATATCTTCCGAATGTAAATAGGGGATTACATAACACTTTCTAATAAAAATTCGATATTGCATACTTAATATTTTCTCCTCCTATCATTTTCCCTTGGATACACATTCTGTTCTCCACAAAGCTCTTTCCTCATCCACCCTTCTAATCATGCACCTGCCCCTTGTCAAAGCCAGTGCTTTGAAATGCTGGTGGCACTGCTCTCAGGGGCAGCAGTCTTCTTGATCTGGTGATTGTGATTCTCTATCTTCTTATGAGTGGAACTGGAAACAGAGTCAGAAAAAGAGGAGAAAGTGAGAGACCTGTTTTGTTGTTTTGTTTTTAATTTTTCCTTTGTTGTAAGTATGGGATGCTGTTTTATTGGTAGCAAATTCTACATCTCTTAGGAAGGAGGAGGAAGATTTGGAGCTTTGCAGTTTTGCCTTTGACTTTGCATAAATGAGAGATTTTTCCAATTGCTCTGGGGTTTTTCTGTGATAGACTGATAGGTATGCAGTTCAGGAAACATTCCTACAGAGAACCTACGTAGGATATTAAGACGGTATATCTGACTGCAAATCAACTATCCTGTTCTTAGAACAGTGAAATAATTGACTAGGGATTTTTACCTATTCTTGTGGATGATACCAATAAACGAGTGTGTTTATTAACAATTTATTTACAGAACAAAAATTGATTTCACTGAGGCTGCATGGCCAGTCACTACAAAGAGGAAGTGAATGATTTATTCTAGAGCTTTTAGGAGTACACTACAATATAGGAGTCAGTATGTACTGAAATGAATATCAGGGTGTCACAGTAAAGTAACAAGCAGTCCAGTAAATGAAATGAAATCTTCCTGAACAACAAACTAGCATCCATTTTGATTTAGAGATAAATAATTTAATCTGTACCTCTCAATTAAAGGGAAGAGCCCAGAGGTCAAGTACCTTCAATCACCTACTTTATGCAAATGCTGTTGAAAATAATTAGTTGGGTTGTATTGGTACAAAAGAGAGAGTGGGTTTGACATGCCTAAATTAGTGAGGGTGAGAGTCATGAAAATCAAAGGAACAGATGACAAATTAGGAGAAAACACTATATTAATTTATACCACAGGAGTAAAGAAGAACAAAAAAAGATAGGTACAGGATCCAAAGAGAACGTAATTTATGTTCCTGCTTATCCTTACACAGGTGCAAATTTGAAGTTCCTAACAAGAGAAGAAGTTTACATTTCAGAAAGTGAAGATATAAGAAAATTGTTTTTATCATCTGTAGCATCACACTTTCAAAATATAAATTGTTACCTGAATTTAAAAGTACTATAAAAATACAACCTTATGTTTGGGAAAAATTCCAACATGGGAATGAGTAGATGGATGTAGATAAAACCAAATAGAAAGAGGTAACAGGTAACATATAAAAATTTGACTGAGTGTACAATATACTATTTTTCCTCTGGTGAATACATCTATATTCATCCTGAGTAAAACAGAAAAGTGATGTATTTAAAAGTATTAATAATTCTGGCAGCCTGAATTTTATTTTATTTCATTGCTAAAATGAGTTGTTATTCTCTATGATTTCAATTATAAATATATATGATTTCAAGAGAAAATTATGGCATGTAAATAAAGGAGTTTGATTGTATATGGAAATTACTGGAAGAAGACTATTTTTTAACAATTTAAAAATCGTAAAGACATTATTTACTTTTGGCTTCATGTTTATAAAGATTAGAGCTGAGAAACAGTGCCACAGTATTTACCATGACTCACTAAATGGTCAATTGGAACTATTAAATCTCTGCCCTTGACATAAAAGTCTTTTAAATACTAATCTATAGATGCTTAGATTATGTGAGTCAGCAAACTCATTGTACAGGAAAAGGCAGTAATTTTTTTCATAGCTAAGCTAAGGTAAATGTTCTCCCCTGAAGTTCCACAATATCTAATAAACATAATGATGCTTAAACATATAAGGTGGAATTCTACTTATGCCTATTTTCCTTGGCTCTTCGTATGCATAGGCATAAGGATACAAATTTATCATGATGAAAAATTAGAAGCAACTTTCAGTTCCAGTGGTTATATAAATTGTGGTAGATGCTTATGGTGGAGTAACATACCTTTGAAATGAATGATCTCAATATATAGATGAGGCTTCTACTTATTATTTATCATGGCTAGGTCTTGAAGACACTGTTGAGTAAAACAAAAAATTTAGTCTGCCCCTTATGTTGCTTTTGATAATGAAGAATATATTCTCCAAATAATATTTTATGGTCATGCAAACCCTTACACACACACACACACACACACACACACGACATACACACACACACACACACGACATACACTTAATTTATGATGTAAGTTGAATATCCTTTATCTGAAATACTTGGGATCAAAAAAAACTTATGATTTTTTCAGACTTTGTAATATTTGTATGTACATAATGAGATATCTTGGTAAAAGAATCCAAAACTAAATCTGAAATTCACTTATATTTTCTATACATTTTACAAACTTAATATAATTTCATACAATATTTTTATAGTTTTGTGCATGAAAGATAGTTGTGGTATAGATGTGTAACAATAATTGTGATGCAAAAAAACAAAGTGCATGTATAAAAACATAAATTGGTGTGAACATACGTTATATACAAAGATATGAAAACTGTGCTCTATATGTGTAATAACAATTGTAATGCATTCTGCTGTTGTGTATTTAAAAGAAATAAAATCAATTAAATAAAAAATAAAGCTAGTTTCAGTATTGTAGCTCAAGGAAAAGAGGGGTATATTTTACCTTGGGGACACTAAATAAACTATGTGTTGTGGCTCTGAGTTTTGACTGTGATCCATCACATGAAGTCATATGTAGAATTTTTCACTTGTTGGTATTAGATTGGTACTCAAAAATTTTAGTATTTTGGAACACTTTGGACTTTGGATCTTTACATTAGGGATGCTCAACCTGTCATAGTTTTTTTTTTTTCTGAGAGAGGAAAAAAGAAAATAATATAGTAATATAAATAACATGTATAATATCTTTTTATCTTTTATTTGAAAAATAGAAAGAAACAATGATGAGGAATCAATACTTCTTGATTATAAATTGTAGAAACATAAGAATTGTTGGATTTTTCTTTGAAATTATCCAATTTGTTTAAGTGTTTAAAAAATAACTCTCCTAATTAACACTCATGCATGGAAGGCCCTGTGTTTCTCCTATATCTTGAGTCTTATTGTACAATATCACTGATATTACAATGAAAACTGCAGTCTTACTTGAACACCAAATACAAACTTATAAATATTGTTAATTATAATAATAATAGAATATCTTTTAAAAAGCTAAAAAATGGATAAAAGTTAAATTTTATGATAAATAGAGCTTGGTATTTTGAGGAGATTAAAGAAATAAAACAGGTGTCAGATGAGTTAACATCCTTGCATTTATCACTTGCTAGAATATCAGTCTTTTTGCATTAGTCTGTTGCATCTAGAATTGGATTTTCCTTTCTTGAACGGTTGCAATAGGAATCCATGTTAAAAAATTAATATAATTAGCACTTATTTGTTGTGAAAAATAAAGCTGATTCATGCATGTCAACAAGAATGAGTGAGAACAATGATTTTTTTCAAGGTTGGTATTTTGTTGTGGTTTGGCCATTCTCTTCATCTATATGACTCTTGAAACAATAGTGGTCTAAATGTGCATGCTCTAAGGTGCAAATAATTTTACTTTTTATTGAAAATTCTATGATGTTCTATTATTAGAGAAAATAATTATGTAACATACTGCACTTCTAGAATTCTAAGGAAAAAATAATAGAAAATATGGATATTAAGGAGGGAAATTGTGTGTGCATGTGCTTATATGTGTAATAAAAATCTAAATTATCTTATCTTGCATGATAAACAAAAATTCTGAACAAATATTTTAGTCCAGAAAAAGTGGTCACCACTGATCACTACTGATAATTATATCAAGCAGACAGAGTTTTGAGTTCAAAAACCTGATGTGATAGGGTAAAATTCATCACAAAGCTGAGCATAAAACCCAGAAATGGCTGTATTAGAATTCTGGTGGGCATAGTATTTAGTGGCATTACAATTATGCATTGTGTCTGTGTTGCTGGAAAAATCTGTTCTGATTCACCTGTTGAAGACATATTATCACCTAGTCAAAAGTTGATCATACAGTGCATTTGTTTAATCTGAAAGCTTTAACTTTATAGGAAGTGAAGATGTCAGGGATGATTACTTCCGTCTGAAACCCCGATCCTTCTCGGCAACATTTACTCCATATAACAGTGCAACAAAAATTCCTGTCATTACTAAGTTATGTGGAATATTCTCCCAAAAACATCAAGCAATTTTCTTTTGACTATTGTCCAAAATTTGGCTTTTCAATAAAATTATGGTATCAAAAAGTATGCAGGAAAGATTATACATAAAATATAAATTTTATCTGCATATAAACTTCTGAAATTTCCAAAACTCACAGAAAAACTACTGAAAAATAATAATCTCAGTTAATTTTCTTATGTGAATTAGCATATTGAGAAGACAAATGCTATTTTCCTCCAAGGAACAATTTGGCAAAATATTAATTAATCAAGTAGGAATGTCTAGCGTGGACTGCTTTTTACATTTTTTCCCTTTTGTGTATAATAATCTATTAATTATTCCCCAAATAATTATATTTCTCAGGGCCTAACATAAGATCTTACTAATTGCTCACTTCACTGTGTTATTTCAATCAATTTTAAGAATCATTATTTTTTAAATGTTTGTAATATTTCTAATTGAGGATTAATTTTGTGCAAGTGAGACCCATGATAGGGGAGTGAAGACCCAGAATACTCAAAAGTATGATTAAAGAATAAAATGACTGTTGTCTTGCATCTGCTTGGGTGCCTCTTCTATTACCTGTGCTTCCAGATAGATTAGGTGATAAATCTGGCGAGCTCATGTGTTAGCTCGGTCTGCAGATAATGGTATGTCAGAGTGACTGGGCTTCCCCTTCACCTTTTCAGGGACCTTCTGAAGGTGGACATCTATCTACTTGACCAGATGTGTCAGACTAGGCATGAAGAAAGGTTGCATTCACAACAACTAATTGTGCAAGTCTCCTATGGAGTGGAGAAAACTTGCAGTTCTTAATTCCTAATACTCCATTACAGTAAGCCTCATCTCTGAGGAGATCTTGACTATTTCAGTAAAAGTATCTCAACATGTCCTAAATAGTGATTGTTATCATTAAGGTAGAGGGGACTAGTTTTTTCTTTCTTTTTTTTTTTTTTTACCATGAAACTTACAATGAACTTTGTCACAAGAATTTGTTGTATACTAACCAATTTTAATTTTAGATAGGCAAAAATAATGGAGAGGGGTACTGGATATTGAACCCAGAGCCTTGATCATGCTAGGCAAGCACTCTGCTACTGAGCCACAACTCCCAGCTCTGAGTGTATTTCTGTTGTAGCACAATAAATCTTCTTTGCAATAAATTTAGGGTTTTTTTGATGAATTAATAGCTTTCATAATATAGAATATTTCACAAATATATGCACTCTCAAGTATTTTGTTTTCTCTCTTTGGTGTACAGAAGTTCGTTCCAAGATCAGGTGGAAACATTTTGAGGCCCAAGCCACAGGTAATTTTTTGGTGAAATTCTGTATGTATTTTTCATAAAACTAGTGGTTCAACAAAATTTTTTAATAAAAGTTATATTCAAAAAATATCCTTCTATCCATTCATCTGTTGAAGGGCACTTAGTTTGGCTCCATAGCTTAACTATTGTGAATTGAGCTGCTACAGACATTGATGTGACTGTAGTATGCTGATTTTAAGTCCTTTGGATATGTACTGAGGAGTGGGGTAACTGGGTCAAATGGTGGTTCCATTCCTAATTTTTTGAGGAATGTCCACATTGCTCTTCCAGAGTAGTTGCAACAATTTGCAGTCCCACCAACAATGTATGAGTGTACATTTTTTCCTCACATTTTACCAACATTTACTGTTATTTGTATTCTTGACAATTTCCATTCTGGAATGAGATGAAATCACTTTCTGGCACTTGCCAGTAAATGGATGGACGTGGAGCCAATCATCCTAAACAAACTAAGCCAATCCCTCCAAAAACAAAGGTTGAGTGTTTTCTCTGATATGTGGAAGCTAAGCTCCAATAATGGAATAGGGGAAAATAGTAGATTAGTGAACTAGTCAAAGGGAAATGAAGAGGGGGATAAGAAAAGGAAAGACAGTGTGCCATGAGTCAGACATAAATTTCCGATGTACATATATGAATGTACCAACAGTGAATCTTACCATTGTGTACATCCACAAAAAATTAATTAAAAAATAAAATATGGGGGCTGGAGATGTGGCTCAGCGGTAGCGTGCTCGCCTGGCATGCGTGCGGCCCGGGTTCGATCCTCAGCACCACATACCAACAAAGATGTTGTGTCCGCCGAGAACTAAAAAAAAATAAATATTGAAAGAATTCTCTCTCTCTCTCTCTCTCTCTCTCTCTCTCTCTCTCTCTCCTCTCTCACTCTCTCTTTAAAAAAAAATAAAATAAAATATGGGTAAATGGCAGAAAGATCAATAGAGGGAATGGAGCAGGGCTGGGGAAAGGGAAGAGAAAGAAGAAATACTGAGGACTAATTTGAATGAGATATATTCCAGGCTTTTATAATCATCTCAAAATGGATTTTACTGTCATGTATAACTAAAAAGAATCAAAAAAATATATCCTTCTAAATTCTGGACATTTTTTTAAAAACAAATCATTTCAGTGCATACTCTCAGTCTCTCCCCATTCACAAAACAGTGATATTTTATGTGCTTATATGTGTGTGAGTACATAAATTGATGTGGGTTTATATGTTTATGTCTATATTGGGCTAAAGTGTTTTTTTTTTTGAGAGAAAGGGAGACCATTTTTAATATTTATTTATTTATTTTTAGTTTTCAGCGGACACAACATCTTTGTTTTGTATGTGGTGCTGAGGATCGAACCCGGGGCCGCACGCATGCCAGGGGAGTGCGCTACCGCTTGAGCCACATCCCCAGCCCTGGGTTAAAGTTTTTGAATCAATATACTCTAACCCTTGGGCACCAAACCTGTTGTTCCATCAGCTTCTTTTCTTCCAAACTGGGTACTGATATTTACCCTAATTTTTTGATACTATCATCAGTCTCTTTCTTACCCTGGCCTAAAAGACCACTGATTTTGCTACAGAGTCAGTATATGGTTCTCACTCCAATTTTGTAACACACGGGAGCCTCTCTTTAGAAAGGAAAAAAAAATTCAGACATCTCTCACCTACAATTAACCTCCTGGCATTTAACCTTTCAGATCGTCCTCTGGCCCTTCTTCACAAAGAGGCATGTAACTAATCAATATTTCCCATCACCAGCTGGCTACCACTGTCACCCCCAAAGGTCATAAAAAGAAGGCAGAGGGTAAAAAAGAGGGTTCTTTTATTTGAGGGAAGGAGTACTTTCCTACTGGATAAGGACCAATAGAAAAGAGTCAATGACTGAACTCTTTTCACCTACATAATCCAGTGAATACAGACAACCTAAATCTCCATATGGTGCTCTCCATTTGTGGTCCAAGTTCAAAACTGCTAAAGTGGAAGGAACAGGGGGAGAGGAAAGAAATACTCTAATGTAACTTTCCTTCAACCTCTAGGATACATTCAAGAAAGTGTTAACCACATGAAATCTGGAAATAACCAAAATGACAAGAGAGTGGAAAATGAACAGTTTTTAAATCCTGATGGTTATTGGGATGTAGAAACAGGAATACAAGCAAACCAAAGAAAGAAAAAATATTCTAAAAATTTAGGGAGAGCCAACTGGTTAAATCCAAATCTGACTGTTCTTTTTTTGGTCAATGCTAGTAAGACCTATGAAATATTCTCAAGTATAGCCATAATTGCCATTCTGCAGCCGTCTTTTTTAAATATACTCTTATTTTTTTGAGACCATACAATGTAACATCTCTGTGTTAAAGAATAGTGTACATATTTTTTTCATTATGTGATAGGGACTAAAGTAATAATTCTTAGAACCGAGTCAAAGACTGAATTTTAAGTAACTAAAAAGAGAAACTAAAAACTTTATTCAAAGAGTTTTCTTTCCTCATATTGGTGATTCTATTAAAAATTGGAATAGGTTGAAAAGTGAACAAGAAGGTAAAAATATGAGGAAAGAAAATTCAGTCTAGCAGTATTGTGGTAGTCTAGAGCTTCTTGACATTAACATTTCGCTTGTAATTTTCAAAGGTGTCTTAAACTTTGTCAAGTGGAAATTGAATTCATGTCTTACCCCATGCTATTGTTTGGATAAGGTTTAAACGTTTTCCCCCAAAATTCACCTGTTAGAAGCTTGGTTCCCAGTGTGGCCATGATGAAAGGTGGCAAACACTTAAGAAGTGAGGCCTGGTATCAAGTCCTTGATGCACTGAGGGTATTGCTTATAAGAGGGAATTAGGGTAATTCTCACTGTCACTGAGTGAGTTCTTGTGAGCACTTCTTGTTAATAAATAATGAAACAAAAGAGCCTGTCCTCTTTCTTTGGATTCCTTGTTATGGCACAACAGCTCAGAAAACATACAAAGACCAAATTTGAAACAAATTAAAGAATTTTATTTTTTATCTATTCTTTCCTGGCCAAGGATGCTTCTGCCAGAATCCAAGCGACCTTCTGATAGAAATGCACTGGGATGTCTGTCGTTCCAATATTTAAGGAAGAAAACCACATCCTATGGAATCTGCAAATTGCAAGCAAGCAGGATACAAGGGCTGAGAAAAGCTGTTAGCAGAGCAGAATCAGACAACTACATCCTAGGTTCAAACACAGTTGTGGTTGCATACACTTGCAGGTATATAAAGCACAGAAAAACAATTTTTTAATACTTCTTAAAAACAGCTTATATAACAGTTTCACATGAGAACCATAAAGGTGGAGTCAATATGGCTATACTTACTCTTTTATTAATCTATATTTTCTAATCTATAACCTATAACTTATATTGATTAACTCAGACAATAACATGCCTGTATGCTGACGTCATCTTTTTGCCTTCCAGTGCTTACCGAACCAAGGAAGTCACACAATTTTTAAGTTTTCAGCATAGAAAACTATAATCTAAATAAACCTCTCAAAATAAAAAATAAAAAACCCAGAAAAATAGCTTTAGATATTTAATTATACTAATAGAAAATATAAACCTGTTCAAGCATCCCCATTGGGAAAATAGTCAACACTTCCACCATCTATATCACCTTTATTAATGTGAATTTCTAAATGTTCTCCAAGTTCATCTGCTTAACCTGGATCTTATTACTACCTTAATGCCAAATGTTATCTTCTCTAAACTTGATTAAGACAATACAGTTTTGAGCATTTTGTCCATATTTCTTTCTTTTTTTTTACTTTTCCATTGAATAATGCCATTTGAATAACTTTCCATAGCTGTTAGGGTAAATACCAGTTTCCTACATATTGGTTCAAGTCATTGCATGAAGGGATCCCTCTCCCAACAGCCTCATTTCACATAGGTCTTTCACTCATGCCCTGCATTGGTGTGACTTTTTTATTTCCAGTCATGCCACACATTTTCATGTATTGATGGAAGCTTTCCACTTCTCACTTAGCCTGGTTGAATTCTTTCTCTCCTTATAGCTCTCACCTCAGTTCTTCTCTCTTTTGGTTCATTGTCCTTGACCTTCCTTATTGACTCAGGCATCTCTAGTATGTGATTTCATAACCTAGGGTACTACTCACTCACAACACAATGGGCTCCCCCAAATGCCACCTGAAATTTCTATCACATATCTCAAGTTTGCTATTCAGTGGACTACATACCACTGAAGACACAGATGGCTGTCAAAAATTCTCCTTTTATTAAAGAAATCTCATGTACAAAGAAAAATCTGTATTTGTGAAAGGAAAAGAGAGCAGATACAAGTAGTATGATGGGTCTTATATCTACCTTTCTGCCTAAAAAGATATTTTTATAAGAAGAAGAGATTGAGGTTCTGAGACCTGGCCCAGAAAGAGGTGGCCACAGGTGGCTGTTACCCGGAAGACTTCATGTGCCTCATGAGGTGAACCTGTTTTACTGTGTTCCTTCTCCTCTCAGCATTCCATGGTCTGTTCCACCTCCCCAGAAGCCTAAGTCCCTATTCTTTAAAGTTCACCATCTTACTTCTCTTCAAATCTCATACTGTAAGTGTGTTGCTTCTTTATTTAAGCACATAATAACATTTGTATATATTTTTCAGAGTTAATCTGTCTGTAGTTAATGGGTTTCATAGACTAAAACTGTTGAAACTTGAGAAGAAAAAAGAGTCAATTAAAAATTTCCCTACACACTTACTATAGACATAGTGTTATATATATTTCTGTAATCATTTAGTTACTATTCTTCTTTAGGTCATAAGTGATAGTGAGCAAGGACTCACTGCCCAGAGCACATAGAGGCAATGCTGTGATAACTAGTTTTTGCAAAACAAAACTTTACTATGAGATCATTCAGCAAGGAGGCCAGAAGCACCACAAAAAGCTCAAATCTACCTACTCAATCACATATTATTAGAGTAATTTATAGAAAGGTAGAAGGGAGAAGTCTTTTGTTGATTGGATTACAAGAAGGGGAGTGTTAGGATTCATTTGCAGAGGTAGAGCCCTTGTAGGTGTCATGTTTCATTTTTGGAGCAGTTGCCGTATTTTGCAAAGGGGATTTTGAGATTGTGAAGTCAAAAATCATTGGCTAAATGAGCTGGTTTCTGTAAAAGCTCATTCTTGGAAACTATCCCTGAGTGAATTCTGAATGTTTAAAAACAAAACACAACAAAACAACAACAACAACAACAACAACAAAAAAAACAGCTTAAGTATTCTCTTATTTATCCAGGTCTTGGTCAATATTATAAGATCTTTTAATTCAGAAACTCTATAGTACCACTTACTGATGCAGAGAAATAAACTTATGGAGCTGGAGTAATCATGAGATTCTGCAGCCACCAGTTCTTGTGCTCTTGCAGAAATTATTTCAGGTGAGTTGCACATAGAAACAGACAGGAGATTATTTGGGAAAGTCAGAGTAAGAAACATAAGGACACAGTACAGGAATCAAGAAGCGCAGTCAATCTCTGAAGAGAGTAGCATGGCCCTTGCAGATTGGAGGTTTTTAAGGCTTTGAGTTTCTGACCTTGTTCTATTCTCCTATAACCTTTTAAGTAGTTAATTATCCATTGGTATAACTTTTAGCAGATTTGCTATGTAAAGGTCATGATAATCTAGACACAGGGGCAGATGTGATCTGGTTTCAGTGATTAAGGGAGGATCCTGTTGATCTGGTACAAGAACTAAGGGTGATATAGTCTGGAACCAGTGGTTCCTTTAAGGGATTATGTTTAACTGTGGCTGGGGAAGGTGGGACATTCCAGCACCTATTTTCCAGATGCTTGCCTGCCTGGTAAGACTCCCTGAAGTCTTAGTGTTATGACTCATGGAATTTTCTTAATGCATTTATCTGATGCCTTTCTTGGACTTTTCTTCTCTTTATTCTTTCTTCTGGAGAACACCTCTTCATGGCTGACCAACCCCATCTAACATTTGCCAATGTTTCCTTAGTGTCTGGCACAGACCTGGTATCTGGTAGGTACTCAAATATCTGCTGATTGAATGAATGACTTAAAGAAAATACCACAGCTAAAATGTATTCTTGGGAGGTATGAAATGCTGTTGTAAATGGTATGGAAAGGTCAGCATGAGCAGTTTAGCCAATAAAGAGAAAAAGAAGATAGGTCTCAGTGAGCAAAGACCATAGGTAAGTATCAAGTTTATATGCATTACTTATACTTGAAGTATTGCTAAAGACATCAAAATTGTAAAAGAGTGCATGTAGAATATACTTTATACATAAAGATTTATCCATTTTTTAAAAGTTTTTTTAATGATATGAATAAAATACATTTCAAAATTGTCATAACGATGTGGCAATTACATCAGCATTTGTGGCCTTAGATTGAATAGATTCTGTAAGGAATATCTACTGCTAACTGATGTACAAACAATTATCTCTCTGTTTGAAAATGCAAGATAGCTGAACTAGAGTTATTGATTTTCAGGTAGAAATTGTAAATTTCTGTCTGAAACAAAATCTCATTCTAAGGAAGCTTCAGTAATAGCCCTATGTTGAAACTGAACAGTAAGAAAAGGTTGATGACAAGTTTTACATTTGTATTGCACATACACAAACATTATTTCTTTAAAACAGCTTTCTATTCTTGTGTCTTATTGGCAGAAACATGGTATATGCTATATTTCTACCTGTAATGGCATATTTCTTCCCTTCTTTTATTGTTAAGTAAAATAATAATAATAAAAATGAAGACAAAGGAAAAATGGGGCCAAAGGATTTCTCTTTGTTTGATTTTAAAAAAATCATTTTAAATCTATTTGTTCTTCTTTGTGTTACCACAGTACATAATGACAGTACTTGGAATTAATGTACATCCACGTGCATTACAATGGGTATTCACTGTAGCTTAGCAACAGCTAAGGTGGCTTCTTCAGCTTGTTGATTTCCATTGCTGGACCTGGGAGGCCACAGAAAATTCAATTTACTCTAAATTTCTTATGTTATCTGTTCAATGTTAATTTTTTGTTTACAGAAAGGTTTTTTTTTTCTGTGAATTGCCATTTAGAATTCAACAAGCTGTGTTCTACACAGTAGAAGATGTTAGCCATTTCTGTTTTTCTTTTTCCTTTCTTTTTTTTTGAGATGGGGGTGGGGGTTGTTGAAAATAAATTCCCTGTCTGTTCTTTCCTACTCACATATGTTCTCTTCTTAATCTATGATGGTTTCAAAACAGAAGAAATAGTGTATCAACTCATATATTTAGGAAAGATCTTTAATGTATGGAAATTTCCTTATTCCATGTGAAATAAGTATGAAGGAAAGCATAGTAAAGAGTGTATGCAGAAAAAGAGAAATTGAGTTACAGAACTCTGAGGTCAAAATTAGCACCCTTTGTCTTTGGGTGACTGGTATAGGTCCCAGAACCTTAGATATTCTGATTATGGTTGGCAGCCAGAAGATCCACAAGATTGTTAGTTTTTAGTCTAACAAGTCTAACATTGACAAAAGTGTTTTAAACTTATATCAGCATGTTCCCACAACAAATATTTATACACACACACACACACACACACACACACACAAACACACACACACTAAGTAAATCATGAAAAAATTAAGTTCAATTTTGAATATTATTTTACTTAGCTTTCCCTTTGCTGTGACTAAAATACTTGACACAAACAACTTACAGGAGGAAAAGTTTAATCGGAGCTCAGGGTTTCAAAATTCTCAGTCCATAGAAGGCAGATTCCATTGCACAGAGCCTACAGGGGAAGGCCCAGTGGTGGAAAGCCTCACAGCTCTTTGCAGGGTCAAGAAGCAGAGGTAGAAAGGCATAAACCAACCTCAGGGAAGATCCACTTTTCCAGGGCATGCCCCTAGTGACCCACCAACTCCAGCCATTCCTCACCTTCCTACAGTTCCTACTCTGTCAGTCCATTTGAACTAGGAATGATTGATTTGGTTATAGTTCTCATAATCTAGCCATTTCTTCTCTGAATATTCCTGCATTAACAGGAGCTTTTTATTGCACACCTCACATCCAAATCATGACAAATATGAACAAAAATGAACCAAAGATTAACCAAACACACACACACACACACACACACACACACACTATGATTTATTTTACTATCAGAGAAATATTGATGTGTGACCATAAATTAAGGATACTCTACTTGAAGGAATACTTGGTGCTATTTTCAACAATTTTATTGAGACATAATTTATAAAACAGAAAATTTACCCTCATAGAGTGTACAGTAAAATGGTGTTAGTATTGTCATGGAGTTATGCAACTGTCACCAAAAATGTAATTTTGAAATATTATGTCATTCTCCAGTATAAATTTTTTTCTTATTAATGGTCACTTCCAGAATCCCTAAAGATATTTATTTTCATTGAAGATGTAAAGCTAGTGACCTTTCCCATGCCTGAAGGGGATTATTTGTAGTCCATAGCAACAGTTCTGCTTTCCTTCCAGAAGGAAGTGCAGTATTTGTCCACTGACCTATGTATACTCTGATCCTTAAGATTGGAATTCTTCATTTTGTTACAACCACAAATGTGCATGTTGATATCTTTGCTCATAGTGTTATCCACTGGGGAATATTGACATAATGACACAATGGAATGTTCTGTTAGCAATTAAAAGTCAGTCTCTAAACTAGGGGACTCTTTGTTGTGTGTGTTTGCGTGTGTGTGTGTGTGTGTAATTCTCTTTTACATTCTTATTTTGCATTAAATACATATTATCTAGTGTAGCATTTTTATTTTTTAATAATTTCAAAAGCTTATTCTTTTATTTTCTCAGTGTTTGCTCAAAGGCTTACAATATACACTTTTACAAATCATAATCTAATTTAGACTTATTCTAACTTAATTCCAGCAAGCTATAGGAACTATACCTCTATAGTTCTTTTGCTCCTTTCTTTTATTGTGTAATTATGTATTAATATTATTAGCAATATTAATTGTTGCATTTATATTTCAATATTACAAACCAAAAATGCATTGTTATAAATATTAATTTAGTTAAATGATTTTTAGAGAAACTGAGAAAAGAAAGAAGATTATGTATAGCCATAGATTTTTTTTTATTAATACACTTCTTATTAATCCTAATTATATACATTCAGTGCATATTCATGTTTACTGACTGGTGTCAATTGCTTGTTTCAAAACAGCTTTGTTTGCATTTGTCTCTTATATGCTTTCATGGTCAAATATAATACATTTCTGTCTGTTATAGAATCTATAATACAAGTATACATCAAACTACAATTACATTATATTGTTTTATCTATTGCATGTAAATAGGTTGAGGAGAAAAAAATATGTTATTATAATGTCTTTATAATTACCGACACAATTACCCTTACTGACATTCTTTGTTTCTTCTTGTGTTTTGGAATTTTTGTCTGATATCACTTGTTTTCAGTCAGAGAAATTTCATACAGTTATTTTTAAGGTGGATCTACTAGAAACAAATTATTTTAGTGCTTGCTTATTTGGGACTACCTCTATTTTGACTTCAGTTTTGAAATGTAGTTTTGCTGAATATAGTACTCTTAGTTGACAGATTTTTACTTTAAATAGTTTGAATATATTATCCCTCTGCCATCTGGCCTCCATTTTGTTCTAACAAAGTCAGATATTTATGTTGTTGTTGCCCCATTGTATCAGTTGAGTTATTTTATACCATTTTCAAGATGGTCATTGTTTTTCAACATTATGAGTCTGATGATCTGGGTATGGGTTTCCTTTCATTATCTTAACTGAAATTTATTGAATTTCTTGGTCATCTAGATCTATGATTTTTAACTCAAATTTGGGAAATTTCAGTTATTGTTTCTATAATAGGTTTTTTTTTTTTTTGGTTATTTTCTCTCACTTTGTTTCTCTCAAGGTGCTTACACGGACTATACATTTTTTTCCTCCCAGAGGCTTTGTTTATTTTCCTTCTTCTTCTTCTTTTTTTAATCTCATGCCTTAAAATGCATCATCACCATCCTGCTATCTTCACATTGACTGATACTTCTGCCCTCTCAAGTCTGCCATTGAATTTTTTTAGTAATTTTGCATTAGTACTTTGCAAATTCATAATTTCCTTTTTAAGTAAGTTCTATTTTATTTATACATTTGTTTAGTTTCCTGAATTTTTTTTAACAAATGATATTCTTTAGGTATTTGAGCCTATTTATAAATACTGCTTTGAAATTCTGTCTGCTCAGAGTAATTTCTGGGACATTTGTATGCATTTTCTTTCATTTTCCCCTGTGTATAGTCATGCTTTTCTGCTTTTCTCTGTCTCATAACTTACGTAAATTGCATATTTTAGAAACTATAATGGGGTAAGTCAGGATTCTGGTCTTCTCTGCCCATAGGACTTGTTGTTTGCTTATTTATTTTTATTTTTATTGACATCTCATGGTTGTTGTCTTTTTGCACCAGCTGTATGTAGCCAGTGATGTAACCCATTCATGCCCCACAATCTCCTAAATGCCAAGCATTGATTTGGAAGACCAAAAGTAAGTTCTTGATAAATTATTTGTGGAAGTAGTTTATGAAAAATATTAATTAAAAAAAGATTCATCTCTTACAGCATGGGATTTTAGATTCATGTTTGAACCAATAAAATGAAAGAAAATGAAATGTCATTTGACCCAATTTAATATATGCACATGTACATTGCATTGTACACTGATAAAAGTTTCTTTTTCTCTCTGTGAAAATAAGAAATTCCCATAAGTAATGCTTTTAAGGTATTCACAATTTGCCTGTGTTTGTGTGTTCTATTTTTGAAATGACTATATTATAGAATCTGGATTTTTTCTCTGTTGAGCATTTCTTTTGTAACAGTATATATTATTATCAAGATTCCTGCCAACACAGAAAAATATTATATTCTTTTAAAAAATTTCTTCACAAACTGATTAAAAAGATTGGAAAAGACCTTTCCAGAAGTTCTTTTTTCTTGCTTCCCCACCATGGCTCCTTGAAACAAATTTAACTTGGTTGTTTCTACAAATTTTCTTAAATATTTGTTTTTGATTCACTGTATAATAGGACAGAGAAAGATACAAAAAAAGAGGTAAAGATGGGAGTAAGATGACTAGGGATTAGGTGTTGAGTGGGATAATGCTTCAGGAAGAGAAATCTCATTGATAGGGTAGCAGAGGATTAAAATGACCTCAGAATAATAATCAAAAAATAAATCATATAAAATAAGACATCACTACTATGTAATAAACTAGAAATCTTTAATTGAAGAGAAACTAAAATATTTCCTTCACTTGAAAGATATATACCCTCTGACCGACCAGCAGAAAAGGACAGAAACAAAATACAATTGTCAAAAAAAAAGTGAAGCAAACTTTTCTAATAATAAAGATAATTATCACAGTGAGGATACTTTAGAAATAAATACAATGAATGCTCTACATAGAAAAACACATGGTATGTTTCCTTGGAGGAAAAAAATATATTAGGGGAAAACCACTGATAAACAAGGGTGATTCAGCCCAAGAAGCTAAGAAGACAAGCAAAGGTGATGACCTAAATTCATCCTAACTCGAATGGTATAATTTAAAGTAGACATAGACTTTGAAAAGACAGATAAAATAAGCAAAGTTTTGAAATAAATGATGCAAAGGGAGAGTAGTGACAAAAGAACATAAACAATAAGAATGAGATGTACAGTTACATATCTGCAATTATTCATTTAGGGAACAAGTGTTGAATCTCTGTTGTACATTAGTCATCACTGTGTGCATTAGTTCCACAGTTGCAAAAGGACAAAATCCCTCTCTTTGTGGAATTTGAAAACTAGCCTGTAGAGGTAGAAATAAATCAATAAGGTGAATTATTAAAATATATCATAGATCAGATGTTAAGAAATATTCTTGAGAAAAAGTAATTTTTAGATATGATAGGAAATGAAGATCTCACTGAGAAGTAAATGCCTAAAGACCTAAGGAAGTGTATGTGAATATCATTGATAGATCTTGGGGGAAAGTATTTTATGAAAATCAAACAGCTCCCTGATTTAGGAGTTCTCTTGTTATGTTTGAGAGAAAACAGAAAATCTCTATAGTAGAATTGAGCAGAGGTTAGTGAGCACCAGAAAATGAATCTAGAGAAGCAATCAAGCACCTGATCTAAGTGACCTTGTAGGTTATTTTAAGGACTTGAGGTTCAGTTGAAATGAGATAAGACAGCCAGTAGCAATGAAGAAATATATCCTAACAGGATTTTTAAATCTGAACAAAATTCAAGGTTGTTTTTTTTTGTGTTGAAAATAATGAGAAATGATAGGTTCAGAAGCAAAGAGACTAGTTGAAGAACTATTTAAATAACCCAAGCAAGAAAGAAAAGTGACTTTGACCATATTAGAATTAAAGAAGAAAAAGAAATGAAAATTGTTTGATCATGTGTATATTAGAATGATAAAAACCAATGGAATTTTCCAGTTTACTGGAGGTAGAGTAAAAGAGAAAGAATGAAGACAAGATTGACTCTAATATTTTGTTCTTGACAAAATATTGAAGAATTGAAGAAACTTGAAGAATTGCAACGTAATCTACTGATATGTGGGAAGTTATGAAAGTAAAAAAAAATCAATGGATGGGATTTTAGGGCTTGGTTTAGGATATAAATTGAAATGTCCATTAGATAGCAAAATGTAAATTTCATGAGTATGTGTTTAAGTATGTTAGTCTGGAGTACACGACAGTTCACTACACTGTAGATTCAGGACTAAATAGCAAATATATGATATCAAGATCAGCAAATGGATAAATGTAAGAGGAAAGGTTTAAGTCTGGTTATTTTAAAAAATAGAAAAAGGATGATAAGGAATAGTCCACTAAGTATACTGAGAAGGGGTGACCACTGTGTTAAAAGGAATGCCAATTGACTATGTGTCATGAAGGTCAAGCAAACCTCTGAGAGAAATGACTGTTGTTTTCAGTGAACAAGCTAGTAATCTTCAAGAGAGATTAAAATCTTTAAGACAGATCACTAGCTTGTTCACTGAGTAGTTTTAATGTTGTGAATCAAGAAAAGGTTTAAGGGAGAATTTTAGAAGAAAACTAGAATATGGTAAACAGGAAATTTTCTAATTGTAATAAAACAAAGAATATAAATATGCTGGTCTAGAGAGTTATATTTGGTATAGAGAAGAATTTTTAAGAATAATTAAAATGATACCATTTTTGTATGTCTCTGAGAAGAATAAAATCGAGCAGGAAATTGATAATGGAAGAAAGAGGAATTTTTGGATGACAACTTGGTAAGATGGGCTAAGATACAGAATATACAATAATTTCATAACAACAAGACAGAAGATAGACTCTGATTCTACAGGTAAGGTAAGTGTATAAAGATAGCAATAGGAAAATATAGAGCTTCATCTTGACTGTATTGTTTTCTCAGAGAAATAAAAACATAAGTTAGTGCTATCAGTTGAGTGTGCCTGCAATGTAGGCATACAATAACTGGTTGGAAGAATGGAAAAGTACTGAGAGGATAAAGAATACTTGACAAGTCCTCTTATGGTTCGTGAGCATGGGTTTAATATATAGATAACTAGGGAAATCATAAGTCTTTGTGCAGTCACATTCAATTTTGTGAGTGACAAAAGATATTAAGTGAAGAGTTAGAAAAAACCAAGGTTTGACTTAGCTAAGTAAATACAGCACAGTGAGAGAAAGATAATGAAAGTAAAGAAGATACTTATATTGACTAAGGAAATAAATTGAGAACAGAAATAAATGAATACATGATGGCAGTGAGATACGGTGACAAGATACTCAGAGATAGAAGATCTTGCTGGGTTATATAATTTACAGATGCAGAGTATCAGAGGAAGTAGATTGAAAAGAAGTGACAGTTGGAGGAGTTAGAGATGCAGCTCAGTAGTAGAGTTCTTGCCTATGTCACACAGGGCCTGAGTTTGGCCCTCTGCTTTGGGCAGGGAGAAGTGGCAGTTGAAGCATAGAATGGATGAAATTAAAGTAATTAAATATTTTTAATTATAGGTAATAATAAGGCAAAGATAGAACAATAAAATTGAAGAAAATATGGAAGATATGATAAAAATAATCATGTGTATAGTTATATGAAAATGAATTTGCAAACACAGAAGGGTTGTTGAACATCTAAGAAAACAACTTACATTTGACTCAAAATGTATGGGAGACATATCTTTAATTTGACTGAGTAATGACATGTGAGTACTTAATAATCAACAATAAAAAAAGGAGTTGTCTCTGAGATATTTCATGGACATATTCTGACTAATCTTCAAATTAAATGCCCATTAATAAAGAATGATTCACTCATCATGGTGCTTCATGTGCATTTATGCAAATATACCTGCATATTTTATAATATATATATATATATATATATATATACAGTATTATATTTTATATATGTGATATATAATATATATGGCTACTAGAAGAATAATGTGTTTGCATAACTTGAAATATAAACTGAAAACAATACATTTGTGAGTAAAACAGTACTATCAAAATAATGAACTACAACACACTATAATTTGTCTTGAAGAATGTATAAATATATGTATAACATTCTTAGGGACACAAAAGTTTTTGAAGTTATTCTCTTGAAAATAAATTTGGAAGACTGCAATAAAATAAAGAGCTATAATTTTTCAATGAATACACATTTACTTATGTGAACATTTTACCAAGTATATGCATGTTATTTTGTGACAAACTTTCATAATTAAAACACTTGCACTATATATTCTCCATATATATATATATATATATATATATATATATATATATATATATATTTATATGTCCCAAAATTATGTGACAGAAATTGATAATATTTAACTGTGGTAATATTTAACTAAATTTAGTTTTGATTTTAACAATTATTTGAGATATGTCTTTCAGTAAGAGATTAATCAATGCACAATCACATATTTACAAGCAGCATAACCATAAAGGGATTTTTTAAATACTGACAATGTTGGCTTTGGATATTTCAATGAGCAATGTCAAAAAGTTCCTTGACAAATTATGCATAGTGTTTGAGAATCTTGATACCTAATGGTGGCATGATTATTATTTTAAATGTTTTATTACATAGCAATTTGTATTAACTACAGAAAAATGAAAATAAAATTAAGCAGACTGACAGTTTGAAGGAATAGTATAAATGTACAACTAGAGATATTAGGGAACTAACCTTTTTCCATCAAGGCTCCTAGTATCTAGACATTCTGATTGCTAGTTAAAAAGTCTCACCTCTCAATTCTTGCATGTTGCATTCTAGAAGCACTGTCTACCTACTCATCTTAATTTATCAGAGCACATAGACAATATACGTCTCTCATGCAAAAGACTTCTAGCCCTGAAAACTCAAAGTAGCTTGACCTTCCTTTGGATAACCATGCTATCTTCTACAGTATACTCCCACAATGGTAACTTGAACAGAACTCATAAGGAATCTATTTTCTGGGCAAAATCTACTTTTTTCCCCTAATACTCATGTGCCTTCACTTCCCATAAGTCTCCATTGAAAAAAATATCAATTTTTCTTCTGAATTTTCCCATTCTTGAATTTGTTTCTCATTCTGAAAACCATGGTGACTCATTTCAAATAAAAATTGTAAGTCATCATTTTCTCCACACTCTAAGGCTGGAAAAAATAGGAGGTTCTACTCTCTTGCATATTAAAACAGAGTTTATACTCCAATTTAAAAATTTAATATTGTTGGGTAAGTATTGTACTCCCTAATGGAATTCATGCAATGCATTTCACATTCCACAATCTCATCAGATTTCTTAGCACTATCATCTACAGTTTATTTCTAGAATATGCTCCTTATTCTTGTTTAACAGAGGAATATATGTCATGTTTGGGTTAATTTCTTCTTTTGTCTATTCATGCAACATAAGGGCTTACTCTGCCCTCTGCAAAATATCAATATTTTACATTGAAGCAAGAATAGAATATAGCTTCCCCATTGAGGGATCCAAGACTGTTGGAAAACACATATGTAAGCAATATATGCCTCATAGTAACTGTTGTGAAGGGATATGTACTACATATGCTGCAGGCACAGAATTGGACACAAAATAATTCTGGTATAAAGCTATACAGATTATCAATACACATTGGCATACATTTTGAAAAGAATATTTCAAGCAAGCCATGAGTATGTGAAAAGTTTGCCTATGTTGAAACAGGATATCAGGTTCAAGTAATTTCAAGTACTTATTTATGATCAAATCAGGAAATGACATTTACAACTGCAAGTCAACTTGGGAAACAGTATAATGTGGCTCAGAGTATGAATAATTGGATCAGTTCAAAAATTTTTTAGGAACAAAATTATGTATAAAATGAGACAGGAGCATTGAAAGAGTAAGGTGATACAGTATAAATAAGGAGCTAAATGGAGAAATTTGGAGATTCATTAGGTACAACAGATGAGAAAGATAAATGGGTCAATATTGTTACTATTCTCTGAAATTTGAAAGTAGGAAGAAAGGCCATTTCTTGAAGGACAGATATTGAGTTCTATTCTGGCTACATTGAATTTGAGGTGCAATTTAAACACTCAGCAGAGAACTTGTAAGCTTTTGAATATCTTGTGCCACTAAATATAAGATACTTTCTCCTTTTAAAAATAAGAAAATAAAATTAAAAAATAAAAAAAGACTTTTAGGTTTGAATCTTTACCATACCTCTCATATTAGGAGGATATTTTATTTTATTTAGTTTCTCAATTACTTAATTTGCAACATCAAAATGTCATTGAGAGAACATACATTACCCTGTAATGACTTCAATCAATGCTAATTTGGGATACTTACAGAGGTCATCAATAGGAAAGTAAAAAAGGAAGCAAAGACAATTAATACCAATTAGTCATTATTTCTGCAAGTGTGACCTCCCATGTTTAAAGGCTGCATATCATTATGAACCAAGGTCTTAAATAATTTAAAGAAGTATTAGGAGAAAGGATTACACAAAAAAAATTACAAAGACATCCCCAGAAGAATGTCAAAGCAAAGATACTCTAATGTCATACCAAAAGCTTACTTGGGGATTTGGATAAAATTTATAGTGACAGTATAATAAGAGGATTCAACATTGACCACTCCACAAATAATATAGATGCTCATGGAGAAATCCACGTGATATAAATCCCAAAATGTCATTCTGATAGAGTCTGGTATTGAAACTTAAGTTTGAATAAAATCTTTTCATTATTATTTCATATAGTATATGGTTTTAAATATGTATGTATAAGTAAATTAAATATTATGATTAGACTTTTGAATATTTAAACTACAGTCTGAGACTAGAGTACATATTTAGAATTCCCTTTGGGAGTATGGGAGATTACCTTCTCTTCCAGCATCTATATTAAATAGATCAAGATCTCCCAATTGTGACATATACCACATGTGTGCCAAATAAGGATGTGAAGTACATACCAAATGTATTGAATTATTAGCCTTCATTTTCTCATCTTATAAATTTTACCCAAACTCAGTTCATGCAGTTTAATCATTTGAAGTTACTATTTTCCCTACTATTTCAGTTTCCTGCTGGAATGCAAGCCCTGCCTCAGGATCACATAAAATGGCTGGAGTCCCCAGTGCTGAACATCTTATTATCTCCTGCCTAAGGTACTGTGTTGAAAAAACATATTTCTAGCTACCATTTCTTTCCTTTAAATTAGGTGTGTCTCTTATGGGTTCAGAAGACAACTACGCTCTTAACATAGATGCTGGAAATGGCCACATACAACTGCTGCTGTGTTTGATCCACAAATTAAAACTTTCCAGTTGTTGTGGTTGTCATTGCAGGTTGATAATGAAGCATGAAGCTTAAGGTGCTGTGGAGAAGATTCCTGCAATCACTGTAGAGAGCCTCCTAACACTAGGGAAAAAAGTGGCAGAGAGAAAAAGAGACTGGGCCCATGAATGATACTTTGAACCCTTCAAAATCTTGAAGTCTGCTGATCCGCTAAGTTTCTTGCTATGCAAACCAATGAACTCCTGTATTATTGAAGCTATTTTGAGTCAATTTTCTTTTATATGCAATTCAATTCAATTGTATTAATTTTTAACATTCTGCATTCTTCCTTGAATTTAGTCATTTTCTTTTACCCACCATAAAGGTATTTTTATTGCTCCTACTTCTACCTTCAGGCACTTCACAGCCTAGTTTGTATGGGTATAACACTAAGGTCCATTGACTTTCTGTGTGTCTATACTTTATGTCATGTCATTTGTGTTAGTTATTTGTCTCTGCGAACAAAATACCTTACGCTAACATCATACAGGAAAGATTTATTTTGCTCACAGTTTCAGAGGTTTGGGTCCAGTGTCAGTAGGCCCCATTGATTAGGACTTAAGGCTGCTTACTGCAGCCAAGAAGAAGACAAAGAGGAAGGGGCCATGGGTAAAATATAGTTTCCAAGGGCATTCCCAGTGACCAACTTCCTTCAATTTAGAGTTCCTGATAATACCTTCAAATTATTAATCCAAGGATGATGTCAAAGCCCTAATTATCCAATCACTTCCCCCAAGGCCCACCTCTGAACATTGCTACATTAGAGACAAAGACTTCAAGAGTGAGTCTTTGGGATATACTTCATATCCAAATTATAACAACATACACAGCTTTCATAGTCTTATTTTATTTAAATTCACAACAATATCCCTAGGCATTTCCTGTACCACTGTCTAGGCTCCACCAATGGTTTCTTAAGCACATTTCTTTCATTCTTTGTGGTTTCTCTATGTTAGCCTTTGAATCTGATATGTCCCTGGACACATATAATAATATAATCTTACAGTACTCACCTCAGATTTCAATTTTACCAGGAACCTGACTTTCCCATGTGGAGAAAGTTATTTACCTCACTATGTTTCTATTGTATTTTTGGACTTTTCATTACTAGTTAATGTTTTGTTTATATATATATCTATATATGCATACTACATTATATGATCTTTAATGGCAGAGATTATATTTTATTCATCTTTATTTTCTAGGATCCTAGCATACTACTTGGACAATACCTATGTGTAGCAAACAAAATAAGTGCTAGTTGGAAGAAATAGAGGACAAAGAGAGAAAAATAAAAGAAGAAACATAAAATAGCTTTTTTTTTTGAGAGAGAGAGAGAGAGAGAGAGAGAGAGAGAGAGAATTTTTAATAATTATTTTTTAGTTTTCAGCGGACAGAACATCTTTGTTTGTATGTGGTGCTGAAGATCGAACCCGGGCTGCACGCATGCCAGGCGAGCGTGCTACCACTTGAGCCACATCCCCAGCCCAAACATAAAATAGCTTTTTTTTGAAGAAATGAAATATGAGCATAGGAGATAGTTTTTATAAATGCGGAGTATATCCAGTACTAATCACACGTGATAGCAAAGAGATGATTCATGAAATATAGAAATATTACTCCACTATTGATAACAAATATAGTTCACTATTTCATCTGTTGCATGATAAATAGTAAAATGCATGTTATTCATTTGAGGGTTATAAAAAGAATTATACTTTTAGCTTAAAGTTCAGTGTATAAAGAAAATCCTAAAGTATGACTTTGAAGATTCAATTTGATCAAAAACATCTTTTTAGCAATGAATTGGGAAACATCAGAGTGCAGAATACCACAGGAACCATATAGATTCATTGACAGAGGATGGTGATGTCTAATGGTGACCATGAACATTTGTAGAAATCAGTCCATAAAATCACAGAGAATATTCTGAATTAGAACAACAACAATTTCTTCTTGGATTGTAGTTTTTGTAAATATATTTTTCAACCAATTATGAAATAATTGGAAATAATTTTTGGAAACCAGTTATTTTCCCCCTATAGTTTGAATATGGTTCAACCTTTCTGAGACTCATACTGTGTGTTTAATCTCCATTGTGAGGTGGAAACTTAAGAGGGTGGAAACTTAATCTGACTATGGTGTTTACAGCAGGTTTGGGGGTTATTAGGAATGGATGAGGTCATCAGGTGGAGCCCCTATAATTGAACCCTAGTGACTTATAAGAAGTCGTCTCTGGCAATGTAAAGATCCGAACTGACCTGAGACTCTACTAGCACAAAGTCTATCACCGAATGTGACCTCTTGATTTTTAATCAGAACTGTGAGCTAATATAAACTTGTTTTTTTAATTATTTATCCAGTCTGTAGCATTTTTTTGTGAACAACAACAACAACAAAAGACTAAGGGAACCCCTTTCTCATTGTATGAACAGGATATTTCTTTGTATAATTTCAAAGTTTTTAAATTTAATATCAGTTACTAAAATTCTCAACAAGTGTAATTGACAGAAAAAGTCATTGTGCCTTTAATTTAGGGGTATTTTTTTAAGTATTCCAGGGGTCAACTGGGCTGATTATACCTATAAATATCTTTACCTGGTATAGAAAACTAATACTCAAAAAAGAATAATTGGAGGATCTCTAGTAGTATGACAGAAGCTGTTAAATCTCTTATTAGTGGCAATGAGCAAATCCATGTATTTCAGCCTGGGTCTGTTCCTCCCTTCCACAGAGTCATAACCTACTGTGGCTGTACCTGCATAACTGAGTAATAAATAATCTCCCAGAGTCAATAACACTTGAAATTGAAAAAGTAATATTCAATTAAAGTAAGTTCCTATAAAATTCAATTATAATAAAGTTCAAAAGACATATATCCTTCTGTAATTCCTGTTTTGATTAATGGAATTATTTTGCAAAGTCATCCTGGACTCCTCCCTCTCTCTACTTTCTAATTATCTCTCTACTCTCCATACACATTGCCTCTACATTTTTACTAACACTCTGCTGCATATATAAATTGTTTGTCAAATCTATTCTTGTTCCTTGCAAATCTGTTTTCTGTATGTGACTTTCAAACTTCATCACTATCTCAATGGGTCAAAAATTAAGTCCTATTTTTACACTTCAAATGCTCCTCCCTCAAGGTTTCCATCTTATTAAAGGACAAGCCCATTTCTCAATTGATTGGCCAACAAAAAACTCTCATACTGCCTCATCATGCACATTAGACTTAACTTTTTGATTATGCCCATCAATAAATTCTATCTCATGTCACTGACAGCTCATATCCAACTCATCATTATATATTGCCTAGTGTGTTGACATAGTCCTTTATTTAATTCTTCATTTGCTTCCATGGTTAAATCGCTGCACTCTATTATACAAACACTACCTGGAACATTCTTTTGGGCCTCTGATCATATCATTTTCTACTTTCAATTTTCAATGGTTTTCCAGTCTTAACAAGTTGCAAGCACCTGTATACTCCTTCATTGTTGCAGTTCTGAACTTATCTCCTAATATTACTTCCCCTTAACCCACTTCCTTACAGCTACCTTGGCCTCTTCGCTATTTTTTTGTACAAGCCAAGCATATCACTAACTCAGGGTCTTTGCACTCACTATGTCCTCAGCTTGGAACACCCTTTCCACCTGACCATCTCTGCTCTATACATAAATATCCCATCGTCAAAATGTTCTCCCCTGAAACTTCTAAAAATGAACTTGCCTCTCTCATTTTCTGTCCTTTACCACATTTTGTGTTTTATTCACTGTATTTATGACTACCTGATATTTATTTATTTCCTAATTTAATTTATTCCCTCAATAGAATATATGTTCCCTATGAGCAAGACATTAATTTATGCTGTTCATTATTGTATATCTGGGTGATGATGGGATAGTGTTTGGCAGGTAATGGAAATTTATCAGGACTTCTTGACTTTTTAAAAGTTCTTTACAAATAATCTTTCTAATATATGTGTGTGAGCTTGTAATTATGCATTGGGTGTATAAATAAAATCATGTTGCTCATCAATTTAAAAACTAGTCATTGAGATTGATTCTCAGCATGACAATATGAAAAGCTTTGGTGACATACTCTCCAGTCAAACTTGAGAAAATGTTAATAAAACTTAAAAAATGCTTAAAAGTCTTTGGAAATGGTACTGAGAGCAGATGCCTAATCTATTCCCCCACAAACAATAACAACAACAAAAAAACCCTATAAGAGTTTTGTAAGAAAGGCAAGAATCTGTGGTATTTAAAATAATCTGTAGTTTCTAAACTGAGATTCAACACTTCAACTGTAACTTACATCTCACTCTCAACTATCTCAAAAGGAGAAGTGGAGCATTTAATTTTGAAATAAACTAAATTTTTCCACTGTTCTCCACTTTTAGTAAGGCAGCCATAGAAGTACACAATGTGTCTCTTCCTTCAATAACAGCCATTAAAAGGAAAGTAGCTGAGTGATGTGCTTCTGCTGCCAGTTTGGACTCCCAAAAACTTTAAGACCATAATCATTCTCCTCAGAACACTGCTACCTATGGTGATTATAGAGATCAGCCACGTCTGCAAAAAGCAGGACTCCCCTACAGGGGTGCCTTTGCTCTGGCTGAATTTTTCTTAGATGACTCTGTTTCTTCCTAACTACCCAATCCTTTATTCTTTGGTTTGTCCTTCAAAGGTCTCAAACCTACCTCTATTATCATAGGTGTCACTTGTCTACCCTTTCATTCTTTTCATTCTTCATAGGTGTTTAATCAATGAATCCCTTGCATACGTTTTTATTCCATTTTGATACTTCATTATGAAAAGACTCAAAATTTCTGTGAAACAGTTTATCTGCATTTTAACAACTCTATATTTCTTATTTACTTTTACTGTATAAGACTTGTATGTAAACTTAAATTAAAAAAGCATTCTCTGTCTCATACTTCCACTTGGCAAATTCCTAATATTTTATTTATTTATTTTTATTTGAAAATTTTTATTTATTTATTTTTTATTTGTTCTACTTAGTTGTACATGACAGCAGAATGCATTTCAGTTTATCATACATAAATGGAGTGTAACATTTCAATTCTCTGGTTGTAGGCAGTGTAGAGACACACCATTCATGTACCCAGTGTAATTATGTCCATCTCATTCCACCATCTTTCCTACCCCAATAACCCTTCTCCATGCTCCCCTTTGCCAAATTCAAAGTTCCTCCATTCTTCCTATTCCCCACCCTCATCATATACCAGCATCCACTAATCAGAGAAAACATTTGGCCTTTAGTTTTTTAGCTTATTTCATAAGCCAATCCCAATTTCTTAATTTTTAAAAAATATTTCTATTTAGTTGTAGTTGGACACAATACCTTCATTTTATTTGTTTATTCTTATGTGGTGCTGAGGATCGAACCCAGCACCTTGCATATGCTAGGCAAGCACTCTAATGTTGAGCCACAACCCCAGCCCCTCCCAATTTCCTAATATTTTAATGCAAATGTATTTTAAAGTTTCTAAAAATATGCATATACAGGATGTTTGTTTTTTAACATATTTTCCTATTTATTTACCATGGTGGGAGATACATATTTAGTCTCATATATCTTCATCCTCTTTATATTTCATTATATCAATAGTCTATAGTTTTTGTGATTGTATAGATATGACTCACAGATGAACAATACAATGTAACACTGTACTACAATTTGATTTCTTTCTCATTTACTTTTTAAGTTTTATTTTTTGTGTGTGTCTGTGTGTAATTAATTCTCCACTGTTGCTTTTCACACAGTTTTGAGTTTTATATGGATAATTTATCTGTTTATTCTCACAATTTTTTCCAGAGCAGTTATATATTCTCATAATATCTACCCTCTTCATATCATTTATCAGTTTCATGTTGTGTGTTCTAAGTGACATCTTCTTTGGAGCCTATCATTCTCTTTCATCTACCAAGACTGAATGTTAAGCTATACCATGGTAGTAACTTGTGCCTCTCCATCACCGTCATCATGGGCATCTCTTTATTGTCACTACTGGTGTGAAATTCTTGTGTTTACATTTTTCCTTGCTTACATGGAGCACATTATTTAGTAACTTCCCAAAGGACTGTGAATGGAATACATACATGTTTTTGAATAAGCCTTTCCTCTTTCTTTATCTTCATTCTGATTTAGATAATTATAGCATTCAAGATTAGAAAGATAGGGCTGGGCATATAGCTCAGTGGGTAGAGTGCTTGGTCACATGCATGAGGCCTTGGATTCAATCCCCAGCACCACAAAAGAAAAAAAATAGAGAAAATGTTCCCCAATAGTTTGAAGGCATTATTTTCTAAAATTATTTTAGATTCAAAAGATGACTTGAGTTAGATTTCCATTTTCTTTCCTGAGAACTATTTTAATTTTCTCCCTAGATATCATTGGGAGAATTTCCCATCCCCTTTAATAGAATTTCTTGATCATTTATATTGGATTAGGTATATTTTTACCAATTTCTCTGGCTAGCTTCTAAATTCTCTTAGTCTACAAATTTAGAATTTTTTCTTCTATGATATTTTTCTTTTGATTTACTTCATTCTTCCAGTAAAAATAATGTTAAAGTTATATATGTTAATAAGTCTTCTTCCACTATCTTTTACATTCATTTCTTATTTTTTATTTGTTTATTTTTCTGTCTTCCTGAGAGTTTTTGCTGCAATATCTGATAAAACCCATTCCAGAAGGTCATATTTAAATAGGTATGTTGGAAATCTGATCAGAGTCATACCTGTCCAAACTACATGGCTATCATAGTTAGTTGGTGGTAATATGAAATATTAGTTTATAAAAGTGTTTTTCCTTAGAGTAGTCAATTTCCTAAAGAGGACTTCTCAAACCTCTTAAAGATTGGAACATTAATACTTTTGTACCTGGTGAGAGAAGAGAATCGCTGCTCTTATCATTCAGTGTTTAGTTATTCACTTCATTTCTCTGTGTTCAGTATTTATCCTGGGTTCTTTGGTACTATAGTCCTTTTGGAGAAAAACTGTAAGACCTAAAGCTTATTTAAAAATTCTTGTTTTCAACCCCTTTTCTCACCCCTAATTTGTTAGATACTCAGTGCCTTCATTCTTAACATTTCTTGCTTTCCTTTAAGAATCATCAGCTGACTTCTGTCTTCCTGCCATTAACAAATTGTGTTTTACCTTTTGTGACTTTTGATATGTAACACATATCCATCTGCATACAGTAAAAAAATGTGTCTAGTTCTTTCACCTTTGTTTTTACCTAGCATCAATGTTTTTATTATTATTATTAATATTATTTTTAGTTGTTCTCATGTTATGGAGGTTTCAGATGGAAACTTGATAAATATTTATGTATAATCCACTGTGTTTCACTGTATCCTGAATGCATGTTTTGATTTCCTCTATAATATCATCTTTACTAATTTATACAAAGTGAACACATTTATAATAAAACACATATTATCCATCCTTACATTACTATAGTTTCAAAAATTATTTATTAACTACCTATAGCATGTCAGGTAATGTTTCAGGAATGTTAGGTACATCATTGAAACAGGGAATTAATATTCTTTCTACATGGAGCTTACTTTATATAATCAGATGGATTTTAATAAAATAACAATAATGATATTATTAAGAAACAGAGAGCAATGAGTGATGTGAACATGAGACACTGGAATTCTTGTGCATTGCTGTTCAAGATGTAGAGTTGTATAGCCACTTTGGGAAATTTTATGAGAATAAATGGAATCAACATATAATCTAGCAATTCCATTTCTTGGTATATATGCATAAAAGGAGAAATCAGAGACTCAAAAAAAGTTTATCATCATGTTCACACACATTATTCATGATAGCCATAAAATGGAAGCAACCAAGCTTTTATCAGTGGATGAATGGATGAACAAAAATATTGTAAATATACACCATAGAATATCACTGAGTCCTTAGGAGGAAGAGGATTCTTACACAGGATAGAGCATGAACAAAACTTCAGTCATTACTGAATGAAATAAGCCAGTCACCAAACCACAAATATTGTGAAGAAACTCTGTGATCCTTCATATGATATACCCAGATTAGTTAAATTCTTAGAGAAATAAAGTAGTGTGCTAATTGGCTGGTTGGGAAAGAAGGAAGAATGGCAGTAGTGTTTAAAGGATACAGAATTTCAGTGTGAAAATGATTTTTTTCTGGGAATTGTGGCGGTGGTTGTACAACAATGTAAAAGTACTAAATGTTATAGAAATTTACATATAAAATGATAAATTGGGGGTATGTTGTTAGCCCACACACACACACACACACACACACACACACACACACAATTAATGCTTAGGGTAGTATTCACTGAGAAGATGCCACCTGAAGAAATGCTTGACTAAGGTGACAGGCTTAGTCATGCTGACATCCCCAAAGAAAGAGTGCAGTCAAGAGAAGAAGCAGAATACAAAATACAAATCAAAAAAGACTTTCAAGTTGAAAACTGAAAATGGACATTGTATGTAGCAAGATACCCATATGTAGTTAACAGTAGTTAATAGAAAAGAATAAGTTTCATGGGGTGTTGGGCTAAATGCCTCTTTTTAGGAGGTACTCAGGAGAAATGGAGAAAACTATATCTTAAAACACTACATAAAATTAAAACCATAAATTTGGAGTTAAAAGAGTTTCCTTTCTATTTTTTTCCAACTGAATAGAAAAAAATTAAGGAGGAATTTAGTAATAAAGCAAAGAGGGTTGATAGATTTGCCTAAGATTTTGCAGCATGGATACACAGTGCAATAATGAGTCCTTTTCTTACTCTAACACAGAATCTATTGCACTGATTTTCACAGAGCTTCTCATGTACTAAAGATACTTGGTTCATGTATTTTAAGATTCTCTATTTGGATCACAGAGTTTCTTCTTTGTAGTTGAGGATGTACGTAATATTAAGACCAGATTTTGATACTGTTTTGAAGGTGCAACCAAGCTATCATGAATCTTATTTAACATTTATTAAACATTTCCATTCTTCTTCAATTCTAAGTAAATTAAATGAAATGTCTTCCAGGATGCTTACTACAAGGAGGCAGTGTCCTATTATGGGGTGTTGCACTATAATCTACTTTCATCTCATTACAGCTATGCCACTCTTAGTCTTTAATTATGATTAGACAGTTAGATACCAATGGTTTCCTAATAGATTTTCTTACAAAACTTTATTGGTGGAAAGTTTTGTCTTTGTTCCTTTCTCTTCCCCTTGAAGCATAAATGACTTACTTTAAAAATCCATTAATTTGTCAGGTGCACTGGTGCACAACTGTAATCCCAGTATCTTGGGGGCTGAGGCAGGAGGATTGAGAGTTCAAAGTCAGCCTCAGCAAAAGCTGAATGCCCCTGAGTTCAATTCTTGGTAGACTCACCCCCCAAAAGAAGTCCATTAATTTGAATATCTTTTCAGTATCATAAGATTTATGCTGATGACATCAACAGATATCAGTAACTCTTTAAATGTTGAAAAAAATAACCTGATAATGAAGAGCCTCAACCTTTTTTTTCTTTGGGATGAATTACTGTTATGGTATTTCAAGTTGCTATAAAACATAAACCTGGATGATGGCAGTAGTGTCCTAATTGGTTTATTTGGCTGCAGATTCTCCCATCTGCACTACCAGGCACACACTTCTGTGTGATTAATCATATTAAATTGCAGTTCTCACTGAATCACCTTCTTGCTTTAGAAATGGGGTTTGCTAACTAAATATTTGCTCCATTGAATTGATTATGGATGTAAATGTGTATGTGTGTCTACATAAAAATGGAGAGCTATGTCTTCACTGCATAAAGAGAGTATATTTTTCACTAAATTTATACCCAATGTTCTTAAACAGTCCATTATGTGAATAGCTGTTTTTCACTTTATTTTTTCCTCCCAAGTGATAAATTTCTTGTTGACCTTACAAAGCATCCTCAGATGGTCAAAGATTACATATGCACATCCTGGGGTATTATCTCTAGAAGATGCATGGATCATAAAAAGTTACTTGAAATGTCTTAAGATTTTAGTGTGGGTGACTGTGTTATGTATGGATGTGTGTTTAAGTATATATCTTTATGTCACATTCATATGACTTTTCTAACCCTTCATCCTAACACTGAGTTTGTCCCCAAAATGCAGATAGAATTGCATTTTTAGCTTTAATTGTTTAACTATCCTCTTACTGAAAAAAAAAAGATGTAAGCAAAAACAAAATTGAAAAATAAATGTGAAAATTTATGAAACAACTATTTTCATATATTAGATATCATGTAGAACAAAAGTCTGATCATTTAGAGCAGGAAATCACATGAGACAATTCTTAAAATGGCTCTGGTTTTCTATCTGAAGAAACTTTCCTGAAAGGGAAACATGATTCAGTGCGGAATTTTGCAATTTTACTGAGATAAAGAAAGAAATACAGATTTTGAGGCAAAACACAAAGTCACCTTTACCATGTAGATTAACACACTCGCAGATGCTAGGACTAGGGTCATGAACACCTTGGAGGAAATGACAGTACTTTTGTGAATCTTATCATCTGAAAAGTAGAGCAATGAAACTTATGCAAAGATTATAATCAATTAGATATAGCTCCAGCAATGAAAGATGACTTTTCTCTCTATTAAACCCATTGGCAAAAATGATTATACAGTTACAATATGATACAAAAATGATAAATTATTATAAGAAAAATATGAAAACAATGGGAAGAGAAACTGAAGATATGAAAAAGAGATTAATGTGAAGATATAGAGCAGAAAACATAATGCCTAAAAGGGGAAAATTACTCAAATTAACATCAATATACACATGATAGTAGAAAACATAAACTAATTTAAATTCATACAGAGAGAAGCTCTTTAAACTGAGGCTCAGAGAAGAAAAAAGTTCTAAAGTAGTCTTAGCATATGTGTAATTAAAACCTAAAAAGAGCAAGAGAGAACAAAACAGTACCTGAAGTTTCTCTAGCTGGGATATAGTCTACAAACTCACAGATCCAAGAAATATAAGAAGATATTGATGATGATAATAACAATACATCAAGATATATTATAATTACATCATTGAAAACCAGAAACATTGAAAATCAGTAATACAAAGAAAATGTTAAAGACTCCAAAAAGGAAGGACTAGAAAATAACAAAAGTTTTGATTAAGAAAACTTTTATTAGAAAGTGGTATTCAAAAAGCAGCATCAAGATGTCTATAATATACTTCAAAATTATTTATCATGGCCAATTGTTTCTCAGAATATTTTCATAAAGAAAGAAAGTAGAGATATTAATCAATTTTCCAAACATTTGAAAACTGAATAACAAAGTTCTAAATAAGAATTCAAAAGTTCAAAATACAGTTACAAAAAAAAAAAAAACAGCTCTTCAGGAATGATAGTAAGCTTTTTAACTAAATGGAAAAAAAAGCACAAATACAAAACAACATATCCAAGATACAGTGATTAGGAGAAAAATGTATGCATTTCTTTCTGTTTTTGAGAAGGTATGGGAGGTGGAGTAATGCAACCAAGTTGATTCTAACCCTAAGGATGTCCACAACCTAATCTCAGAATTTGGAAAAAAAATTTTTTACATAATAAGATTATGTGATTAAATTAACAGCTTTGTGATAAATTCTTCTGGGTTATCTAGGTTGGCTTAATATAATAGCAACAGTCTTTATTAATAAAAGAGGGGGACAGGAGAGTCAGGTCAGCTTGAGCAAGACTCAACCACCCATTGATAGTTTTAAACATTGAAGAAACCACAAGCCAAAGGATATGGGAAGCTTCTAGAAACTGGAAAAGATGAGAGAGTGGGACAATATACAACCTCAAGTAGAAATTCAGCCCTTCCCTGGACTAGATGACAGTCCAGTGAGCTTTGGACTCTAGCCTCCAAAAACTGTAAGAATATGTTTATTTTGTTTTAAACTACTACATATGTGGTAAATTATTCCAGCAACAAAGAGAGACTGATACAGGGGTTTCATAATTTTTGTCATAGAATATTTATTAATATAAAAATAGGTTTCAAACAAGTGGAAATGTGCTCTAAGAAGCATAAAATAATTCTGAAGATATATGGGAAAGTTATTTCCACCTTCTCACTTTTTGACAATGTTAAAGTGTAGAAATGAACAACAATATAATACTTGAGTTTTTTGTTGTTTGTTCAGTTTGGTTTTTATTTGTTTAGGTACCAACTTGAAGAAAGGTGTATAAAGTTGAGGATTTTTCTAGAAGAAGAAATATATAGTGCCGCAGTCTAGCTGGGCACAAAATCACAAGCCACTCAAGCAGGAACAAACTTTATTTCTGAAACTTTCACAAATGCCACACACTCTCCCGGGAAATATGCAGAACCACACACACAGTGTTCTCCCTGGGCCACACTACACCAACAGACAAATCCCTCCTCCAGAAATCCCTCCTACCACACTTCCCCAACCAATGGGAACTCTCCAGGAGTCCCACTAGAGCTCCAAAGTAGCAGGCCAAGGCGGACAACAGGGGTCTAATATCCATTTGAATGTAGATCTTAACATAATCATATCATCTCAATGGCTTGCTGGCATCACCTTTCAACCAAAAATGCCATACATCATTCCTACTAGGCTATGGCTCTCAGCAGTATAAGAATAAATTTTGTGAAGAATTTCCTATTGTCCTTCCAGCAGTCATTCTAAAGAGTTTCAATTATGTGAGATACGTGACTATTTTGAGTTTATGTTGGAGATGAAATTGAGAGAGCACACTTCCTACTTCCTTGTTATGTAGGGAACCTAAATTTCAAATAGCTCTGTCAACTCCAGAGGCTTATCTTGAACAGAACTGGTTTAGATTATGAATTTAAAATGGATAAACAAAAACTACTGTTCCTGAGTTCTTAATAATTTTTCAATCTATATCTACCATACAGAGAATATTCAATAGAAGAAATGTCTATAGAGAACTAAGTAAAACTGTATAATATCAGTGAAATTTAAAATCAGCCTTTGGTCACCTTTATTTGTCCCTAAGGGCTCCTGTTCTGACCATAAAAATATATCTGTCAGATCTTCGACTTTATGATTATCAGTCATAAATTAACTGTCATCTTCAGATGCTACACTGGGAAACTCAACACCGCCTTCCTCTGGAGGCCAAGCTTCTGATGAGCCTTTCCCAGTCAACAATGGTCTATGGCAGGATCCTAAACCAAACTGGTTCCCAGGAGGTCTGGCAATTTTCTGATGATCACGTCTGTCTCAAGGACTTGGTCAAAACTTTCTTCAAATTACATTGTACTAAAAACATCTTCTTCACTTCTTTGCTTTTACCCCTTTTCTTTATTTCTTTTCTTCACAGATGACAGAAACATATTACATCTAAGTCTCTCCCACTCCTTCCAGTTCCTACCCTATATCCCCAAGTAAGTGTCTTACCAAATCCTGGTGTATATATTTTGAAAACCTCAGTTAATGTACCTCTTCACAATTTGCCACCCAATCCTCATTGTGATTAATAATAATAATGAATATATGTATTGAAACATCTGTAAAAGCTACTACCTAAAGCTCAATTTAAAAATTAAATAAAGCAGATAAAATTAAAGGTGACAACAAGAAAAATATCATCAAGGAATAACAAAAAAATTTCAGTAACAACACCAATGAAAAATAAAAGTGCATATTCTCATTTAATTGATCTCATGAAATTTTGTTCCTTCACAATGAGCAAGTTACATGTTAGCAAGCTTCTATTTCAAATTTTTATTCAGCGAACAATGGTCAAAAGCATGAGGTAAGGCAAGTAAAAGTTAAAATACATAAACACATGAGGTGGTGGGGAATTGTGGATAAGTCCATAAATAGTTTTATCTATTTCTATATCATTAGTGATAGAAAATGAATTTAACAAGATGTATTTAACTCCCTATTAAGTTGACCATGCATTTCAATGTGACAGAGTCTATAGATATATAAAAACTCTTAGAGTTTATTAAACTTAAAATATAGCTATTTTAATCTACACTTATTATATGATTCATGAAAGACACTATAATGTAAGTTATCTGTGCTCAAACTCTACTCTGGTTTTGAATTAAGCAACTTAAACCTCATTACTCTGTTCATGTTCCTTAAGATACCATTAAGTTATTTCTTTGGTATAATTAACTTTATTCTGACTAGCCAGAAAGAGCTTACCTTTAACTATGGGACTTATAAAGGGTGACACATTAGACAATGTATCAATTTAACTTTTCAATTTTTAAATGTTCTATGTGTGATTTAAATGAAAACAGTGTTATACACAGAGTCTTTAAAGTCAAATTTCCATGTTGAAAGATACAAGAAACACTGAGAATGTCTTAGCTAAGTGCTCTAATTTTTATCCTCTTTTTCTATCTGATACAAAAAATGCTGCCATTGTGTTTAATATGTTTTATGAAAGGATGGTTTTTCTATTAAAATGCAAATATAAACTCTCAAATCTTTTCATATTTAAGCTTCAATATCAATGAATTTATTTGAAGCATGCAAATTGACCTCTATATCCAGAAATTTTGCAAAGAATAGTGAGAAAATAGTACAAAGAATAGGTTGATCAGGAAATGTGAGATTAGAATCCTCTGCAAGAAAACCTGGAGCTCATCCCACACATTACAAAAGTGAGTATTGTGCATGGTAGAAACACATTGCCATCAAATATCTCCTTAATTTTGTTGTCCAAGGATTTTCCTATTGCTGACAAAATAAAAACCAGTGTTCCTTCACAATATTGTATGGTTTTAAATATTCTGCCATATCTAATGTAGTATCAATAACAGAGTCCAAAAATGTTTCTCCAATATTTCTAATCTTTTCTGCTTTCTAATAAACCTGTAAAGATTTACCTGGACACACTGATACAAACACAGAGGCTTTGGTTTTATTTCCAAAGTAGTTATTGGCCTCTGAATGAATCCCAGTGATGTGTGGGGCTTTAGGATGAGCTCCAAAATGATACAGTTCAATCTTAACGGTTGTGAGTTTTATCAATGTCCCTCATGTAGAAGTAGCTCATTAATTCTAAGGGCTGCATGACATTCTAATAAGTGAACAGATTATAATTTATTTACCCATTCTACTGTTTATAAATGCAAAATGTTTTTGTGTTTCTTGCTTCTATTTCTTGTGAAAAATCATCAATGAGCATGTTTGTATGTGTATATGATACCCATGCATTTCTTTCTTTTTTTTTTTCTTTGTCTTTTTTTTTTTGTGTGAGATTCATGCTTAGGAATGAAAATGCTGGGTAATGCAACACATATATTTGTTACTGATAGATTGTTTTTGAATGTCACATAGTAAAAGTAACCAAAATTCTTCCACACCATCAGTATATGAGAACACCATTTGCCACAAAATCTGACAACAAGTATCACCAGCATTTGGAGTCTGTTTAGATTTTTAAACCTTCTATAATCTAATCAGAGTTATCTCATAGGGTTTTTTAAAATTGTTTTATTTATTTTTTTCTTTCTTTTTCTTTTTTTATTGTTGTTTGGTCAAAACATTACATAGTTCTTGATATATCATATTTCACAGTTTGATTCAAGTGGGGTATGAACTCCCATTTTTACCCCGTATACAGATTGCAGAATCACATCAGTTACACTTCCATTGATTTACACATTGCCATTCTAGTGTCTGTTGTATTCTGCTACCTTTCCTATCCTCTACTATCGCCCCTCCCTTCCCCTCCCCTCTTCTCTCTCTACCCCCTGTACTGTAATTCATTTCTCCCACTTGTATTATTTTTCCCTTTCTCCTCACTTCCTCTTGTATGTAATTTTGTATAACCCTGAGGGTCTCCTTCCATTTCCATGCAATTTCCCTTCTCTCTCCCTTTCCCTCCCATCTCGTGCCTCTGTTTAATGTTAATCTTCTTCTCATGCTCTTCGCCCCTACTCTGTCCTTAGTTACTCCCCTTATATCAAAGAAGACATTTGGCATTTGTTTTTTAAGGATTGGCTAGCTTCACTTAGAATAATCTGCTCTAATGCCATCCATTTCCCTCCAAATTCTATGATTTTGTCATTTTTTAATGCAGAGTAATACTCCATTGTGTATAAATGCCACATTTTTTTTTATCCATTCGTCTATTGAAGGGCATCTAGGTTGGTTCTACAGTCTTGCTATCGTGAATTGTGCTGCTATGAACATCGATGTAGCAGTGTCCCTGTAGCATGCTCTTTTTAGGTCTTTAAAGAATAGACCAAGAAGGGGAATAGCTGGGTCAAATGGTGGTTCCATTCCCAGCTTTCCAAGAAATCTCCATACTGCTTTCCAAATTGGCAGCACCAATTTGCAGTCCCACCAACAATGAACAAGTGTACCCTTTTCCCCACATCCTTGCCAGCACTTGTTGTTGTTTGACTTCATACTGGCTGCCAATCTTACTGGAGTGAGATGGTATCTTAGGGTGGTTTTGATTTGCATTTCTCTGACTGCTAGCGATGGTGAGCATTTTTTCATGTACTTGTTGATTAATTGTATGTCCTCCTCTGAGAAGTGTCTGTTCAGGTCCTTGGCCCATTTGTTGATTGGGTTATTTGTTATCTTATTGTCTAATTTTTTGAGTTCTTTGTATACTCTGGATATTAGGGCTGTATCTGAAGTGTGAGGAGTAAAGATTTGTTCCCATGATGTAGGCTCCCGATTTACCCCTCTTATTGTTTCTTTTGATGAGAAAAAACTTTTTAGTTTGAGCAAGTCCCATTTGTTGATTCTAGTTATTATCTCTTGTGCTATGGGTGTCCTGTTGAGGAATTTGGAGCCCCACCCCACAGTATGTAGATCATAGCCTACTTTTTCTTCTATCAGACGCCGTGTCTCTGATTTGATATCAAGCTCCTTGATCCATTTTGAGTTAACTTTTGTGCATGGCGAGAGAAAGGGATTCAGTTCCATTTTGATGCAAATGGATTTCCAGTTTTCCCAGCACCATTTGTTGAAGATGCTATCCTTCCTCCATTGCATGCTTTTAGCCCCTTTATCAAATATGAGATAGTTGTAGTTTTGTGGATTGGTTTCTGTGTCCTCTATTCTGTACCATTGGTCCACCCGCCTGTTTTGGTACCAGTATCATGCTGTTTTTGTTACTATTGCTCTGTAATATAGTTTGAAGTCTGGTATCGCTATACCGCCTGATTCACACTTCCTGCTTAGCATTGTTTTTGCTATTCTGGGTCTTTTATTTTTCCATATGAATTTTATGATTGCTTTCTCTTTTTCTAAAAGAAATGCCATTGGGATTTTGATTGGCATTGCATTGAACCTATAGAGAACTTTTGATAATATCGCCATTTTGATGTTAGTTCTGCCTATCCATGAACAGGGTATATTTTTCCATCTTCTAAGATCTCTCTTTAATCTAATCTTTTAATATCTCTCTTTAGGGTTCTGTAGTTTTCATTGTATAAATCTTTCACCTCTTTTGTTAGGTTGATTCCCAAGTATTTTATTTTTTTGGAGGATATTGTGAATGGAGTAGTTGTCCTCATTTCCATTTCAGAGGATTTCTCATAGGGTTTTAATTTGCATTTTCTTGATGGCGGTAATTACTTTCTTTTGTAAAGTGCCTATTTAAGGATTTGCCAATTTTAAATATTTGTTTAACTTTCATTTCTGATTTAAAGTAAAGAAAATGTTCAGAAACATTATTCTAAGCAAAATATTAGTAAATTTTGGCAATATATAAGAAAACACAATACCATTTGTATTATTAGAAAACAAAGTTGATTCTAATCTGCAAAGCTAAAAAAATTGTCATCATATAAAAAAAGAGTTTTTAATAAAATCCAACATCAAATCATGATAAAGGTATTAACAACTTAATAAAATTGAATTTCACAAGCTGTAAAAGATATATTCCTTATAAATTAAGAAAAAAAATTCCAGTATCACACCTGCTTTGTGAATGTCATGATAATATCAGAAAAAATGTCCTCACTAGCAAATACATTTAAAACAACCATTATTTTCAGATAATATTATCTATATAAAAACATTAAAAATATACCAAAACATTTATACTGGTAAGTATTACTCTTTAAGTATTAGTTGTGTTTCTGTTAATAAAGAATATATACTTAAAGAATACTTTAATGTCAATAAGTAATATCTGCAATTAAAATGTAACACTATTCAAAACATTTGTATAAAAAAATTATATGAAAGACATTAAAAGTACTTATTATGTATTAAATATAGTAATTATGCTAACTATTGTTAGTGTAAATTTTCCTAATTTTTATCTATATTTAAATCAAGTGCAATAAAAATTTCTATCTGCATTTTGAAAATAACTTGACAGAAGAATAAAATACTCAGGAGCAAAAGGCAAGAAGTTCCTGAAGAAGATGGTAGAAATATTTACCATTTTAATTTTTTTTATTAGTTGCTCATGACAATACAATGATCTTTACATATCATACATTTGATTCAAATGGGGTATGAATTCTCATTTTTCCACATGTTCAGGTTGCAGGATCACATTGCTTATACGGCCACTTATATACATACAGCAATACTATTGTCTATTGTATTCTGCTGCCCTTCCTATCCCCTCCTCCCATCCATTCCCCTCCCATCACTTCTCTCTGCCCAATCTACTGTGACACATTTCTCTCTCTTTTTTTTTCTTCCCCCTCACATCATCATACATGTATTTTGTGTAATTGATGAGAGTCTCCTTCCATCTTCGGTGCAATTCCCCTTCTCCCTCCCATTCCCTCCCACCTCTCTTCCCTATTTAGTAGTAATCTTCCTCTCATGCTCTTCCTCCCTACTCTATTTTGAGTCACCTCCCTTATATCAGAGAAGACATTCAGCATTTGATTTTTAGGGACATTAGCATTTGTTTTTTATGCTAACTTCACTTAGCATAATCTGCTCTAATGCCATCTATTTCCCTGAAAATGCCATGATTTTGTTATTTTTAGTGCTGAGTAATATTCTATTGTGTATAAATGCCACATTTTTTTATCCATTCATCTATTGAAGGGCATCTAGTTTGGTTCCACAGTCTAGCTATTGTGAGTTGTGCTGCTATGAACATTGATGTGGCTGTGTCCCTGTAGTATGCTCTTTTTAGATCTTCTGGGTATATTCCTAAAGGGGAATAGCTGGGTCAAATGGTAGTTCCATTCCCAGCTTTCCAAGGAATCTAAATACTGTTTTCCAAATTGGCTGCACCAATTTGCAATTTCACCAACAATGTACAAGTGTATCTTTTTCCCCACATCCTCACCAGCACTTGTTATTGTTTGACTTCATAATGTCTGCTATTCTTACTGGAGTGAGATGGTATCTTAGAGATTTTTTAATTTGAATTTCTCTGATTGCTAGAGATGGTGAGCATTTTTTCGTGTATTTGTTGATTGATAGAATATCCTCCTCTGAGAAGTGTCTGTTCAGGTCCTTGGCCCATTTGTTGATTGGATTATTTATTTATTTATTTAGTTTAATTTTTTTGAGTTCTTTGTATACTCTAGAGATTAGAGCTCTATCTGAAGTGTGAGGGGTAAAAATTTGTTCCCAGGATGTAGGATCCCTATTTACCTCTCTTATTATTTCTCTTGCTGAGAAAAAAACTTTTTTAATTTGAATGCATCCCATTTGTTGATTCTTGATTTTAACTCTTGTGTGATAGGTGTCTTATTAAGGAATTTGGAGCCCAAACCCAGGAGATGGAGATTAGGGTCAACTTTTTCTTCTGTTAAATGCAGAGTCTCTGGTTTGATTCCTAGATCCTTGATCCACTTTGAGTTAACTTTTGTGCATGGTGAGAGAAAGGGATTCAATTTCATTTTGTTGCATATGGTTTTCCAGTTCTCCCAGTACCATTTGTTGAAGATGCTATCCTTTCTCCATTGCATGCTTTTAGCACCTTTGTCTAATATAAGGTAGTTGTAATTTTGTGGATTGGTCTCTGTGTCCTCTATTCTATACCATTGGTCTACCCTCCTGTTTTGGTACCAGTACCATGCTGTTTTTGTTACTATTGCTCTGTAGTATAGTTTAAAATCCGGTATCATGGGGCTGGGGATGTGGCTCAATGGTAGCGCATTCGTCTAGCATGCATGTAGCCTGGGTTCGATCCTCAGCACCACATACAAACAAAGGTGTTGTGTCCGCCGAAAGCTTTAAAAAAATAAAAATTATCTATCTCTCTCTCTCTCTCTCTCTCAACAAACAAACAAATAAATCTGGTATCGCTATACCACCTGCTTCACTCTTCCTGAGAATTTTGAGAAAGATACAGTAATTACCTATGAGTTTTCAGGGGAGTAATAGATAAAGACACCAGTGCAATACCACAGAAAAAGTTCATATATCTATAGAAACCAGCTATACAACAGAGATTGCACTGTGAGTCAGTCGCTGAGGGGAAACAATTAAACCAGCAAATGGTGCTTAAAACATAATGTTGTCAAATGAAAAAATATTAAATAGATTTTTTTCTGACCACATATGCAAAAATCAACTCCAAATGGGTTCATAACTTAAATTTAAAAGATAATTTTAAAATGAGAAGGAAGCATATATGTATATAATTTGGGGCCAGGTAAGTGTTTCTTTAAGAACATCCAATGGCAGTAACCATAGGTGAATATACAGACATTATTAAATACACTGAAATTAAGAATTTCTCATATTCAAAACTTATCACCATAAACAAAGTGTAATTTAACATATCTAGAAAAGATATGTGTAACATAGGTAGTCTATAAAGGATTTATATGAGAATGCATAAAACATTCTTTGAATTTATAAGAAAACAAACAATAAACATTCTTTTAAAAAACATGTTTCAAAGAAAAGCTGAAAACCTGTATCAGAAGGTATGTGTATGTACAGAAACATCATAAAAATGAATAAAAATAAAACAAAGCAATAGAAAACAACTTTAATCTATAATAGAATAGACATTAATGATTGGTATTGGTATGATCAAATATTATGTATAACTGAAGATTAATAAGTGAACTACATAAGTTCACCTCAGAATGAGTTATGCTGAGAAATAATATTGAACAAAGCAAGTTATAAATAATGCATGCAATACAGTTTTATTTATAATATGTGATCTTTAAATGGCAAAATCTAAAATGATGTCTTTAAATTTAGATCCAAGTATATGAGTTTCTATGGAAAATTGAAAAATGAGTAACAAAAAACAAGTTACTTAGTCACCTTGAAGCATGTTGAGAGATGACATCTGAAGGGAATGCATAGAAGTTTTCAAAGTTTATAGATATTTCATTTCTTAAGTGAGAGGGAAGTATATGGGTATTTATTATTTTTAGACATTAATTATTTTTTATCATGAAGAAATTCAAATTAATTTAATAGAAGAAAAACAGGTAATTTAGATATCAGAAAGTATAAGCAAAATGTATCTCAAACTGATAACTGGAATTAGATTTGTTTTCAAATTTTATTGAATATTTTTAAAAATTTTAATCATGTTTCTTTTTAACATAAACTCATATTATTAGAAATATGATATCAATAACTTTTTCTTTACAAATAACACCATTTGCTAAAATGTATCTACCTAAAGAAAAATTATCTTCTATGAATTGATACTTACTACCTGATATTTAGATACTTTGTATCTAGTAAATATGGTACTCAGGACATTTCCTAAAATTCCTTAAAATATTCATTAAAGATTTACTTTTAATAAAATATTAATGTAAGGAAAAGAAGTTAACTGCAATAAAAATGGACAAATTATGTCACACTGTGAAATGTGATCATCCTTGCTCAAGTATGTGCTTTCTGGTGATAGAGCAATTCAACCCCAGCCTGGAAGCTGTCTTTGGAGCTCATAGAATGGAAATAAATTAACCTTCAAGAAGTACTTTGCCTTCCAGATATTCACAATTTTCTACTGTGGTTTTCTCTTTTTTAAATCATTTTATTTACTATGCATTTTCTGGTAAAAATATATTCTGGTTTTAATTTTTCACAAAACAACTACTCTAGTAAGAAAAATGAAAGTACGAATAAAACAAATTTGATAAAATGAAACATATTTTAGGTATAATCACATTTATTGAAAAATTCCATTAATTTAGAATAATAATAAATTTTTAATAATAATAATTTGGGAGAAATGCTGTAGATCTTCAACAATACATAATGCATCATCAATCTTTTCTGGGCTTTTTGTGTAAGACCAGGTGTAGCTTCATCAATAGTGGCTAGATAATAAGTTTATAAAATTGGGTAAACAGTGATCAATTTTTTTGCTTGATTGGTTGTATATCTTATACCATCACATCTCATAGGTATTTTTCAGCCTTACTATGTGTGTTATAAATGTCATAATCTATTGAGAGTTATTAAACGGAAGTTGTCAATGCATCAGAAAATTGCTATTATAATGTCTTTAAAACACATCTTCTTAGATATGTAGCCAATACAACATGGCCCCCCAAAACTATCCCCCCCCCAAAAAATACGTAACAAAGTAGAAGCCCATCAAAGTAAACATTTAAAATGTAGTAAAACTCTGTCTTTTTAGCATAGAAAATAGCTTAAAATGATAACCAAGAAAGATGTCTGCTTTTCAGGTTCAGTTGCTTTTAGGAAAAGCTGAGCTGTATCAATACTGTCTCCCAAGCCTTCTTTCTCCTGGCCCTCCCCTTTCCAAATCTAAATTCTCCCTGCCTGAATTTCTTTGTGTATAGATTCTTTTCCCTAGGACCCCATTGCTCCTCCTCCCTGCATGCTTTCATTAGTTTCTCTAGAGAAATGGTTCCAACAGCCGGTGGGGGAGAACGCCTAATGGCTGCAGAAGTTTTTTGAGTACTAAATGGCTAAAGTAGTTATTTGGTTGAAACATTTCAAATCCCATCTGCTGGGACTGAATAGATTCATAGAATTCTAGTTTGTGGAGGTAAGACTTTATTTCTGGTTTTCTATGTAAATGTAAAACAGCAAAGTCTGTAAACTAAGTTGATGGAGATTCCCTCACACTGAATTGCTATATGTTGAAATATATTCAAGGATAGAAATTCACAAACAACTATTTTCTAAAATGATTTTTTTTCTCAATAGCTGACTAGTTATCAATAGAAAATAAAAATACTAAAATCCAGCTTGATCTCAGAGAGGAATTCAATTGAGTTTAAAATTGAAAATGTGGAAATTATATATACACCATTTTATCTTCATTCATGAGTTTGATATTTCTGACTTTAAAGTATTTAATTCAAGTGATTTAAAGCATTTAGCATTTCTATAGATGTTATACTGAAGAAAAAAATATATTACTGAGATTCCTTGAACCTACCTGACTTTTAAATGATTTTATTAAAACCAATTCATTTCATAGTTCTGAAAAGTATAGCTACAGTTTTCATATTGATGGTGAAATATTTTGAGCTATTCTATTCCTGTAGAGTTTTGCCCTCAGAATTACCCAGCACCTCATGGATTAACAATGATTACCACACATTTATTATTAACAATTCCCTTACATCAAGTAACTGAGTCTCTTTGTTGAGTCTCTTTGTTGTATCTTAATCTACACATCCTACAATTAGAAACGTAAGTTACCCTGTAGGTTTATACGATGAATTGAAAATGTATTTCACTCTCTTTACTTGAATATTGGTACACAGGGCTCCTGGAGAATATAACATGCAAAAACTTCGTATGTGTCTATCTCATGCTTATCTTTCAATAAAGGTTAATATTGTTTTGGATTTTGATAAGAAAATGAACATTTTATGATAACTACAGGAAATGAATAGTAGTAGGCATGTAAAGCTTCAAACATGTACCTAACAGATTTATATGCAAATTTTAAAATCCTGACTCCAATTTTAAGAAATGAAGCACAATTTAAAGATGATTATAAGGAAGGGCTGGGTCTATATAGCTAACAGGTAGTGTGCTAGTCTGGAGTTCATGAGGCCCTGAGTTCAAACATGAGTACTGTAAAATAGATAAGTAATGATGGTTATAAACATTGCCAGTAATCTATTTCTATTAGTCAACACTGCACATTCCAATCTTTCAATACTCTTCTTTTTCTGGCTGGGGGGGGGGGCGGCAGTGAGAGAGGAAGTCAAATGGCAAAAGTCAGTCTTTATCAGTTAATTATAATAAATGTAATGGACTAAACTCTCCAAATATAAGGCAAAGATTTGCAGTACAAATTTAAAACACACACACATACACACACACAACACAACCTTATCATATTCTGTCTTGAAAATATTAATTCTCAATCCAAGGATATTGTTGGGAGCCGGCGACTGCACCCTGAAAATGGTGCTGGCTTCCTGCTTCTGATGACTTAGCGGTTAGAGTTGTTAGAAGTAAACAACTCCTTGTAAGGCTGTGGGGCTGGGCTCTGGCCTGCTTCCGCTGCGCTGTACCTATTAGACTTTTCCACGTGGTGCTAGTTCATTGGCGAGGCTGGGTACTTAAGCTAGGGCAGACCGACCGCTCGCGCTCTTTCCTCTCTTGTTCCTGTTTTCTCATCATGATTCAAAGGTCCTGAGTAAACTGCTAAAAGAAGAATCCTGTGTCGTGTTTCCTTTACCGGTGAGGGGTCGAGACAGGATATAAATAGATACAAAGAATGGAAACTGATATTTCATATGTGACCAAAACATGTATGGAGTGACTATTGATAATGTCATAAGGAACATATTTTAAGACAAAAACTATTACAAGAGACCAGAGGTTTATGAAATAATAAAAGGTTCAATCCACCAATACATACCTATAACAGAATCCTCAAATATATAAATAAAAAACTATCAGAACTGAAAGGAGAAATAGTTTAATATCAATAGCTGGATAATTCATAATTCCAATTTCAAAAATGGGTAGCATGATTAGACATAAAATATCCCTGAAAATATAATACCAGAACATTATCAACAAAATAGATCTAACAGAAATATATTAGACAGTCCACTCAACCCAAAGACTATTCTGCAGGATAGAAGATAAGCCTCAGTAAATTTTTGGAAATTATCTAATGTGTTTTAATTATATAATAATATACTACTGGCCAACCATTTGGTCAAAAAAGATTACAAGAAAAACCAGAAAGTATTTTGAAGTTAATGAAAATTAAAACAAGACTTACCTAAATATATAAGATGCAGTGAAATCAGGAATTGGAGGTTTTTAAGGTAGGCACTGTATAGCTACAAGTATCTAGATTTAAACACTAGAAGGATTTTAAAAACAATGACCTGATGCTCTGCTTAAGAATCTAGTAAAAGTAAAATAAATTTAACTCAAAGCGAGCAGAATGAAAGAATAAATGGATAAAATGAGAGTGAACCAAAATTAAATAAAAAGCATTAAGGAGTAACTATGAAGCCAAAAGTTGACTTTTTAATAAGATCAACACTGACAAAGCCTGAGACAGATTGATGGGGAAAAAAAAAAAACAGTTAAAACTCTAATGAGTAAATCAAGAATATAGTGGATACATTGAAACTCATTTTGTATAAATTAAAATGATTAGAAAAGAATTACATAAAAATCTGTGTGTTAATGAAGTAGATAACCTGATTGTAATGTACAAAGTCATAGAAATATATGAACTACCAAACTGACTTACATCATGACAAGAAGACTTGCAAAAATTTAACACACAGGTCTAGATGCCATTACTGCTGAATTCTATCCTATTTTTAAAGAATAACACCATCTATGATTAAATATTATCTTTTAAAGAAGATAAGACACCACTTCATATTTCATACTATGAGGCCATTATTTGATAGCAATCAGAGAAAAAAATCAAAAGGAAAGAAAACTATAGACCAACATTCCATGTAGGTAGATTGACTAATGCTCAATGAAATGTCAGCAAATCAAATTCTGTAACATAATTAATTAATTATATACCATATCCAAGTGGAATTTATCCCAGTAATATAAATGTTGTTTGGTATACAAATTCATTGTGTTCTATCACATTCAAAGAATGAAAGATAAAATTTTAAGATAAATAATCATCACAGTAGATGCAGATTTTTTTAAAACAAGTCCAGCATACTTCCGAATTAAACCGCAATGAACTAGAAATAGAAGGAAACTCTTAGCCTGATCATGGGCATCTATGCAAAATCCTCACAATAATGAATAATAAAACAAATAAAATTCCCCTACAGAAAGAATCAAGACAGGAATGTGTTAAGGTCTGTAAACAAGTAAAAAATAACACCTGGTATTTTGCCAGGGGAATGTTAGAGTTCCTAAACAAGTCTGGATGGTGCCTGGCAAAATGCCAGAGGGAGTGGTTTGAGAAGTAACAAAAGTGAGCCATTAAGTGTGGAGATTCCTTATTGGTTGACTGATGTATCTAGTTTATGCTAATTAAGAAAAGCTGTGCAAAATGTATAAATAGCTCTGTTGTCCTACAATAAATGGCTCCCACTCCTGCTGTATCAAAGTACACAAGTTGCTCCTCACCCCCCCGCCCCCGTAGATGGTGGCCCGTTACGGGGAGCCCCGGGACACTCGGGGGTAAGTGACGAACAAAAGCTGCCCGTCCATAGATAGGACGGGAGCAATATGCTCGTCCCTAGACAGATAGGGAGAGAGGAAAAAATGGCCATTTTGAGAAAATGGAGAAGATTGATACAGTATGTTTGTGTCTTGTCTTGTCTCAGTGTATTGTATTGTCTTTATGATGAAAATATGGAAAGGGTGAAAAGTAAATTGATAAGGGAAAGAGGCACCCCAGTGGAACCAAGAATAGCTAGGGCATGTGTTGATAAAAGCCCAGGAACTCTAGTCAGAAAGAAGAAAAAAGTTCAGAAGAAAAAGGATTATCAGAAAAAATATTGCAGCAAAAGGCTATTACTGAATACTTTTCGTTACCGGAGGGTGTGTGAATTGTTGCGGCGGCTGCAGCATGCTCGAGCTGATCACGGTGCAGCAAGTACTTTCCAAGCGGTGGCAGCCGGCTCTTCCACTGCCTGCAGCCCAAATCTAGACCTGACCTGGAGGCACAGTCTCCCAGGCTCTTGCTCCCTGTGTCCAGTAGCAGTTTGAGTCTGGACACTCCCCGGACTCTCCCTGGGGCCATCTGGGGCTGCCCAGGATGCTACAGCCAGCAGAAGACGCTACCAGCGTCCCTGATGTTTGGTCATTTTCAATGCCAATAACTAAGCTACAATGGTTCTCCCACACCTGGAAGCTAATGAGTAATGAGCACCGTTAAGGCTTATTTCAAATGTAAAAAACCTTGAGATAATGTACTAAATTGTTCAGAAGTTTGTTTTCTTAGTGGAATGCTACAAGATTTTCTTTAGCCTTCCGGAGTTCCTGCCTTCGACCCAGTGTTGCTAAAGACGAAGGTAGAAGAATTTCCAGTGTTGCTGAAAACCGGAGGAGATTTCGGCTGACAAACAGACGAGACCTTGGATCAAGCTAGCTGCCTGCAGAACTTACCTGGACTGTGATTTAAGCTAGCTGCCTGCAGAACTTACCTGGACTGGGATTTAAGCTAGCTGCCTGCAGACCTGGACTGTGATTGACCTGGACTGTGAGTTAATCTATTGAGACACTGCTTTACCTGGACCGAAACAACAAACTGTAATCTACAACAAATTGTAACTCAGTATCTTTGCTAACAGTGTCATTGCTGGTATAATTTTTCCAAGGGCTTCTTGCATGGAGCCATCAATTGGCTTGGTATTGTTACATTTTGTATCCTCCCTTTCTGTTTGTAGCAGGTTATTTATGGTGTTTCTGTAAAAACCACTATGGTCCATTATTTAAATTAAACAAAAGGGGGAATTGTTAAGGTCTGTAAACAAGTCAAAAATAAAACATGGTATTTTGCCAGGGGAATGTTAGAGTTCGTAAACAAGTCTGGATGGTGCCTGGCTAATTAAGATAAGCTGTGCAAAATGCATAAATAGCTCTGTTGTCCTACAATAAATGGCTCCCTCTCCTGCTGTATCAAAGTACACAAGTTATTCGATCACCCCCTGGCAGGAATGTACTCACTTTAAATGTCTATTCAACCCTGTATTGGAAACAAATAGGAATCCAAATTGGAAAACTTAGCACATTCAATGATCACATTATTTAATATATGGGAAAAATCCTAAAAACTGCATGCGCGCGCGCGCGCACACACACACACACACACACACACACATTCTTAGAGGAAGTAAATAAATTAAAAAAAATGCAAGAAACAAATTCAACAAGAAGTTGAATTTCTAGATACCAAACACATTACTAAGGAATATTCAGGAAATCCTCTCATAAACTGGTAGTGGAAAAATTAGATTTTACAAATTGTTTAGAGTATAATCAAGCAATCTGTTAAAATGATCTCAAATTATTAAGTTCACATATAAAACACAATCTGAAGCAATCATAAGTTCACAGATATATGATTTACAGAAAGACAAATTTTTCTATTTAATAGTATTGAAATTAAAAACAAATTTAATACTGAGTGAACATGTCAACTCTTTTATACTGACAAGAGATATTAGTTTGTAATCATTAAAATGTATGGTTTTATATTTTGGAGAACATTGTGAAATTCTCTAAAATCTCTAAAAGATTTAAAAGAACAGAATACTACAATTTATGTAGTACATCATTAGTCTATAACCATTTTTGTAAATTTTCATGTTTATACATTGTGTATATGATAATTTTATAAATTTACAATGTATTAAAATTTTGGTAATACTAAAGAATTCCAAAGAAAAATATTTTGAAATTTATTACTCCCAACTTAAAAAAATTAAAAGCTTAATGACCAAATAAAGAATATAGTGGGAACATTGCAAGTCATCTTGCAGAAATAAAAAGATTAAAAAAGAATCACATGAAAATTGTATGTCAATAAAGTAGATATCCTAGTTATAATGGCCAAAGTTATAGAAATGCTTAAACTAGAAGATTAATAAGTTTGGTCAGAGGCTAGTAATGGAGCATCTTAGGTGCTATTGTTATTGGAAAGTATTCACCTATCAGTGCATCCATTTATAAAATTTAAATTCTAGAGTTGATTTAAAAATATCTTATTAATAAAATTCAATAAAACATTTTTAGGAATTTGTTTATTAAATAAAGTTTTGGAATGAATACATCAATGTAGAATTTATATATATAATATATCCACACAGAATAGTCATTCAAATTTAAATTTGTTATTCCTTATATTAGTATGATTTGATATCTTGAGCTGCAAGAATTTAATGACAGCCAGGCATGGTGGCACTCACCTGTAATTCCAGCAACTGGAGAGGCTGAGGCAGAAGGAGGCAAGTTCAAAGTCAGCTCAGTAACTTAGTGACACCATAACTTAGCAAGGCATTGTCCCAAAATAAAAAACTCTAAAATGGGCTAGGGTTGTGGTTAAGTTGTTACACACCACCGGGTTGAATCCCTCATACCAAAACAAAATAAAACAAAACAAAACAAATTCAGTTTAACCTATTTAATATAACCTGTGAAACTTTGAGAAGAACTGTGGGTTAATAATGAAGGATTAGATCTACATTTGTCAGTCAATCCATAGTTACAGGGAAGTGACTATTAGAAAGAACAGTTGATTTGCTCATTAGAAACAAATTCTTATTTACTGGGTCATTCCAAAGATGCTAACCACATACTTCCCAGGGGCCATGGTGAGATTATTTCCTTTACAATCATTCTGAACTGTGGTCTTAACAAATCATATAGTGATATTTATTTCCCAAATTGGATGTATTCCCCATATACTAATTATATCCAGCACAAATGAAAATCTTCTAGTTCAATTATATTCTGATTACTGAGGAGTTGTAGGAGAATTGTTTTTATTTGTTTTGCTTTTCATATAGTATCTACTTTTATTCCTTCTTAATAATTATTATAATAAAAATAAGCACTAAACAGATCAATTTGATATAAAAAACGAGGGATTTGATAGAGCTAGTGTGTATTATGCCCCTCAATGAAAATATAATAATTTTAACACCTTTTATCTTATCATGCATTTTGCCTACCTATTTAAAGAAATAAAACATAAGGGAACCTGTGGATGAGCTCCAATTTTAAAACATTTAAATGTGATTTTCATAGATGTAAATGAAATTATTATTTTCTTCTGATATAACAGATATTCATCCTTATGAAACTTCTTGTTCTATCTAATGAAATTACAGAATAATCAAGAGTTTTCTTATCCAACAAAACAAAAGTTAATTTTGCTTTTAATTTTTTTTGTACCATTAGAGTTTACTAAATAAACTCAAGTCTTCCTGCCTGTATGAAATATACTTTATGCTTCTAAGAACTAACTAAATACAAAATTGTGAAGAATAAGAACTCTTCTTTTGTAAAATTACCAAATCCTAAAATAAGATATACTCGATGATAGTCAAATCTATTCTATAATCATATTGCTTTACATGAATGTAGATGTTTAGGGGAAAAAATCTGAGCATTGTACATAGGTCTCAAGGAGCTTCTACATAGACAAATCTGCAGGTTCCAAAGATCAGATAATGGTTTTGTGTAGTGATCAGCCTAAGAGGGATATCTGACTAAAATTCTAGAGTCATTCTTTCTGTGTGGTATGTATGCATGTATAATGCTGCAAGTAAAAGACCCTCCTAAGGAGCAATGCAAAATGACCAGTGTCAAATAATTTGACCAATGCCACAATTGAAAAACTCTGCATCACAGTCTTTGAGCTGTGGTCATTTTGTTCTACAGTCCTGCCTGTTTTGCAACGATCTCCCCATTTCAACAAAGGCATCTTTCATCTTAAGTGTTTATGCAAATCCACTCATAATGTACAATCTTTCTGGACTTACAATTATCAAACTACAAAACATTGCTTTACAGCAAACTGTATATGGGTAATGTAGAGGCAATTAATCTCTCTATTATTGTTCATTTGTTGCTATGGAAATTCTGCTTCTCTTCAGGGCTATTAGTAAACATTATATTGAGATTGCTGCCAATGACAGAATCAGTCTTGGCAAACTCTGCCACAAATGCAAAACAGCATTATCGCAGTCATGCTCTGCCAGGCCTATCCACATCAGCACAATTTAATTTCAATAAAAAGCAAAATTTATACCTTTTACAGAACACACTGATATAAAATTGACCATACATTGGTATTGGGAATGTGCACAGTTAAAGATGTATAAGGATTTTAAAATTCAAATATTTTAAATGAAGTTTTATGTACAGATTCCTACTAAGGTTGTATATTTCACAGACTGATGAACCTTGGCTACATTTCTTGATTTTCAAACTTAAAATATTTTTCTTTAATTTTTAGATGCTCTGATAAGATAATGTTAATTTTTGAATTAAATCGAACATGAGAGAAGATTATACAATCAAGAGAAACCATAAACATAAGATGTTTGAGACTGCTCACAGTGTAATGCCATATACTGTTTTACAGCACACATTCTTGATAAGTGGAAGGAATACCCTCTAAAATAGTGATAAAATGCATAATATAGAAAATTCATAAGCCAGTAATGATCATTTTCATCATTACCAATTATCACACGCTGTAAATGATTGTATGTGTTGTTTTGTACAACTGGCAGAGCAGTAGGTTTGTTAAACAAACATAGTCACAAATACCTGAGGATACATTGCCCTATGACATTGGGTTCTCTACAACATCCTTAGGTGTTGGGACTTTCTCAGCTTCATTATAATCTTCAGGATCAACATTGTTCGTGCAATTTGTTGCTGACAAAAACACCATTATTTGGCACATGAGTGTATTTAGCTCTCAGAGAAGCTAGTTTTAATAAAATTAGTCTATTAATAGGTATGGATTAATCCTAAATCATTTGAACTAAAAGGTCTAACATATCTTGTTATGTATCATTGGGAGATCCTTGTTATAATTGCCATCTTATAAAGTATTCTTTGAATGTAAGATAATATGCAATAATCTCAAGTTGCTAAGTTCAATGTATTGGAGAAATAATAGCATTAATTTAATTGTCTTGGTGCTTTTAATAATGACAAGAAAGAGAGCTAATATTTTGTGAACTTGTGATGAAATTTAAATTAGCTGAATTATTAAGTGTATAGTAATGTTCTTCAGTGCCATCCATTCATTCACTCATTCATTTTTAAACACATATTTAACAGTCTACTTTAGATTCCTTTTAAGAATGAAAAATGAATTAAATCCATGGCCTGCACTTAAAGAACGAGTGACTAGTGGAGTGAGAGATAGACCAGTTAAATAATTAGTGAATTAATCTTTTGACAAGAGTTTTACCCAGGTTAATCTTTATTTAAATAGTTCAAATGAATAATTGAGTAATAAATTCAAACTATCTGAGATACTTTGTTAGTTGATCATTTCAATTCTTTTATAAAAATATTTGGAAGTTAATAAAAGATATTATTTTTTAAGTTTTTAGGGAAAATTTTAGAGTAAATTGATCTAGCATTTCAGATCAGCATAACAAAGCAACTGATCTTCCTCTTTTAACATTAGTTTTACTCAGTAACATTGTGTTTATCTACATACTGACCCCGAGTTATAAAGCATTACATAATATTTTCTGTTTTTTGTAAATCAATATAATTCATTTTTACATTGACAGATAATATAAATTACAGTGGTCAGAAGGAACTTCATAAATATCAATTGAAGTTCTAAATAACCACTCTAAATGTTTTAACTCATTACAGTTTATGAAAGATGGTAGATTTGAAAAAGAATTCACATTGAATGTAGATATAGTCATTTGTTCTGTTCATTAAATCATTGTTATCACACTTGTATGAATCTTTCCACTTTAACATATTAATCCAAAAATCAGAGATTTAAGAATTTCTGTCAAGTAATGCACTAAACTTAAAAACTATGCTTTTAAATGTTTTTATGTCATCAATTATCATATTTTATAATTTTCAAGTCTTAAAGCAGTATGCATTTAAGAACTTTGGTCATCTACTCTTGTAATCTAACGATTTATATCTCAGTTAATTGTAGTTAATTGATAAAATACAACTATTGCTTTATACTTTGTAAATACTATTAAAGTCATATAATTTTATGGCAATCAGATGTAAGCAAAGAGGAACAACTTCCAAGATCTAATTTGGACAGCAAAATTCATTTTCATTTAATAAGCATTAGTGCATGACAGCATTGCTAGATTTGCCAAGGTGTCCTGGAACACATTTCTTCTGGCTACACCATTATGGATATTTTGACCTTTGATCTTAATTAGGCATTCCAACTTACATAATGGAAGTCATAATTTTGGTTAGATACCACCTGTACAAGTCATTTTGCATAAATTGTTTGTAAATATAATTTTAGTGCATTAAGTAAATGGGACAGGAATGAAATTTATTATAGTCTGGTGATAAGTTGATACTAATGGTGAATGTTTCAAATGGGATAACTTTTTATGGAAATAAAGCAAGTGCATCTATGGACAGTGGTAGCTTTTGAAAACCAAAAGTCTGGCAAGCAATTTTAAATCCAAAATTTCTAATACATCATTTTTTTTGGAATTAAAGTGATAATGGTAGTAAGTAGCATTGAAATTGCAAAAACAAAAGTAAATGTTGAAATGTTAAACTGTCTAATTTTGAACAGGCTTAATGGATCCTATACGGTGGATATTATTGAATACCTGAAACTTTGTAGTATGATTAAGAAGAAATTTTACAAAAACAAAATAATCAAGTTATTTTAATAGTATTAAAATAATCAATATTCACATTTGCTACTTCATGTCTGAGTGATGATAATAGTATAATTTCATTACATAGAGGAAAGGATTTACTCCTTATTTTTTATATTTCTCTATGCAAAATATTTCAAGACTTTTGATAAGCAAGCCAGTTTTTTTCACCACTATGATTGAAAGACCTAACAAAAGCAACATAAAAAAGGAAAAATGTATTTAATGCTCATGGTTTCAGAGTTTCCAGTCTATAGATGGTCAGCTCCATCAGTCCTGAGGTGGGTAGAACATCACAGCAGTGGAAAGCAGCTCAGAACATGGTGACTAATAAAAGGGAGACAGTTCTGTGGCAAAATATAAACCCCAAAGCCATGACCCCAATGACCTATCTGCTCCAGCCACACCCTACCTGCTTACTGGATTACTATCCAGTTAATCCATTTAAGTGGTTTAATGCACTGATTAGGCTAACACTCTCATAACTCAATTATTTCATCTTTAAAGTTTTTTACATTGTCTTATAAGTGAGCTTTTGGGAGATATGTCCTATGTACAGCCTAATAGCAAGCACAAATAGTATCAGTATTCTAACTAGTCCAAACTAAAGAAGACTTGTGTTTTAAGGTTAATATTACTCAAAATATTTTTTTGGTATTCCTTTTATATTTTCCTAACATTTTCCTAGGTAAATGATTCCTAAACTTAGTACACATCAGGAAAAAAAAGTATATCAAATTTTGACACACATCAGAACAAGAAATGAGAATGTTTGCATGCACTGCTTTGTACTGATATTTCTAAAGTCACCACACCAGGTGATATGAAGCCAGGGAGATTGTGAACAAATATTTATATTGACCTTTTTCTTTACTTAGCTAGCTATGTATTTATTAATCATCTTTATTTAAATATAGTACATTGACCATATAATTCATCTACTTAAAATGTCTAATTGTATATTTTAGAGCATTATAATCATCAGCACAACCTAATTTTATATATTTTCAATAGTTTTCCAAAAGGATATTTCTACCAATTAGCTGTCACTTCCTGTTTTTCCCCAATCTGAACAGTTAGCCTAATGCAATATTTTCATGACTAGAAAATTACCTTTTATGATCATCTTAAACATTTAAAATAATATGATATATAATTTTGTAAATGACTTCTTTCATTTAATATTTTCAAGATTCACTCAAGCTGTGATATGTATCAGCACTTCATTTCTTTTTACAGCTGAATAATATTCCAATATATGATCATAATATATTCACTTTCACACTTTGGTTGTTATGAATAATGCTGCTCTAATTACTTATGCATATGTTTCTATATAGATATATATTTAGATTGAATCTATAAATTAATTTTTGGAGTATTGGGTATTGATAGACTAATAATATTAAGACACCTAAATATGGATTTATTTCTGTTTAATTAGAAAAAATGTTTAATTTATTTCGAAAATGTCCTGTACAAAAATTTGACAATTTTCATTTAATTTGTTTCTAATTGTATGCTATTTTAAAGGGAATTGCTTCCTTAATTTTATTTTTGTGTGGTTCCTTGTTCGATGTTAATATATATAAATGAAGTTGATATTTGAAACTGACATGTATAGATATTGTAGCCTGTAAACTTGCTAAACACATATGTTGTTCTAATATTTTTTCCTTAGGTTATTTATGATTTTCTATGTATAAGGTCATGTTATTTATTAGTATAATTTTTTTTTCATTTCTTCCTTTTCAAAGTCAATTTTTAAATTTGTCTTTTCTTCTATAATTTCCCCTCCTAGAACTACATTAATTGATTTTGCAATGGTAAACCAACTTTGAATTCCTGTAATAAATCCTGTTCACCTCATTGGAAAACCATTGTTTTGGACAGCTGAAATATGACTGAAAATATTTTGTAAGGGGTTTAATTTATATTTTTACAAATGAAATATTGTGCTCATTTACATAATCTATATTGATGAGTATTGTCTTTGTCTCAATTTTGCATAAGTGTATTAATTGAATGAGTTCAATAAACTCATTCTCTGGGAGTACCTCTTTAGGTCGCATAAGCCCATGATTGGTTACGGTTTATATGTATGCCCTCTTAGCCAGTTAGATGTTTACCCTATATGATTGTGCAGGTCCATGACTTCAAGTTCACAGTTGAATGAGCTTATACTTTTTACTATGCTTTCAGTCAAAGACTACTAGCTGGAGGATTACCTGTGATCTCTTGTGAAAAGACTCTGCTATGGGAATCACGATCTTACAGACCATCAGGGATGACTATGCTAATATATTTAAGCCTGGTTTCTCTGGATCAGGGTAGGTATCTTATTGTTCAGTTAACATTGAACATGAGTTATGTTCAAGCTGTCATGCCAGTTGTGCTATCACCCCATGTTAAAAGTTTCTGTGCAGTTTGAGAAGAACATTGAAGTCCTCTCTATATTTTGTCCTGACTGCTCCTTTTTGGGGTGTACCCTAGCACATGCAGATAAACTCCTCATTCGCCAAGTTGACTCTGATCCCAACAGTATCCTTTCATCCATTCATTTAAAATATCTATTAAGTAATTATTCGATTTTATTCTAAGGCACAAATTCCAAAAGTCAAAGCAAGAACTACTTAGTACTATAGAAGGATCTAATCCTTCTGCTAAATATCAAAGATACTTTTCAGTTCACCCAATATCACTGTCCTTAAATCTTCCTCTTCTTTTTTTTTTTTCTTTTCTTTTTATGTTGGACTTTTCTGAAGAAGATGACATGCATCCAATCCTATGGCAAGCAACTGTCTAGGAACTATTTATAATGATCATTCCCTGTTCATTTGCCTAGGCAAACAATCCCCTTTATCTTAAAATTTAACTGGGAGGTCTTCAGATTATTTAAATAATCCTAGAGGAATACTTCAATATCATGAAACTGTGCTCATTATGGGAAGCGGTAGGGATTATAGTGGAATGGTGAATTTTACTAAGTTGCAATTCTCAAACTTAGACCAAAGTAATATTAAATGTTGGGCTCTTTCTGTAACAATGATCCTTTGAAATTAAAAGCCCTCAAATATTTCTCCCCCAACTTCTTGGTTGTTACTTTCTTCTTCTCAGTGGAAGATAAGAAACTGGCCACCATGCCCCCAAAAGTACAACAAAGGTTGTAAAGCAGAAATCATGACTCATACAGCTTAGCTAAATTGTCATACATATATTTTATGGTTTTGATTCTATATATTATAACTACTTCTATAGGACAGGGGACACAAACATATACAGTGACACAATTTAGCTACTTCTCAGGACAAAAACTGATCATGGAATTCATTTTTTTTACAACATTTTGCTTATTTTTTTACAACATTTGCTTAGGTGACCAAATCCAGTCAATTGGAATCCGAACAAATTCCTTCCTTTAACAGCAGTAATATTTGCACTGCTCACTGCCAGTTTCTCATCTCAACCCTGGTTTTTAAATATTATTCACACTCTCCTTCTCACTGTACAATTATTTTTTTGTCCCAGCCCATATAGATGGACAGAAGAATAATTGAAGTTTTATGGGGCACTTAGAAGCAATATCAGAGCAATTATGCATCCAGTACTCTGTATTATTAGTATATATCTATATAAGTTCATTTTCAATTAAATTTCAAGAGTCTATCACATAAATACTCTCTGTTGTGTGTGATCAAAAAAAAATACATTTTCTTAGCAGGTTTCTGATTCATAGACTTGAACTTCTGTCAGCTTTTTCACTAATTTTAGTGCCTCCTGTCACAGCTTCTTACAACTAATGATATAAAATAAGAGTCATTACAGGGAAAAAAACACTCTGGAAACTAAAATTGTCTAGCAGATTCTATGCTCAGAAGAGTAAATATGTGCATTTTATAAAGTTGTTAATATATGTCCTAAGTAAATTTCCAAATTGCTGATAAATTTACATCAAGGAATTCTTTGTCTCTGTTCCTCTATTTTTCTTCCTTTCCCATTAAAGGAATATGTTGAATGTTTAAGGAACTAATGATCCCCAAAGTGGCAATTTGCACTCCAAGAAACATTTTCATTTTTTTCAGAATGGCTGGACTTGAGATAAAGTATATACTAAACTCAACATTACTACTCATTACTTAGAATCAATTTTGTTTTGAGTTGGGGATTATTTTATGATGTATATATTCTTTATTACTGGAATTTTGGTAATTTTTAATATTTCATGGTCATTCTTTACCAGAGGAAGATTTCAATACTGGCTTAATAATGACACATAAAGGAAACAACAGTTAAATTCAGAATGCAGTCATGAAACCTCCTGCTCAATTAGCTTTGCAGCCTGTGGAGGTCAACAGGTATTACTTGATTTATGTCTTATTCAACTTGACTATTATAAGGAATATAGCTCCATAGTCATCTTTGTATTAATACAACTATCCAAGAGAAATGGCTAAATTTTATTTTTTAGTTATACCCAGGACACGTTAGCTGATTTGCATTCTTAACTATAGCTTAGGAATTATAGGTTACTGATAAACTAAGGAATGCATATGTCACTAGTAAACATATGTCCAAAAGGAGGATAGCTTTACAGAGTTGGATCTTCAGTTTTCTGGGTATTTAAAAAGGTACTTATATTTACTTAGAGCTGGATATCTAACAAAGATGGACCAACAATCCAGAAAATAAAAAGGAAATAAAAAAGGGGAGGACTTTCTAGAGAGATTTGTTATCACAACAAACTTGGTTCAGCCATATACTAAGGAGAAAAGAACAAGGTGAAACCAGGAAAAGAACTTTAATCCATACTGCATTTGGGGAAGAAAAGTGAGATCTAACTACTCAGCCCTTTCTTTGTGATACTAACAGAACTTTAGGCTTAAATATGGGAAGAACTATGTCAGGGGCAAGAGGTATATATGAATGATTAAGCAGACTTTGTCAAACCATGGATTGGTCTATCATTCTCTCAGTTCTAGTTCTGAAAGGTGGCTCTGGAGAAGTCCTAATCACTTGAGGGGACTTTTCAGGATGTAGGATGTTTGTCTATCAGATTTGCGGTCTTGGAAGGGAAGCAATTCAGCTCCCATGAGTGACTGCTCTTGCTGTTCTGGAAGATATAGGACGATGACAGAGATTTCTTAGCATTGCTTCAGCCTATTTTACCAAACAGACAGTTGGTAATCTTGCCTCAGTTTTCCAGACTGAGGAGATAGGTTACACAGATTTGGTATTAATAAACCTTGTATTACGGGGTTTTAGATGAACACTCCTTAAATGATTAGCATGCCTATGTGCACAGCTGAGCAGGCCACAAAGTCCAAGGTAACAAAAGAGATTAATACAAAATGAAGACAGAGATGCTAAACTTTATCCTGCATTTATTTTCCCATTGACATTTGCAGGCTGAAAAAGAGAGTTACTCTGCTTCCTGCAGAGGCAACCACTGTAAGTCCCTGTCATAATTGTAATGCAATATGACTGGACATCATTTCCTATTTTTCACACAAATGTTTATACAGACAGTCAATTTCTTTAAAAAAACACTGCCCGATGACTTTATATTCAGAATAGAAATTAAACAACAGTACAATTCACCTTAAAATATACTTTTATTTTTATTTTAGAAAAACTTTGTAGAAATAAGCAACTTTAAATAATACTATCATATTTTCCATCAAGAAATTTAGATGCACAACCACATAAGCAAAATTTTAGGGAAATAAATTTGACTTCATTTATACCTGCCCATGTGCTCCCCCACAATTAAAAACACTACCTTCAACCTCAAAAACAAGCAAGTAAGCAAACAAAATTCTTATCTTTCAACCAAGCCACTGTTTAAAGGATTATAGAATTCTTAAAATCAATTAATGTTTCAAAATACTTTGACCCTTTGAGGAAATTTCTACAGAGGATTATTCATCAGATACATTCTCCTCTATTGGAATCACCTGCCAAATGAAGCTAAATGCAGATACCTGTCTTTTATAATTAAAGTGAGTGACAGGATTAACAGTTCTCTAAAACTATTATAATATTGTAATATAATAGGAAATGTATACTTGATGTATATCCTCATAAAGGTCTCAAAACCTTTGCAGATAGAGGGGAGATAAGATAGGAGACTCTTTTGTCCTGGTATCTTATCTTTGATAATAATTCCAGGCAAAGAACCGCTAATCTCTTGAAATTTCCTAGGTGATAGGAATTACTTGTTCTAATTGTGAGACTGACACCTGGGATCCCGGTAAGGCTCAGGATGATTGCCAAAGGAAACTTCCATGTGGACTAGGAGATGGGAACTTTCAGCTCCCCCTCCACCAGCCACCTCAGGGAGGTGGGATGTTCTGAAAACTCCTTTGATCTCCAGTGAATAATAATTTACTAATTCATGACAGACTAATGAAGCTTATCTTAAAAATCCAACAGGAAATGGTTCGCAGACATTCCACATAAGTAAAAACATGGAGGTTCCTAGAGTGTAATGCACCCAGAGAAGGAAGCTCTGTGCTCGTTCCCTTAAAATCTTCCCTATTCTTTATAATATACAGATAAACTATTACCCTGAATAATATGACCTGCTGTAGTAAATTAACCCAATCTGAGGAGGGGGGTCATGTTAACCCTCATTTATAGCCTATCAATTTGAAGTATGGTTGACTATCTACATTTTTCGACTGGCATCTGGATTAGTGGAACGGGAAACACTTTTGTGGCACTGAGCCATCAATTCGTGGTATTCGACTCTATATTCATGTACATACTGTCAAAATGAATCTGATTTGGAGGACTCCCAGCTTGTACCATGCAGAGATTTGCTTGGAGTTTGGGGTTACAATTTCCATATACCTAGTGTTGTGCTGAGTAGGTGATTAGAGAGTAGAAAAAACACTTCCCACTCATCCTTTCTGTCAGCCAGTGTACCTGCATTTTAAATTTTATCAATTCCCTCTGCCTTTACCTTTCTCTGTATGCATACCTGATCCTGCAGTACTTAAGTTCTTCCCAGCTTGAGGTTTGTCTAGCGCTCATCATGTAGATGTGACCACTGCTGAGACGTTTTGTCTTTCTTCTTCGCCAGTGATCTGTCTCCACTTCATAGGGCAGCAACTTGTTGGGCCATCTGAATGAAACAACATACACTGTACTGCTATTGCTCGCTGAATTCCATGGCATTCCTGCTAGGATAATTTCAGTTACACTGATAGAAAATAATTTATTCAGTATTCAAAAACAGTTTACCAGTTTATTATTTTTCCTAGAGTTAATCAGAAGACAACTTTGTACAAATTGTTAGAAGATGTCATTATTAGCAGCAATGGACAGAGCTATGACTCAAAGCTAAAATGTCCACCACTATTTTTCAGTCTCAACTGATTTATTTTTATAAAACAGGTTGCATTAGAGTTTATTTTCATTTATTTTCCAGATTTCTGCAAAGAGTTTCACGGGAAAGGAAATGTCATCAAAATCTTTAACAAACATCATTAAAACACACAAGGGTTTACTAAGGAAGTGATCTCTTAAATATTTCTTTCCACCTATACCTGTTTAGGATATATTCTTTCCAGTGTCAAAATCTTTGTTGGTTTCACATGTTTGTGTTGTTGTAAATATAGTACTAAATAAAACAAAGTGTAAACAAACAAAAAATCCACATCAAATCTTTAAAAATATTCAGTATTTCACTTGGAAAATTTGGAGTAGTTTTCAAATTATACTCAAGATCCTCAACTATTGAGAATGTGACAGTTGAATCCATTAGCACTCCAAGAACAGAAAATCAATAGGAAGTTTCCAAAATGAGTGGATTGTGTACACATTTATTGAAAGGCTCTTTTCAAAATTGATGAAACTTCACATTATTTTTTGTTTTCAAAAATGTCTGTCTGGAAAGTCACTCTCAAAATGTTAAATGCATAGTAAAGTCTGTGCCTTAGTATATACAATAGAGGTCGAGGGATGAATTATGTTTTTGTTCAAATGCCATGATTCATTTTTGTATAGTTGTTATTATAATCCCAAATATTAAAATATGGTATAAAAACTGACTTTATAGGTTTAGTTTAATTTCTCAAGATAACCTCTTAATACAATTTTCTAAAACTTATTTAAGTTTGGAATCATTTTAATATTTTAAATGAGTTCATTAAATGTATGCTACCCACCCCCAGATATTTCAGTTTTTCTGCAGAAAGTGATTTACCGTTTGTTGTTAAGACTATTGGTAAGGTCAAGGTAAATGTCAAAGACTTATTTATTTATTCAACAAATATTTTTAGCACATACCATGTGCCAACGACTATTGTAATTATAGCAATGAACAGAATCCTGCTCACATGAATTGAAATCTTATGGGACCTCTGTTAAGATGTAAGTATATCAAAAGGAAATATATTTAGTGAGGAAAAGGTAAATGAGTTTAAAGAGATAGAGAGAGAGATGAAGTCAAAGCAAGATGAAGTCTCTCTGTTGTGTGGCATCCAAACATAGAAGTGAAGAAGGCAGAAGGAAAAATGTAGTGATCAGAGGGACAAAGTAGAGAGAGGAGGTTTTTCCCAGGCACAGGAAAAGAGTTCAGTAGAATTTCCAGTGGGAAAGTGCACTTAGCATGCTGAGGAAAAGTAGTGAAAAGGCTGTGATGTGGTTCATGTGGGGAGAGAAAAAAAGGCAATGGAATCATAGAGGTAGCAGGGAGTAAAATCATGCAAGACATGGTCATTACATTTTATTATCAAATGAAAAAGGAGACAGAGATTCTGAGCATTAGGGTGAATATTTACTTTTGTTTTAAAAGAATAACTGACAGTAGGGTGGAAAATAGGTATCAGTGGAGAAGGAGAGAGCAAGGAAACCCATAAGTAATTTTTTGATCTATCAGGATCAAAAAAGATAAGTGTGACTTAAGTTGGGGTAGTCATCATGGAGGTAAAAGGGTAAACCCTGGGATACTTACTGATGGGGTTTTATGGTGGAGTTGTCTGTGAGAAAGAAAAAAAATGTTTTAAGTCTTCTGGGAAGGAAACAAACAAGAATGAGTAAGTGGTTTTATCTGTGGATTAGGTCATATTTTTGGAGAAGTAGACCCAGTCATAAGTGAAGACAGGAGGAAGGACATGCTGGAAAAGGGAAAAACATAAAACAAAAAAAGAGTTGATAGAATGTTATCTTAAAACAGCAGTCAGGTGGAAAGAAACAAGAGTGTCAACAGAGTAGCTTACCTTAAAGGAAGAGATATATTCTGAGGCAGAAAAGAGGAAGAGAGTGACAATGACCATATTGAGAAAGTGTAAGGAAGAAAGCAGGAAAATGAATAGAGACGCCTGATTTAGGTGTCTTTGATGATCTCTAAACTAAGGGTAGAAGGATGGTGGTAGAGATGTGATGCTAGTTTTCACATTATACAATTTGACAGACCTATATTTTCTTTTGCTCCAAAATACCATTTTAAATGGTCTTAACCATTAATTGATGGGGACACTGGACCTGTAATTGTCGACACATAAAGAAGCAAAAATCCATAAAGAATAAGGTTTATTTTGCCCATTTCTGTATAAATCTGAGGAAAATTTCCATATCAACTTCAGAAAGAAAGAATAACCAAAAGGACTCGGTGCTCTGGGAAGAGGAGATGATCTGAGAATCTCCCTACTACAGGTTAGAAATCTTGATGCTACTATGTATATAATCTGCAATTCATAATCTAGTAGTAGATCTATGGAATTACAGCCATACACTCTTCCATTTGAAAGGCTCAGGGAGTGTGTCTAACTCATTCTAGCTCTTGCTGTCATATACTTTTTTTCAGGGGTGGTGGAGGTTGAAGTTATTTTAAAGCCTATATTGGCTAGATAGGAATTTATTTTCACATTTTATAAAATTATTTAACATTGTTGCCTTCATCAACTGTTACCAAGTTTTTAGGTCTTTCCAAGATCCTCACTTCATCCTGTGACTAGCAACCTGTCCTGCAGTCTGAACCATGCATAGCCTCTGTCTCCTAGTGGTCTGTATCCAATCTTCCCTAATCTGGGACAGCTGAGGTTACCAATATAGAGGATAAAATCAATGCCCTCATTAAAGCAGCTGTTGTAAATGTTGGACCTTTATGACCTGGTTTGTTGCAAAGGCCCTGGCCAATGTCAACTTTGGGAGTCTTATTTACAATATTGGCGTTGGTGGACCTGCTCCAGCATCTGGTGCCACATCAGCAGGAGGTCCTGCCCCTCTCCACTGTTGACCCAGCTGAGGAGAAAATGTTGAAGCAAAGGGAGAATCTGAGGAACCTACAGATGGCATGTTCTTTGATCTTTTTACTAAAACTCTGGTAAGGTAGATATAAATCTTTTTCATATATTTATAAACACTTGTATTTTTTCTTCTGAAAGTGTCTGTTCACTTCCTTTGCCTATTTACTGATTGTGTTATTTGTTTTTTGAGTTCTTTATATATACTGGAAATTAATGCTTGAAAAGCTTAACCTCCTGTTTAAAATAAATAAATAAACAAAAGCATTCTTTAAAAAAAAACTTAATTAGACATATGGATGGAGTAAAGAAATAGATATCTATGTGGCAAAACAGATGAAGGTTTTCCAGTGGGAGGGGCTCATACAAAGGGAAACAAGATTGACTAGACTGAGTTGACTTCCTGATTTTTTGTTTTGTTAACACAGGGGTGTTTAGCCATTGAAGCATATCCCTCGTCCTTTTTTTCTACTTTTTTTTCAATAATTATTTTGAGACAGAGTCTTTCTAAGTTCCTTAACACCTCACTAAGTTCCTGAGGCTGGCTTTGAACTTGCACTCCTCTTGCTGCAGCCTCCGGGAGCTGCTGGGATCAGTGGTATTGCAGATGTTTTATAAAATTTCAGTTTGCCTTTTTCTTCTTCTCTATCACAGGACCTGGTACTGTGAAAGGGCTCACTAGATAACCCTATAATTTTAGCAGGGAATGGTAAGCACTAAGGCAATGCTTTTGTATATGCATTAGTATCAAGAAGTCTTTGGGAGATCCTAACTAAAAAGAAGTTTACCAAATAATTCTCTTTATAGTCAAAAGCAATTGAAACTCATGTGCTAAGAGCAGATGGATCCTAGGGAGTCTTATTAAAACAGTAACATAATCACTAACTTCTTTATAAATATTTAATATTTTACATTCTTCAGCTTCGTGAACCCACTTCTGAACTATGTCTTTCTAGATAAACTTTCAGCATAGCTTGACCCTATTTATCTCTTTTAAGGTTATGAACATGTTAACCACAGGGAAGCAGCAGGAACCTAGTATGTGTTGTAAAAGCTGTCAGCTTTCTTTAGTCTAAGTTTCTGGAGTCTGAAAGCTAGCCCACCTGACAGTGTTTTGTCATCTCATCAGTCTGTCATACTACCTGGGCTTACTCTCTTCGCACTGCCAGCGGTTCCAGCACATCTCAGTGGTGAGGGACAAGGGTCACAGTAATACTTGGTTGAATAAGAATTATTTTCCTCAAAGCTCAGGAGCATTCATGATTATGGCTGACATATTCTGTTTTGACAAGCCTAGACCCTATTTCTCAAGAGAATTGAAGAGGGCCATGGACAGAAAATCAAAGTTCTCAACTTACAAGTCATCTGTAATATTTTTATTTTTTTTATTTTTAATTTTTTTTTTAGATTCAGATGGACACAAAATACCTTTATTTTGTTAATTTAGTGCTAGGGATTGAACCCAGGACCCCAGGCATGCTAGGCAAGTGCTTTACCACTAAGCTATTTACAACCATGTATGATTTTTTCTGAAGTGGCAAAACTTGCTATGGGATCCTGATAACTATAATAGCTTTCCATAGATGTTTTAAAATGATTTGTCACTTTGAAAGTCATTTTCTGATATTTATATCAGCGATATGGTATCCTTCAAGATATTTTAAGTCATTATATATAAACCTTTAAAAAATGGGAAAGTTTTTTACTCCAAAACAACAGCTCTGGCCAGTGTTTTGCAGTTAAAATTTCTAGAATCCTTTCTCCCTCTTCTTTGCCTGTGCAGCAGGTGGGAGAAATGTTTTGGCTTAGAACACATTCACTTTGATTCTAAGTAATTTAAATGAGACACCCCATGAGTAATTTTGTATAAACTAATCCCCACTAGAACTTACACTAGGTCCTTGGGGAAGTTTGTCATTTTTATTTGATGTTGTAAGAACTTATACCCTGAAAAGTACACTATCGGAGTGTCACTAGTAGTATCAATTTAATTAAGGTACTGTCAACTTTTCTCTAGTTTACACAGTTTAATGTCTCAGTCTTTTATAATCAAATGGGCCAGAAAATTGCTGTTTGGTTTACTATCCCCAGTTTGTTTTCTTTTCCTAAAGTGTGACTTGAATTTTTAAAACCATTCTTCAGTCTTTTGGTGTTAGCATGGATGGCTATATATTTTGTATATGTATGTTTTGGGGTACTAAAATTACATAATACCAGATGGTCTCCTCATCTTAGTTTATATATATTCAGGAATGTCTAAAAATAAAATTAGTGATCTGTTGAATTTGAATTGATTAATCTATTAAATAATGTAAAGATCAGATTTGGGGATTATGCTAAGATTTTGAAGAAGGCTTCTTTTTCTCATGAAAAATGAAAGCCTTATAATTTCGGATGTATGGCCTATAATAGTGTTTTTAAGATGCAAATGTTCCTGTGGCATGTGACTATATCATTTACATCAATTATGAATCATTTAAAATCAATGAATATAACCAAGTGTGGTAGCAAGGGTCTATAGTCCCAGATACTTGGAGGTTGAGGCAGTAAGACTCTTTGAACACAGGAATTCAAGGTCAACATGGGCAACATAGCAAGACTCATCCTCCCTACAATAAATAAATAAATAAATAACAATAATAATAATAATAATAATAATAAATTTTAAAAATATGTTTAGTATAGTTATTACAGGCAGAACAATGTATAAAAAGAGTATGGTGGGAGAAACAGTACTGCTTTGTCAACTTTTTCACTGCTATGAACAAAAGACCTTGCAAGAACAATTTTAGAGGAGAAAAATTTATTTGGCGCTCATGGTTACAGAGATCTTAGTCCATAGACATCCATCTCCATTCCTCAGAGACTGAGATAAAACTGAACATCATGGCAGAAGCCTGTGGTGGAGGATAAGCAGCTGGAAATATGGCACCAGAAAGCAGAAAGACAGAGAGAGCTCCACTCAGAAGAAAAAAAGATAAACCCCAAAGGTATGTTCCCCAATGTCCCTCCTCCTCTAGCCACACTCTACTTGCCCATAGTTACCACCCATTCAATCCATTTAAGGCAATTAATGCACTGATCAGGTTAAAATTCTATTACCCAATCATTTAATCCCTATACTTTCTTGCATTTTTCAAAAGACCAACTCTGTTTCAACAATCTGTTGTGTTGTTTTTAGCACCCATTTATTTATTTCTGATGTGATCTTTATTCTTTCTTTTCTTTTGCCAATTTGGGGTTATGTTTGTTATTTTTCTATTTTCTTTAGGTAAATGTTGGGTTGTTCATTTGAGATCATTCTACTTCCTTAAAATAGCAATTTATTGATTTGTATATCTTTCTTCTTTCAGCTGCTTTTACTGTATTCTGTGAGTTTTATTATGTTGTGTTTCCATTTTCATTTATCTCCATAAGCTTTTCTATTTCTCTTTTAATTACTTCAATGACCCAGTGGTTGTTCAGGAGCATATATTTTAATTTCCATGTATTTATAATGTTTCCAGACTTCCTCCTGATACTGATTTCCACATTCATTTCATTGTGGTCAGAAATGATACCATATTATTTTCATTTTTAAAAAATGTCTTAAGACTTATTTATTGGCATAACATTAACATAGAACTCATTCCAGAGAGTATTCATACAAAGTTAAGAAGAATGTGTATTCTCCATCTGTTGGATGGAATGTTCTGGAAACACCTATTTGTTATAATTTATCAATAGTATTTTAGATTAAATATTTAGTCCTGTTTTCAGCATACCATTCCCAAATTACCATGAACAAGTCTTTTAACTTCTATGAATCTCATCTTTAATATATAATGGGGATTTGTGACTGTTTAAAGGAAAAACATATATCTTGTCAAATGTAGCTCCATTTTATTAGTAACATGATAACTTATTTTCTAATTTGTCACCCTTGTTTACATTTTATATTTTTATATGCTTCTAACTTGTTTTAATTTAGAAATGGAAAGATATAAAATAACACACATGGGCTGTAGTTGTAGCTCAGTGGTAGAGTGTTTGCCTAGCACATGTAAGGCACTGGGTTCAATCCTCAGAATTACATATAAATAAAATAAAGGTATTGTGCTCATCTACAACTCAAAATATTTTTTTAAAAAAGAAAAACACATACATTATACACATACAATCATGCTATATTGGTATAAAAAGCATATAGTAGCAAATTTTAAAATATGTGAAAAATGAGATATGATCTCAATTATAGTATAATCTTATTAATTGTAAATAAAATAGTATGCAAGTCTGGTTATAGGCTGGATATAAAAAATATAAAGCAATTAAAGTTCTAAAACTGATAAGAGAAATTTTGCCAGATTTACTATTGACTGTTCATTGGTAATCACAGTACTTAAGAAAAAAAAAATACAGAAGTAAGGCATGTCTTCAGAAAAACAACAAAATAGCAAAAGAAAGCAGTGAGACAATCATTTTTATTTTTAAATGTTTTCAAATATATCTTTGGATAAGTTTTATTCTTCAAATTTATGGCTTAAAACATAAAATTAATAGATTCATGTAACAAACATCTATGAGCCAGCATCTATTCTTAAACCTCTGAATGTCTTAGCTTAATTATGTCATCTATTAAAATGACTTTATTCTAAATGAGAAAATCATACTCACTAAGTATATGTATAATTTGCAATTCAATTATGAAAAAGTTCTTCACTAAAAATAATTAGGTGGTAATTACACCCCCCACTAGTGCAAAGATTAAGTCAATATCATGTAGAAGCTTATGCTGTACAATCCTTTTGCTATTTTCCTTCAGCAAACAATAAAAAAAGGCTTATGATATATGAAAACAAGCATAAATAAATGACTAAAATTACTTGCAAGTTCTTGCAATCATAGAAAGGTAGATGATCATAACAATAATAACTCTTTAGATTTTTTTAACCTCAGATAGTATTTCTGATTTGTGCAACTCTATTGGGCCTATTAATTTATAGTCATATTTTAATTTTTTTCTGCTTGTATAGGGTTTTGAAAATTATCTCTTCTTCTTTTACTCTATGTATTAATACAGGGATAGTTAAAAGTCAAAAATAGATTTCAGACCTCTGAGATGCCTTATTTGAAAATGTTTTCTCTCTTCAGTGGCCTCATGACCTCCTTTCAGTCTTGGCAATTGCTTTTTAATTTTTAAATTTTAATGTAGAAGATGTAATTTAAGTGTAGCTGATGATAGGAAGTATCATTGTGTAATAAACATGATTTTCTCATTTTTGCCCTTTTTTCTTTCAAATTCATAGAATAAGAAGTTCCAACATTTTGAATAAGGCGCCACCACAAAGACACACACACACACACAAACACAGGCTTGGGAGGTGGATTGCTTCTGCTTGAATTATTAGCAGTGTTTCCTCTTCAAGGCCCTTCAGCACTGATCTTTGGCTTTCTAGTCTGTAAAAAGCTGAGAATATCTTCCTCAGCATTTATGAAGTGAATTAGATTTTCACAAATATTCCAATTTACCTTCCCGTCTCGATTAAATGATGATTTCATATTTCACCCACTTTAAAAAAATGTGCCTTGGGCTCGGGATGTGGCTCAAGCGGTAGCGTGCTCACCTGGCATGCATGCGGCCCGGGTTCCATCCTCAGCACCACATACAAACAAAGATGTTGTGTCCGCTGAAAACTAAAAAAAAAAAAAAAAAAAAAAAAAAAAAAAAAAAAAAAAAAAAAAAAATTCTCTCTCTTTAAAAAAAATGTGTCTCACATATGCCAGATGCCAGGCAAATGCACTGCCACTGAGCCACAGACCCAGCCCTTTTTGGCCAATTTTGAAGTTAAAGGTGACTGTGTGAATTGTTACGTAGTGAAATAGAAATGAAAGTGACTTTGTCACTGCCAGGCAGAAAGTTTGAGAATTGGTTTGGCCTGTGTCTTAGCCCATGTTCTGTTGTTTTAACAGAATATTACATGCTAGGTAAAATATAAAATGAAAAGAATTTCTCACATTTTGGAGACAAAAAAGAACATGGCGTCAGTGTCTGGCCAGGCCTTTGTGCTGCATTGTAACATGGAAAAAATGCAAGTAGAGAAAGCAAGCTGAATTAATTCTTTCACCAAGAATCCACTAATAATGAACTCACTCCTGCAATAAAAGGCTTAATCTATTGGCAAGAATGGTGCATTTTTGTCCTAATCATCCCTTAAAGATCCCACCTTTCAAAGGTGCCACCTCTGTTACAATGGCAGTTAAATTTCATTATGAGCTTTGGCAGGGACGTTGAAACCACAGTAGTCTGCCTTTTTCTCCTCCAGGACTTCCCATCAGCCTGGGTCCCTGGGTGACTTTGATGAGCACTTTTTCTCCTCTCCATTTCTAGTTATCACTAGCCATGCAGCATGTGTGAGAAATATCCTTTGTTGTTTAAAGTCACTGAGATTTGGAGGTTGCTTGTTACTACAGCATAACCTAGCCTATCCTGACTAATAGAGTTGATGAGGGTACAGGGGCAGAAGGCATAGAAAAACACACTCAATAAGATGACTCTATCTGCTCATGTGACTGGCTACAATAAAAATGGTAGTCACCACCAAGTATTAGCAAGAATATGGAGAGACTAGAATCTTTATATATCGTTTGTGAGAATGGTGTTGTCCCTCAGGAAAACGGTTCATTAGTTTCTTTAAAAGTTAAAAAGAAGTTTATGAAGCAGCCTAATGATTTTACTAATAAATATCTATCTAAAAGAAACAAGAACACATGTTCACATATATATTTGTAGGTGAACATTCATGTCAACATTATTCATGATAACTAAAAAGCTACAGTGATTCAAATGTCCATCATCTTGTCAATAGATACACAAAATGTGGTATATCAATACAGTGGAATACTATTCAACAATAAAAAGAAATGGAATACTGATACATGCTATCACATAGATGAATCTCAAAAACACTGTACCAAGGGAAAGAAACCAGATACAGAAGAAGATTCATTATATGACTCAACTTATATAAAATTTCTAGAAAAGACTAATTTGTAGACACAGAAGGCAGATTAATGATTGCCTGGAGCTGAACTTGGGTTAGAGGACTGACTACAAACAGATTTGAAGGAGTTTTGTAAGATGATGGAACATCCTAAAACTGGATTTTAATAATGGCTGCCCAATCCTATAAATTTTCTGAAAATATTTGAATTGTACATATTTAATGAATTAATTTTATGGTATGTAAGTTCTGTCCCAGTAAAGATATTTATACTTAAGCATAATATCTGGCACATAGAAAATCTCAGGAAACTTTTATCAGTGCTAATTATTTCAGTAATGGAACACAGGGACTGTTATCCCACAAGGAATTGATTAGAAGTGAAGTTATGCATTCCATAAAGAAGGGAAATTGTGTAATCGAGCATGGGCAGACACCCACCTCCTTCCATCCCCCAATTTTGTATTTCCTCCCTGCTAGTCACCATATTTGCAAAAAGCCAATATATATTGACACTGTAATACATGGAGTTCCACTAGAATCATGGATTAAAATCTGGGGTTCCTTAAGGTTCTCTTTGGAAGCCCTGGGATGCTTTGAGAGTAAGCCTCTTGAGATGTCACAGATAGATTTAGCCTGGCCTGACTGAAGAGTTTTTTACACTGTACATCCTTCCCTCCTCCTCAATAGTTTAATATTTCCAATAAAATACATTCCCATGCTCCCTTACATCTTCTTAATGCTCTATACCACAGTCCTCCTTCTATAAATCCTGCAGAGCCAGGAGATGAGAGATGGCTGAGGGGGTTGGGGTAAAATGGGGTTGGGCAGGGTAGGGCAGTGCAGGGTGACTCCTGTGCCAGGGTGTCAGAAACATTCAGTACATAAGGTTGTCTGTTGTTTATGGTAACATAAATGGTCATATTCTCAGGCTAATAGATACAATTCCAAGTAAGTACCACTTAGGACCCAGGGTCAAGCAAATGAGACAAAACTGCTTCAGAAAAAGTGATAAAGTTGGAAGGGCCTTCGTTTCCATGACTTCCAAACCTGGAGTGCAGCCTTGAGTCACTTTGGCTCTCTGGTTAACATTTAGCAGAAAGAAAATTAGGAAAGAGATGATGTCCATAATGGTACCACCTGAAGAGCTAGCACCAAAGAGGCAGAGCTAGGTGCCCAGCAGAGAAATGCAGTATTGATCTCTGTTTTTGAGCCTGCTCTCATACCTAGAGTGTCGTCTCTGTGCATACTTCTTTCTCATCACTTATCAGAGAAAAGACAAACTTTAAGTGGTTTTGTAACTGAATAAAAATGAAGGATAAAAAAGAAACAATTAGCAATTGACTAAAAAGTGGAGACAAGATACAATGAACAGTAGAAACAGAAAGTGAAAGATAAAAGCAGACATAAGTAAATTAGAAAGCAGAAAATAATAGAATTGATGAGAAATCAAAGAGCTAGCTCTTTTAAAAGACCACTAAAGGCAAGGGGGTGGTGCACACCTGTAACCCCAGTGACTCAGGAGGCTGAGGCAGGATCAAAGCCAGTCTCAACAATTTAGTGAGTACCTAAGCAATTTAGCAAGGACCTAAGCAATTTAGCAAGGCCCTGTATTAAAATAAAAAATAAAAAGCACTGGGGATGTGGTGCAGTGGTTGAGTACTCCTGAACTTAATCCCTGGTACCAAAACAAAACAAAAATATACAAAACAAAAAAACAAAAGAGGCAAGCCTCTAGCAAGTTTACATGTGAAAAAAGAAAACATAATAAATAATGCTAGAATTAAGAAGGGATTAGAAACATAGAGAAGAAAAATAAGTAGAAATCAGCCAGTGACTTGAGAGGCTGAGGCAGAAAGATTTCGAGTTCAAAGCCAGCCTCAGCAGCTTAGCAAGGCCCTAAGTAACTTCACAAGACCCTGTATCTAAATAAAATATTAAAAAGGGATGGGGGTGTGGTTCAGTGGTTAAGTGCCCTGGGTTCAATCCCCAGTACCATAAAATAAAATAAAATAAAATAAAATAAAATAAACTATAGTAAAAAGAAAGCATACTTGTTTAAATTTATGAAAACCAAATAAGGAAAAGCAACCTGTTCAAGAAGAGAGAGAAAAAAATCTGATGAAACTAAAAGCCATGGAAAAAACTGATAAAGAACTCCCCACCACTTCTATGAGATAGAGGCTCAGATGTTTTGGGGATGGATGCACAAATTCAGTCACACATTAAGGTAAGAGGCACTTTCTAAATAATTTAATTGGCTTAAGGCTATAAAAATGTTTAAAAGTGTCCCAGTTAATTTTAATAAGGGTCCCAGTCCTGAAAATCAGGAACTGAGGAGAGAGAGAAGGAAAAACAAGGATGCTACTATAGTCCAGTAGATTCAGGGATAGAGAGGTGGGATAAGTAGTGTCCCAACAATTGTGAATTTCTGAACCATGTTCAGGACAAGAGAAAAAATATGAATATTAAGAAGGGCACAGAGTTATCATGGGTCTACCTGTAATATTCAAAAGTGTCAGCTGAAAAAGTATTAATAGTGAGTGAACTCTGCAAGATAGTCAGTTACAAAACCCATAAAACTTCACAGGATGGTGAGGGCAGGGCAGAGGGAGGAGAACTCTGTCATAACGTGCAGAAACGATAAACAGCTTCAAATTAACTGGGTGAGTTAATCTCTCGATATTTATTGAGTGAACTATAAAATATGACTGAAGAACATAAAAAAAACAGCTTCAACAAATGGCAAAAAGCAATAATTTCCTAATATTGTAAGGATGCCCATAATTACCAGAATAACATAAATGTAACATAATTCCAAGAAAAATCTAAACACAATTTTTAAAAAATGGACAAAAGGAATATTGAATGTTCATGTAGAAGAATAAATGCTTAAGGATTGCCTGTTAGCCAATAAAAATTTCAAACAGCACACTAATAGAATGATAACTATTCAACAAATTATTAAAAGTTATTGCAGAATGATAGACATATATGATTAGAAGAATAATCAACATAGAAATATAATTGAAATAAGAAAAATATATCCAGCTGCAAACAGATGTACAATGTAAGACAAAGGTGCCAACTAAAATCAGGAGACAAAGAGAATATTTTCAATAAATGTTGTTCGACCACTAAGCTTACCATTTCTAAGAAGTTTAGATCCCTGCATTGTATCTCATACTGACATAAATTTTCAGTGGAATCAAGATTTAAATAAAGAGAATGAAAAAAAGAATGCCAAAAGAAAAATTGTATGATATATATATATATATATATATATATATATATATATATTTCATTCAAACAAAAAGAGAATTTTAAAATACTGAAAGACTAACAACATAACCTTTTTAAGAATCTAAAAGACAAAGTTATAGAAAAAAGACAAAAGACAAATTTCTATAAAAGGTTTGCAGCTTTAATGAAAACAATACTCTCAATAGACACACTTCTTGCAAATAAATAAGAGAAAAGACACTTGGTGGACAAAAGGAGAAAGAATACCAACAGGCAGTCCACACAGAGAAACAAAATGACCAAGAAACATGGAAAATTTTATCAAAATAGTAATAGAAGAAATGCAAACTGAATTAGTGAAATGTTATTTTAACTTAGAATATTGACAGTAGTATTCTCAGAGTGTGGAAAAAGGAATTTGTTTCCTGCCAAAGTGAATGTAAATTAAAAAAACCTTGGAGAACAATTTGATTAAATATACTATAAAAGTTAAAATATGGAAATGCCTTTGATTAAGAATTATAAAACTTTTTTTAAAAGAGAGAGTGAGAGAGGAGAGAGAGAGAGAGAGAGAGAGAGAGAGAGAATTTCTAATATTTTTATTTTTATTTTTATTTTTTTTTAGTTCTGGGCGGACACAACATCTTTGTTGGTATGTGGTGCTGAGGATCGAACCCGGGCCGCACGCATGCCAGGCGAGCGCGCTACCGCTTGAGCCACATCCCCAGCCCAAAACTTTTAAAAACTTATTATTAAACTTATTAAAATGTCTCCATAGAAAATTATTATGCTGTGCACAAAGGTTTAGTGTACAAGATACTCATTTCATCCTTGCAGCTGGTTGGGAACAAATGGAAACAATGTAAAAGTCAGCACAGTGTGATTGGCTCAGTGAAGCCCTGGTCAATGAAAGTATATGAGAGCACTAGCCAGCATTCATTGAGATTGGTTGGTGACTGTGATGCACATTTGGAATGCAGTTGAGACATTGCACACACAATACAATATTCTGTACCACTCAAACACTGATGTAGATAAACATTTATAACATTGATGAACTATACGTAATGTTAGGCAGAAAACTTACAAACTAGAATATACTGTATATGGGAAGTTTCCATAATATCCATATGAGTAATGATGGAAGAAAAGTCTAGGAAACACATTAAAGTGCTGAAAATGATATATGTCTAGTAAAAATTTACATACACATATTTATTTATCTATCTCCTGATCATATTTTCTAATAAGGACAGACCTCTCTTATCCAGCATTTTAATGTCTGCTGCTTCAGTTAACTGAAGTTCCATTCAACTAAAGAGAGAGAGAGAGAGAGAGAGCACATTTGCATATATATCATATTGCTATAAATGTCATATTTTATTATTAATTATTGCTGTTAATCTCTTAGTGTACCTAATTTACATACTTTATCATAGGTATACATATATGCATAGAAAAATCAGTAAATAGAGGATTCAGTGTGTTTTCAGGCATCCATAATTTTCTTTCCCTCTCCTGGTTGCAGAATTTCAGCTAAATTCTGTTGCTTCCATTTTGTCATATCTATTTTCTGTTGTTTTTTCTTTTCTCCCAGGACTGCATTCTCTTCTTTAGGCTTAATATCCCAGGAATTAATTTATTGACACCCATTTATCAAATTAGTTATCCAGAATGGCCAACATTAGTTGTTTTGGATATTCATTAAAACAACAAAAAAAGTTTCAGTAGCTTTTACCAGAAAATTTCATAACTTTAGGCAATGTTTAGTTTTGGATGTTATTAATAGAAATATGCTTTCAGCATTTCTTATAGAAAATTTGGATTTTATATCAACTTCACCTCACAACTTGCATATTTAGAATTTTCAAACTTATATAAACATTATATAAGGGCTGTGTATATACAAGAATGTGGAGTGAGGCTCAGTGGTAGAGCATAGTAGCACTTACCTAGAGAGTAAGGTCCTGTGTTTAGTCTCCAGCCATGGGGAAAAAAATCATACCATAAATTCCCATGTACCCATTATAGAGATTGTAAAATGGTTACATTGAGGTTTCCTTCCTTCCTTCCTTCCTTTATTTTTAAGAATATGGTCAATGCTTTGATTACAATCCTTGTTCAACTTTTTGATGATCACTTAACATTTTGGGGGTTTTATGAAGCTGGTTTTGTTGATTGTTTCCTTTAAAGTTTCTATTTATGGTCAATGCATATCAGACACGAAGTACTGATAATGTGATTCATTACACTAGTTTGTTCTGAGTAAATTAACTTTCTCATTTTGAACTGTTGAACACATTTTTATGTCAAATATTTATGCAAACTGCTACTTATTCACATTTTCCGAATGATCCTTGTTAGAGCCAAAATTTTCAGCATTTCTCAGGAAAGAATTGTTTTGGCTAATCATGATTTCTCTAATATGCTTTTAAACTTAATTGAGATTTCAGATATCTTTGGGATGTTTTGCATTAAAATTTGACTTGTTAAAACTGAATTACAACAAAATTCAATTTTAAACATAATGAATTTAAATTTAAGCCTGAAATACCATGAAAAAACTAATGAAAGATCATTAAAAAATTTACATTTCAAAGAACAGAAAAAGACATTCATGAGTATCAAAAAGAAATTTGAAGAAACTGAAGAAATTTTTTTTGACATAAAATGCTTATTATTTTATTGGAAAATAGCACTTCACATAGAAAAAAAAATCAGCGGGTAGACTTATTTCTGCTTTGCCATCTCCCCCCCACCCTCTAACCTTTGCAGTGCTAAAGATTGAACCCAGGGCTTTGTGTATGTCACTTTACACAAGATTCATTTGCTGGTGGAATTATGAAGCTAAATTTGGTTAATAATAAAACATACCTTGCAATCAGACAATCGCAGCTGAATATTCTAATTAAGCTACTTGGTAACTTTGGCAAATTCAGTGTATTGGTAATTTGGCCAACCGAATTGATTTGCTGTAAGTTGGTCATGAAAAGAATTGGCTAAGAGCTAAGTACTTGACACATTTTAATTTAATTCTTATAATGAACATTTGTTCTCTATCATCCCTGTTTTACAGATGAGAAAATGAATGCTTTTGTTGGTTGGGTAATGTAAGATATTAAGTGAGGCTGTTTAAGCCAGAGCTTAAATTGTGTGCTTAACCTCAGAATTAGCTCTCTAGCACCCAACTAGCTCTCTGTTCCTCATGGCCTTACAGAGCACACACTATTCCAGCAGGCATCCCTTCTTGAAGGAAGTCTTCCTGACTTCCAAGACCAGACTAGGTGTTTCTCTTCTGGGTTCCCAGTGAACTCCATTCATATCTCCATTGTATCACATGCATTGATTTGAAAGTGTCACCATGTGTTTCTGACTTACCCAAGGTATTGTGAGTTCCTGGAGAACATATGCACTGACTTTTTTTATGTTGGTAGCCCTGGTACATGCCACAGGGCCCTGGCACACAGTGGGTGCTCAGTGAGGACATACTTGACAAAGGTGGATTTCAGAACGTATCCAGTCTTTTGTATTTATAGTTCTATGGCTCTCTGAATCATGTTTTCCTAGCTTGGGTGCTGGGGCTGTACTACTGGGTTTGATTGGCATACCAGATAGCAAACCAGGCAGCAGTGGGAAGTGTTTTAAGATGGGAGTTTGAGTGCTAATAGATGTCCTACTATTCAGGGTCGCTCCCAGGAAGGCAAAGGAGAATAAGGGAGGCCTGAGAACAGTACTTTCTGTTTCTCTCTCTCCCTATATAACCATTGTGTTTTTCAAAGTACCTTAATCAAACTGTAATCCCAATTCCCACCCAAGATGAGAAAGTAACTTCAGGAAAGTGGAGGTATTTTTTGACTCATTCTCTAGTAAGTTTACAGGGTTTAGGGCAATAGTTAGCACCAAGTTAGTCCTGATTAATAGCTGTTGAATGAATACTCAGTTAGGTTCCTCATTCCTATCACTAAAGCTTCTTTTAGTTTTAATGGTATGTGACCCAGGGCCTATTCTGGGAACTTGACTCAAAGCATCTCATCAACCTGCCAGGCATATTAGGGAGAAAATGAGGATGAGGGGAAAATGTATACTCAAACATTGTCCATGGGACTGCAAATTAGTACAAGCACTATGGAAAGCACTATGGATATTCCTCAAAGGAACCACCAAATGACCCAGTTAACTTACTTCTTGATATTTATTCAAAAGATATAAATAAGCACACTATATGGATGCAGCCACATCAACATTTATAGCAACACAATTCACAATAACATAGTTATGGAACCAGGCCAGGTGCCTGTCAACACATGAATGAATGAAGAAAATGTGGTATATCTATGCAAGGGAGTTTTATTCAGCTATGAGTAAGAATGAAATGATGGCTTTTGTTGGTAATTGAATGAATGAATGGAATTGGAGAACATCATGATAAGTGAAATAAGCCAGATTGAGAAATTCAAGGGACACTTTTTTCTTATATATGGAAGCTAGAGCACAATATGAAAAAAATTAAAAAGAAGAGTGGATTCCAGAAAAATAGAGAGATCAATGGTGTAGAGAAGGAGGCAGAAGGCCCAGAAAAAGAGAAGAATGGTGAAATGAAATTGACCAAATTATGCTATGAATACCTACGAATATACCAGAGTGAAGTCCACCTTTGGGTATAGCTATACAGCACCAATTTAAAAAGAAGCAATAAGTAAAGAGAAGGAAGACCAGCAGAGTAGAGGAAGGAGAACAGGTACAGGAGGAGGGGAAGGAAAAAGGAAGTACTGGGGAATAAAATGGGGAAATTATATTTCATGTATATATGATTATATATCTATTATATAAACTATAATGCACCAATAAAAACATTAAAAAACAGTTTGACACTCTCTCCTAAATCTGAATGTAACCCTTAACCTAATTTCACTCTTAGATTGAACATGGATAAGATTGAATAGATGTAAGAATGTTCATAAAAGCACAGTTTATAATATCAATAACCTATGAGTAACCAAGACAACCAAAAAAGGCAGTGTTGGTGAATAAATTCTGATATATTCATATAATAAAATATTATAGAAAATCCAAACCAAATGCCTGCCACATGCATCACCAGGGTGGATCTTACCAATATAAGTAAGGCCTACAATTACACATTCTTTTTTAAAGTTAAAACAACATGTATGCATATACATACTTTTTGAAATATGTATAACACAAAGAAGATATTTTTATTTATTTATTTATTTATTCGTTCATTTATTTATTTATTTTTGTGGTGCTGAGGATTGAACCCAGGGCCTTGTACATGTGAGGCAAGCACTCTACCAACTGAGCTATATTCCCAGCCCCCACAAAGAAGACTTGATAAGATCCTTTGGAAAAGAATTCCAGAGAATGTTAATCACATAACTCGGGATGAGGGTTCACTTTGGCTTGGGAGAAGGAGGAAAATGAGATGAATGTGGATCAGTAAGTTTGTTTTATGTTTTAATTTCTTGTCAAGGTCCTAGTATTATTTTGGCAGTGTGTGGGGGGGGCGGTTTTCAGGAGTTTTTCCTTGATTGAAAATAACAAAGAAGGTCATTGCATGGATCAATGCATGCTTTGTGGACCACATAGTATAAGGGGCCCAATTAAAAAAGCATCTATTTTGCTGGGGATGTGGCTCAAGAGGTAGCATGCTTACCTGGCATTCATGCGGGTGCGGCCCAGGTTCGATCCTCAGCACCACATACAAACAAAGATGTTATGTCCGTCGAAAACTAAAAAATAAATATTAAAAAATTCTCTCTCTCTCTCTCTCTCTCTCTCTCTCTCTCTCTCTCTCTCTCTCTCTTTTAAAAAAGCATCTATTTTAAACAGAAGATAGATTTTAAGATTAGGGAAATAAGGTTATTAGTTATAAGAAACACAGGAGGTTTGAGTCTGGACCACAGATTAATAATTCAATTCAAAGGGCCAAATAGAAGGTTCAGAGCTAGTGCTAAAAAGACCCATTATGAAACTTATCTCCACGACAGCTTTCAGGAATACATCACAAAAGACCCACATGAAAAATGTATTTTCTTTTGTAAATATTCTCTTCCATTTTCTAGATCGCACATGGACCCAGCTCAGTAAAACCAGGGAGTGACTTGGAGATCTCCAGCAATGGAGGGCATGGATTCCTTGCTTTACACAACTGAACTCTCCTGTGTGCTCCAAAGACTCCTCTCCTGTTCTCTTCTTCCTACAAGGCATTAAATGTGAAATAAGGTCTTGCTTGGCACATTGTCACAAAGTATCCTTTTGCAACTTCTGTAACCCATGCTTATAGCACCACAGAGCTCTGTAATGCATATTGGAGTGCTGGGAACACAGGCTACTTCCAGGCAATGAGTTAGTTGTTTGCCACAGTCTGGCTGGGCACAAATCACCAGCCACTCAAGCAGGAACAAACTTTATTTCTGAACTCTACCAGCACACTCCACACACGCTCCCTGGGAACTCTCCCGAACATCACCCACGCAGCTCCTCCAGGAACTCCACACACCAACCGGAACTCCTTCTACCAGAACTTCAGCCACCAATGAGCACTCTCCAGGAATCCCCATCAGGGCTCAACTGGAACTCAACGGGAACTCCGAGAGAACTCAAAAGTACTGGCAAAATGCTAGGCGCCATCCCAACTTGGCTGTGGCTCTCAATACTTGTTATTGTTTAAAATAAGTAACATGTTGCTGCAATTCCATTATTATAAATACAGAAGCTTGCCCTGCTTTTGGGATTTCTTTGGACCTGGAGAAAACAACAACCAGTTAACTCTGATCTATGGGATGGGCTCTGTTGTGCTGGCATACAGTAGGCATTTCAGAATGCTTGTTTAATAAATATGCATGATTTTCCAAATATTAATTTTTGGATTTCAAGAGAAAGGCTAGTTGAGAACATACTTCCTCTGGACAGTGTTTTCTATGGCAAAAAGATCAACCTAAATAATATAAATGTATTTATGGTATATGTCAAAAGAGGTTGAAATCTGGGACTATCTTTAGGAATTATGGACACTGATAGACATTGTGCTTGAGGACATCCACATGGCAAGGACATACCTTCAAAGAATGTATAGAATTGGGAGAGGCAGCATATGTGTGTGTACATGTGTGCATGCACACACACACACACACACACACACACACACACACACACCATGATTGAGCAATTAGGAGACTAACAAAGCCCTCCTACATAGATGTCCCCCTTGTTAAAATGATAAACTCTCCAGTTGGCTAGGATGCAAACCTTGAATTTCTTTGCCAAAAGACAGCAGCAAGGTCTAATGCTGGTCATATTAGAAACCAAAGGGAAAGGGGAAAAATGAAAGACATAATTAAGTCCTTTGGGATAAGTTAACCATCAAAATTAAAGAAATACAGACCTTTCCCATAAAGTTAGCCATCAAAAGCAGATATTCACAAGAGTATACCTCTATAAAGAGAAAGAAAAAAGTCCCTTTTCCTGTCTCTTATGGGCATTTTATCCAAAAGGAGAAAAATTCCACATACTTTTTAGGAACTCATAGGACATTCATGCATAGACACATGTTCATATTTTCCTAATTGAGATTATTTATATTAAAAGAAGTCTGAACTTTCCCTCTGCTGGTGACTACTCATTCTTTGAGTGACTCTACTTGCCAAACTACTTCATTTTTTGTTGTTTTGTTTTCCATCTAGGTCCTGTGTTCATTTTCCCTTAACTTAATATGCTTGTTGGTAAGCTGGTCTCCAACTGTGAAGTCATTTCTCATGTGCATGTTTTGCAGGCACTGCTGATAGCCATCTCTTAAGTGCAGTCATGCTGTCGACTTGACCCAACTTGCCTCCAATGCAACACGAGGGCACAAACAGCCACCCCCTGGCTTCCTGAGGTGGGGTGGCGCAGAGTTCACAGAAGATGCTTCTTTTTCCTTGGCTACCTAACATTTCTCCTGACCACTTGAAATTGGTTGTCAACCTAGGATTCACCCCTTCCTGCTGCTACAATTCCTTTTGAAGAATGGGGTGTTGTGTGAAAAAATAAGTAACACACTTACCAACACATGTTCTGGGAAACTGGGATCAGTGTTTGATGATACAACATCAGGATCCCTGCAGGCTGGTGTCTTTTACAGGTTTGCATCCACACACAATAGAACAAGGGTATGGATGGAAAAAGGAGAGCTACCTGGAGCTTAAGATACAGCACACTGAAGATGGGTTGTGGCTAGGTATTTTTACCTCTACTAGTCTGGGAATTGTATTATTATTTCTTCTTCTTTTTCTCTCCACAATTATCTGAAGCAGACACATTAACACCACATTGAAGAAGCAGCTCAACTATTTGTGTTGATTTGTGTTCCACAGAAAACATGAGGGCTGCTCTAAAATAAGAGAGATAACTTGAAACTTAGGCATTTTAATAAATTTAGTTTAAAAAAGTCATTGTATTACATTTTACCAATTTGATATCTAGTTTACATACACTAACAGACATATACATGTTGTAAGATCAAATCTTTATCTTTGTAAGTCATTTGGAAGTCTAAAAGAAAAACAAACAAATGAAAAAAGAAATCACTTGTCCCAAAAGCGGAGTTACAAACTTAAAATCTTTCAATGAATAGTAACTATGATGACTTCATTCATTTGGAGTTGGCAAATATTTCAATGAATAAAGCTCCTTTTTCTTCTTAGGATTATGTAATATATTGTAACTCACAGTCAGCTAAAGGTCAAGAAATAAAAAAGCTATTTGCAGGTGTAACATAATAACAGTAGCACTGGTGATAATAATAGTCATTGTTGCTTCAGTCATTCACTCTGAGAAGCATTTTCCAGGCACTGAAATCAATGCTATGTGTATAATATTGCAACCAGCCTGTAAGCATATGTTTTTCTGTTTTTAATTAGAAATGTATAATATTTGTCAAGAGCAATTAACCCTCATATAGGAAAAATATGAAATCAATATTGTACAAATTAAGTAATTTAAAGCAAATAGTCAGACAAAGGACAAAATAATTTTCATTTAGTTATGTTCAACACAGCATTTACAAAAGAAACTATATCAGGAGAAGATAAAATATTACAGAAAGTTTAAAAAGATTAATAGACCACTAGCCATGCTAACAAAGAGAAGAAGAGAGAGAACCCAAATTACTACCTTATGGGATGAAAAGGCAATATCACAACAGACACTTCAGAAATACAGAAGATAATTAGAAATTATTTTGAAACCCTATACTCTAATAAAATAGAAGATAGTGAAGGCATCCATAAATTCCTTAAGGCATATGAGCTGCCCAGATTGACTGAGGATGATATAAACAACCTAAACAGAACAATATCAAGTGAGGAAATAGAAGAAGCCATCAAAAGACTACCAACCAAGAAAAGCCCAGGACCAGACGGATACACAGCAGAGTTTTACAAGAACTTTAAAGAAGAACTAATACCAATACTCTACAATCTATTTCAGGAGATAGAAAAAGAGGGAGTACTTCCAAATTCATTCTATGAGGCCAACATCACCCTGATTCCCAAACCAGATAAAGACACCTCAAAGAAAGAAAACTTCAGACCAATATCCCTAATGAATTTAGATGCAAAAATCCTCAATAAACTTCTGGCAAATCGGATACAAAAACATATCAAAAAGATCGTGCACCATGACCAAGTGGGATTCATCACTGGGATACAAGGCTGGTTCAGTATACAGAAATCAATAAATGTAATTCACCACATCAATAGACTTAAAGATAAGAACCATATAATCAACTCAATAGATGCTGAAAAAGCATTTGACAAAATACAGCATCCCTTTATGTTCAAAACACTAGAAAAATTAGGGATAACAGGAAATTACCTCAAAATGATAAAAGCTATATACACTAAGCCTCAGGCCAGCATCTTTCTCAATGGAGAAAAGTTGAAGACATTCCCTTTAAAGTCTGGAACAAGACAGAGATGCCCTCTCTCACCACTTCTATTCAACATAGTGCTTGAAACACTAGCTAGAGCAATTAGACAGATGAAAGACATTAAAGCCATAAATATAGGAAAAGAAGAACTTAAATTAGCACTATTTGCCGATGACATGATCCTATACCTAGCAGACCCAAAAAATTCAACCAAGAAACTTCTAGAAGTAGTAAATGAAATGAATCCAGCAAAGTGCAGGAAATAAAATCAATACCAATAAATCAAAGGCATTCCTGTATATCAGTGGCAAATTCTCTGAAATGGAAATGAGGACAACTACTCCATTCACAATATCCTCAAAAAAAAAAATAGCTGGGAATCAACTTAACAAAAGGGGTGAAAGAGCTATACAATGAAAATTACAGAACCCTGAAGAAAGAAATAGAAGAAGATCTTAGAAAATGGAAGGATTTACTTTGCTCATGGATTGGTAGAATTAATATTATTACGATGGCCATAATACCAAAAGCACTTTACAGATTCAATGCAATTCCCATCAAAATCCCAATGACATTCTTGCAGAAATGGAAAAAGCAATCATGAAATTCATCTGGAAAAACAAGAGACCCAGAATAGCTAAAGTAATACTAAGCAGGAAGAGTGAAATTGGTGGTATCAGGATTCCAGATTTTAAACTATACTATAGAGCAATAGTAACAAAAACTGCATGGTACTGGCATCAAAACAGGCTGGTAGACCAAGGGTACAAAATAGAGGACACAGAGACAAATCCACAAAATTACAACTACCTTATATTAGACAAAGGTGCTAAAACCATGTAATGGAGAAAGAATAGCATCTTCAACAATGGTGCTGGGGGAACTGGAAATCCATACGCAACAAAATGAAATTGAATCCCTTTCTCTCACCATGCACAAAAGTCAGCTCAAAATGGATCAAGGAGCTAGGGATCAGACCAGAGACTCTGCATGTAAAAGAAGATAAAATTAGCCCTAATCAAATTTGCCCCAAATTTCTTAATAAGACACCTATAGCACAAGAGTTAAAACCAAGAATCAACAAAGGGGACAAATTCAAACTAAAAAGTTTTTTCTCAGCAAGAGAAATAATATCTGAGGTGAATAGGGAGCCTACATCCTGGGAACAAATTTTTACCCCTCAAACATCAGATAGAGCTCAATCTCTAGAGTATACAAAGAACTTAAAAAGTTAAACAACAACAACAAAATAACCCAATCAACAAATGGGCCAAGGACTTGAACAGAAACTTCTCAGAAGAGGATATGCAATCAATCAACAAATACATGAAAAAATGCTCACCATCTTTAGCAATCAGAGACATGCAAATTAAAACTACTCTAAGATACCATCTCACTCCAATAAGAATGGCAGCCATTTTGAAGTCAAACAACAATAAGTGCTGGTGAAGTTGTGGGGAAAAAAGTACACTCATACCTTGCTGGTGGGACTGCAAATTGGTGCAGCCAATTTGGAAAGAAGAATGGAGATTCCTTAGAAAGTTGGGAATGGAACCACCATTTGACCCAGCTAGAGCCAAAATACCTAAAAAGAGCATACTACAGGACACAGCCACATCAATGTTTATAGCAGCACAATTCACAATAGCTAGAATATGGAACCAACCTAGATGCCCTACAATAGACGAATGGATTAAAAAAATATGGCATTTATACACAATGGAATATTACTCAGTACTAAAAATTAACAAGATCACGGCATTTGTAGGCAAATGGATGGCATTAGAGCAGACTATGCTAAGTGAAGTGAGCCAATCCCTGAAAAACAAATGCCAAATGTCTTCTCTGATATAATGGGGGTGACTCAAAATGGGATAGGGAGGAAGAGCATGAGAAGAAGACTACCACTAAATATGGAAGAAAGGTGGGAGGTAAAAAGAGGGAGAAGGAAAGTTGCACAGAAGATGGAAGGAGAAGCACATTGTTATACAGAATACATGTATGATGTTCTAATGAGAAAAAGAAAAAAAGTGTGTCACATTAGATTGGATAGACAGAAAGGATGGGAGAGGAGGGGAGGAGTAAGGAGGATAGGAAGGGCAGCAGAATAGAATAGACAATATGATTGATGTATGTACAATCCATGTATGTATTATATGTAAAAATACATTCTGCTGTCATGTGTGACTAAAAAAAAATAAAAATAAAGTAAAAAAAAGACAGTACAATGATCAAAAATAACAGTTCTTATTTAAGTAGTTGTTTAATTTTTATGGTTGCTTGCTCTATAAAAAAATAAAATTTAATAAAAACAATGCTATGGATAAACTTAAAAAAAGAAAAATAAGTCATTAACCCAGCTTTAAAAAGAAAGAAAGAAAGAAAGAAAGGAAGAAAGAAAGAAAAAGAAAGAAAGTAGTGTATAATGAGAGTTTTCTCCTTTAGAAATAATTCAAATGACCTTCCTAGAAAGAGTCAGCAAGTCTGGGGATATAGTTGAGTGGTAGTGGGCTGGCCTAGCATGCAGAAGGCCTTGGAGTTTAAAGCCCAATACTGCAAGAAAAGAAAAGGGAGGTTAGGGAGAAAAAAGAAGAAAGGGAGGGAGGAAGGGAGGAAGTAAAGAAGGAAGAAAAAAAGGAAAAAATGAAGAAAGGGAGGGAGGAAGGAAGGAAGGAAGGAAGAAAAAAGGTAGAGAATAAAAGCAGGGAAAGCAATGGGTCATTAAAGCAAAAGGGCAAGCAGTACAAATATAAATATATGACATAAAATCTGTTGAGACAGTTTAGAAAGCTTTAGAATTTGCATGACATCAAACTGAGTGGTATTATGACTGTATAGAAACATAAGAATCTCCACCTTGGCCTGGCCTAAACCAAACTCAGGGGTGGGAGGCATAGAGAGGACTCCTGTCTGGCTGGAGTGGAAGGGACCTGAACCTGTGGCACTTCAGGATGCACTGGTTAGGGAAGGAAGGGGCCAAGACTCCCCTGATGGGCACTTGAGCACCACAAGGCTCCTGGGAGTCCTTCACCCTGGCTCCCCACCATCACAAACCCCCCTTGCAGGGGTTCTCAGTGGTCTGTTCCGTTGCCTGGTGCAGGTTTGAGTTCCTCACCAAACACCTGAGTGTTCACAGCCTACGTTGGCCTGCCTGGGCAGGCTGTGGTTGTGGTGGCAAGAGCCAAAGCCAACTTAGCTTGATGGAGGCACCAAGGACTGCCCTACAGCCATATTATCAGGTGGTCCTGAAAGAAGTAGGCAGGGTTTTGGAAGCATTGTCTGAAGACATGAAGCCAGGCCCTAATCCTTATGGTGTTCCTTGGGAGTTGGTGATGTGTAGAGCTATTGGATGTTTTGCTCTTCTCTTGTTTTTGTGGAGAAGTTTTCAGTGTGTTAGAAGCAGGCTTTATGTGGAAAGAGAAAAACAGCTGGATTTAAAACTTTCTAGAAGAATTGAAGAAAAATGTGAACTACTTGAAAAAGTTAGCCTTGTTCAAAAAGAGCTTGAAGGCTTAGAGTCAACTTTAAAGGGCAGCAGTTCTGAGAAGGGTCCAAGAGACGTCCCAAATTTGGAGGCAACCTATGAAAAGCTGCATAGGTCCAAACCTAGCCATGGGGATGAAAGACTCTTTCTAGAAAAAGAGCTAGAAGAACAAAAGGCCAAACATTGTAAACAGGATGAAATCATGGCAGATATATTGAGAAGGATAAAGTCCCTTGAAGGTGAATCAGAATCAATCAGATCACAAATAGCTGAAACTAAAACAAACTTGAGACTGCTTCAAATGAGTGAGGAAGGACTTCAGCTGGCAATGAAGGAAGCCTTGGATGAATGTTCCCAGCTTCAGCAAAGTCAGAAACCGATCTTACAAGGAGACGCTGAAGCATGGAGGGAACAAGGACGTCTCCAAAGTAAAGAGAGCACCACATTGGAAGACTCTCAATTCCATGCAAAACAAGTTCAAACTGATAAAGAAAATCACATGGAGTCTCTGACTGAAGGCTTGCTGAAGATGAAAGATAGGTCTTCTCCAACCAAGGGAGCCCAAACAGACATTGGGAACTTGGAATGGGGAATGACGAGTGAATCAGGAATTGGTGCTCACTTGGATGATGAGCCCAAAGGAGCTTTGAAGAAACTGGTTGATGGTGCTAAGCTAAAGGCCTCCTTAGAAACATTAGAAGGACAAAGATATCAAACTTGTGCTTTCTTATCTGAAGTAGAGAAAACAAAGGAAGACCTTAGAGAACAGATTAGAAGTCTGAAGACTGAACAGGCAACCTTGCTGTCAGAAAATACACGGCTTGAAGGTGAGAATGAGAACCTTCAGCAGAAATTTAAAGTCATGATGGAATGCTCTCAAGAAAATATGATGAAACTCCATGGGAAACTCAGAGTAGAGGAAAATTACCGGGTGGAGCAAGAGAAGAAACTTTCCAAGGTTAAAGAAGAGATGGGCCATACAAGAGAAGAGCTGGAGACCTACAGAAAGCGAGCCAAATATCTTAAAGAAGAATTGGAGAGAACCATTCAGTCCTGTCAGGGGAAGATTATTTACTCTGAGAAAAAAGCACATGAGAGTGAGATGGCAGCTTGGATTGCTGAAAGAAACCTCCATTATTTCATGAAACAAAATGCTCGCAATAGACAAAAGTTAACTGCAAGGGAGCTTCAATTTGAACTTGTAGAGGAAGATCCCTGTGCACTTGGTGTTTCAAATGTAGAATTGGGCAGAAAGCATTCCCCCAATGGTCCCTCACCATTGGGTCCTCCTTGGCAAAGTGGATGTTATTCAAATTATGGTAGACCATCGCAACCAGCAGAACTCAGAGGTTCTAATCTGCCTTCTTTGGATAAAGAGGATCAACCTATGTCTTCAGAAAGTCAATCCAGTAGAAAGGAGACCAAAATCAATCTTGATGATTCCAATCTGCCTGATTCATCTCTCCCTGCTGAAAACCAAGCAACTGGCTCTGGCTCATTGTTGGCACCTTTCCCTCCAGTCAGAGGTGAATTGTTTCCTGTGGACCTGAGGAGTCAGTTCATGAGAAGAGGACCATTTTTCCCTCCACCTCCTCCAGGAAACAGGTATGGGGCACCTCGAGATTATTTTCCACCGGGCCCACCACCCCCTCCATATTTTCCAATGCCAGATGTCTATGAATGGAGGTATTTTCCTCATGACTTTCCCCCAAGAGCTAGATTTCCTCCCCCCACCCCCGCATTCTGAAAGTAGAAGTGAGTGCCCTTCAGGCTTCATTACACCTTCAAGTGATCCTGCTACTGAACATCAACAAGAAACCTGATGTTTTTCATCTCTCTTCAAAAGTAATTTGACTTACCTCTCATTTTTAGTTTTTAAGTAATTGCTTTTACTTAAGTAAGTGATTATACTTTTGCTCCGATTGAAGCTAAATAAAACTATACTTCTTACGATAGTATTTTGGAAATAAAGATGGTTTAAATATGATACTATGAGTAAATTATTTCCATTCTATTTTACTCTAAAGATTACAGCATTGAATTTGATTAATCCACTATTCTATAAACAACAATGGGATTTTCATGTATGTCATCTAGCCTTTGGGGATATTTTAAATGCCCAACAAAGGCAGTCCCTTTATACAAAGAAGTGTATTTACTATGATTGTAGCAAATGTGAAAGGAACTTTATGCTTAATGAAAGATTTTCATTGATTTTCAGTCTTGTGGGGCATGTCAACTAGTTTTCCCATAAAACAATAACTAGTGCATATTAAGAGTAAACCAGAAAACACTACTAACCATGTCATGGAAGTAGGAGATCTCAAATACAAAGAAAGTTGTAGTTCTCAGGAAACATTTTTGGAATTGGAAATCACAATTTAAACTCACTCTGTTCCCATTTTCCCTGAGTCATCTTGATGACTACTTCTTCTTCTTCCTCCCTTCTCCTTCTCCTCCTCTTCCTCCTCCTCCTCCTCCTCCTCCTTCTTCTTCTTTCTTCTTCTTCTTCCTATTTTTCTTTGTGTTCTTCATCTTTGAGTTCTTCTTCTACCTTTAATTAATTAATCACTCAATCAATCAATTAATTTTTATATGGTTCTGAGGATCCTACTCAGTACCTTGCATGTGCTAAGTGAGTGCTGTTCTACTGACACACAACCCCAGTTCCTGTCTTTTATATTTTATGCCCATTTTCATGAAACTTAGAACTGCATTCTGCTGTGGTTCACTGATAAAGGTTTATCTAGTCTTTGGCTTTTGGGGAGATATTTTTAAAATACACATGAATTATTAGGACACTGAAATAAGAATCAGACACATAATTCTCAGCTTTTAGTATTCTTAGATTTGATACTCATAAAATGACTCTGCTAAACTACTTTAAGTTTTTTGAACTGCTCACTTTCAACTCTTATATCATTGACAAAAAGTGACAATTGGCCAACCTGCACCAATACACAGAGAACACTTTGAACAAGTTTTACCCAATAGAGACCAAGAATGAACATGTATTAAAAATACCCTAACTATACTTAAAGCTTTGTTCAAATGTTAAATATGCTCTCTAAATGTGTGTGTGCATGTGTTTAAAGTATACATTTAAACCTAAAATGAATGCAGTAGTATAACCTCCTTCTTAAAAATAAGAAGCAGCTCTATTAAAACATTTGAAGCACAGTGAAGAATCTGCCTGATACTTGAGCCCAAAATTAATAGAAATGAAAAAAATTCGGGTCTTGAAAAAGAAAGTCTACACTTTTAATAAATCTAATAATTCTGTTTTCCCTCAAGAGTCACACTGGTTGTCAAATCAGTCCTTACTTGCCAGCATAAAATATTACTTTCTCTAAGCGAGTGGATGAAAGTTCCACAGTTATGGTCTGTATAAAACGAACTGATGATCACTCACTGATTGTTATCCAGAAGTACTTTTGCCCTAACTACTATTGGTGAATATTTTCTCATATAGTTCATGTCTTATACCAGTCATCTTGAAAGAATCTAATTTCAGGTTTAAATCCGAACAGAAATAGCTAAATACCATGACACAATACTCTAACAACATTTTGCTTCAAGAGAAAAAAGGTGAAAGGCTGTTCTAAACAAAACACCACTTACTAAATCAGCTTCCAACTCTGTAAAAGACCGTTAAGTAAAACAAAACAATATTTGTGGGAAGCCATCCTCACACGTGATTTGAGTTACCTCCATGGCTGGGTGAGAGGCATTTAGACAGAGCTGTCAGAGATTTCCGCATCCTTCTCCAGGTCCAAGGGCTTGTCAGTGCAGAGGCGTGTCTGGACACTCAGCAGGCTGCATATCTCTGCCTTCTAGGCTGGGTTGATGGTAGACATGGGACGGGTTACATTCTCTTGGATGGTGACAGTCTAACCATAGGTCAAACTGATGTTGCCCTTCAACTTTCAGCTTCAAAAAGATTCTCCAAAGTCCTGCAAATTGGAATAGCCCATGAGGCTTTTTAAAAACACAGAGGGAGCCCTTTGTGGCCAGAAGAAGGTGGAACACCCATGATCCTCAGGTGGCTCTACTCCAGCCGGGCTGTGAACCCAACAGACTCCAGATTCAGGGGCTGAGCAGCGGAGCTTCTCCAGACAGCACACCTTCCTGATTTGGAAGGCCCAAGGATCCAGTGGCTGGGCAGAGGCAGCTTAGAGATAGTTTCCAAACCTCTCATTTTCCCACAAGTTTCTTTTTTTCTTTTTTTTTTTTTGCCAGATTCATATATCAGACATCCTAAATTAACTTGCATTTAAAAAACTGAAATGTAAGACATTTAAAAACTCTTCTTATCACTATAAATAAGAACTCAGTACCATTTACCACTAAAAGGAAGCAACTGGAAAGACTCACACAACAGCCCCCTGATCTGTTCAGGTCCAGCCGGGCAGCGTGGCTTGCCCTCAGGTGCATAGCCAGTGGCCGGCTCTCTCTTGTTGAACAGGGATGGAGGGAAGCCTGGCTCTAACCACTTAGCTTTCTTCCCCCTGCCGGACATAGGCCGAGGGCTTGAGGCTCTCTTAGCGGTGGAGACTGGTGTGCAAAGCCTCGTGGGCTGATCTGTGCTGATGAAACACCAGGGACATGTTTTCTGGAGGCTTTTGGGAAAATCTTTTCTGTCTTTGAGAAGCCCCTGGAAGAGAGAGAGCTTTGCCTCCAGCTGTTGGCTGGGGCCAGCCTTGGATACAAGCCTGGCACTGCCCCAGGTATCGAAAGAGCGGCTGCCCGCCCAAGAGAGAGGCTGAGATCCTCAGGAACCCAGGGCCTCCTGAACAGACCAGCCAGGGCTTCTCCTGTCCCCTCCAAGCTCCCTCGGTTATTCAGGGCATTTTGAGACAGCCCTGGGACACCAATGGCTTCCCAACACAGGGGCAGAGGCCAGTGTCCAAAGACCACTGGCATTTGGCAGGGACTTTCTTCTCCACAACCAAGAAGACTGGCAGGGGAATGACAGCCTGGTTGACTCAGGTCATCTAGTGCCACATGCATCTATCAGATGAAGTCATTTCAGGGCCACACATCTTGTCCCTAGGAAATGCTTGCTTGGGCTGGAAGAGACAATGGTTTCACAGAAACAAAGTGGCCGGAGGCTGTGAGGTGCTTAGGTTTGCTTCCCAGTGACTCTCCTCAGGGTCACTCTGCCAGCCTCCCCTAAAGAGGTCATGAGGTCTGGGGATAAGGGGAGTAAATTATCAAAACAGCGTCTGTGCCTCTGGCATTGAACATGGAGCTCTATGAGCATACACCACATCCTTGGGACTCACAGTACAACCAGTGGACCACAGCATCCACGGTGTCACCTGCGGCTTGCTGGAGTGTGGTCTCAGGGTCCTAGGCTTGCAGAGTCGAATATGCATGCTAGAAAGGTGCCATTTAGGACCGCATACACAGTAACCCAGAGAAGCCCGGCCCCAGGTGCTCGTCACCAGCTAGGTGCCGCTCAGGCCAGCAGGAGCTGGGGGGGGGGAGTGCAGGTCCCAAATGCCCGCCTGGACCCCTGGAATGCTGCTCCGTGCTGTCAACCTGAGGCTGTCTGCTTTGTTTCTTTGGGTTTCTGCCACAACTGCTGAGCTGTCTTCCCCAAAGAACCAGCTCCTGAGATTCCTTGGGTTTCACAGCAGGCCACGGTATCCTGGTCCATCGTTGGTGCGCTCACCTGGGCTGCAGAAGGCAGACGGGGCCAGATAGCAACCTAGAGGGCTTCCTGGGCACTTAAATTCCCTATATTCCAATTTATTAGACTACACAAAATCAAACTCATTCTTTGTGCCATATGTAAAACACATTTCCCAGATTTTTATCAAAGTTGTGATGATGTTTAGCAATTCTCCAAGGCACTTTTTTTTTTTTTTTGAGAAGCGCTTTGTGTCAACAGGACCTCAGGAGAGGAAGTTCATGGGAGGGGATGAGGCAGATTTGGTGCCTATGAAGGGCAACAGGGAGAGCCTCCGAATGCAGGGCAGCCTGGAGGCCTCTGCCCACCATGGCCAGCTCTGGAGCAAGACCGCCTCTCAGAGGAGGCCTGGACTTGGCAGAGGGGCCATGCCCGAGTGTCCCCACAGTGCTCGATTGTTAGCTGGGCCTTGTGTGTGGGAAGAGCGCAGCCTCCGCTCAAAGGCTAATGGAGAGCTGGCGGGGTAAAAGGAGAGGGGGCGGCCCTGCTGGCTACTGACATTCTTGCCTCTAAATAACAAGTTTCTTTCTGGAAGGGAGATGTAAGCTTCATGGCTGGCACAAACTTCAGAGTGGAAAAACCCAGATAAATGTAGGAGGTTCCCAGAGCAAAAGATACCACTGTCTGGTACCCAAGGAGCAGCCCGGGAGATAGCAGGCAGGACAGAGAAGCCAGGCCTACAACAGGGGCCCGAGAAGCACTGGCTGGGAGAAGTGGACAAGGTGGGCTCCCAGCACCCTGCAGCCCTGGCTGGCTCAAGGGAGTTGCTGAGGGTTTCTGAGCTCCAGGGATAGGGAGGAGGGTGTGTCTGCCAGCAGACCAGGAGGCACTTCCTGTTTGGGCTAAGAGGAGGCAGAAAGTGTGGACAGGATTGCTCAAGGGCACAGGGGATGGACAACAGAGACAAAGTGATAAGTAACAAAGAGGGGAGTGACAACCCAAGGGAGATTATCAAAGGCAGAAGATAACCAGGCACCAGATCCTGCCTCCCTGGGCTTCTCCTGGGCTTAGGCCCTGTGGGAGAGCCAGGGGAGGAGGGCAGCCTAAACTGAGCAAACAGAACTGTAAGCCAGAGGGACAAGTTTAACTTCAAGTGTAGAGAATAAGTTTTCTGTAAATGAAGAGAAACAGGGAAGTGGGGGTCAGTCAAGGTCAGCTACAAGGAGATTTACAGACTGCATTTATCTCCAAGTTTATGTAGCCTATTAAATTTCATCTCTGCTACAATCATATCCTTTGATATAAACATTTCACGTTTTTGGAACCTAGTTTTGAAAGCATAAAAAGTATGCAGAAAGATCTTCCCATAATACTTATAATAATGAAGTGAAATGAATTCCCAGTGGTACGGAAAGACTTATGGATCCTCTTGCATGCTCTTGATGGCATGCAAGGTTAATAATAATGACATTTTCATTAATATGCACTAACTTCTAAGTATGTTCTAATAAGCTAGTTAATGAAACAAGCAGAAAGAAATATGGGGTACAGTGTTTCTCAAACCTTTTGACCACGAGCCACAGTCAACCATTGCTCTTGCATGTGGACCAGGACACCCACACACATTTTCAAAGCTTGCAGGGAACCCCACCTGCTCACCTGAGCCCCACACCCTCAGCACTTGGTGTGCTCTTCTGTCCTGTCTTTCTCAGTGCTATATCGACCCATCGTGTGCGCCATAACCCCTCTTGGTGGAGCATGATTCCAGAGAATAATCCAAAATAGTGGGACTGTCCCTGGTGGAGTCCTTCATCCTTTCCAGTTTTTCTCTAATAAACACACATTGCTTTTTATAAAATGGGTATACTGTTTCCATACTGATTTTCAAATTGTCCCCATGCTCCTCTTCCCTAGGCCAACTATTCTCAGTTCCTCGTTCTCTGATAAATACACTTTACATTTCCCAAGGATTCCTGAGCCCAGCGGCAGGGGTGGCAGCCCCAGCTACAGGCAGCCTCTGCTCCTGAGTGTACATCGAACACTTCGCGGATTTAGCATCTATGACTTGTGGCCCCCATGTGGCCACTGCTGGATCATGTACCTTTTAAAGGAAAGGTCACCATCCCAGCTAATCCATATCTTTCATTCCTGCTTTCTCTCCTTCCTTTATCTCTCTCCGACATGAACAATTTTGTTAAGTGCCTATTTTGTTCAAAACACTATCTAAAAGCTGAATGAAAAAAGAGATTTTTTTTCACATTCTTTAATTTTTCTATACTGATCACATATTTCTTTCATAGTCAGGAAAAACAATACATACTGTCTTTTTTTTTTTTTTTTTTTGATACAAGGGATTGAACTCAGGGGCACTCGACCACTAAGCCACATCCCCAGCCCTATTTTTGTAGTTTATTTAGAGACAGGGTCTCACTGAGTTGCTTAGGGCCTCACAGTTGCTGATGCTGACTTTGAACTTGAAATTCTCCTGTCTCAACCTCCCAAACTGCTGGGATTACAGGTGTGCACCACCGTGCCTGGCTACATACTGTCTTAAAGGCGACCTTAACATAGCTCTTCCCTTCAAGATGCTCACAACCTAGGAAAGAATCAGTCTTCTAAATAAGGATGTTAGAGACTTACCTTAAGTTCCTCATCGTGGTCTGGCTGAGGAGCCCGTGGGGCTGCAGGGGGGCAGCCCACACCAGCTGGGCCCTGTCTCTCTCCCCATCAAGGAGCATGAGTTTGCTGAATGAAGCAGACACAGATCCAGTTGGGTGGTTACCAACCCGACCACCAGCCTGCAGTGAGGGTGAACTGGGTCATCTTGGTCATGCTTCCCTATCCCTGGAAGCCTAATGCAGTGTGAGAAATTATTGATGACTCTGGGTTCAGGCTCCCCCACACAGAGCAGCTGGGTGTCCATCCCGCTTTGCTGGATGTCACCCCTTGATGGGATTCCAGTGAATTCCTGAGGTTCCCAAGAGGCTCATAAGACACATTTTAGTTGCTATGTGGGACACATTGAAAACCAGGAAATAAATCCTTGACTTGTTAAGTGAGGAAAAATACTAGAGGTCTTGGGAGAGGAAAATTTCCAAGACTTCACGGCTGATGGACCGGTCCTGCAGGCAGGAAAACATGTCTTCATTCAGTGACCCCAAGGCCCATGTCCAGCCAGCCACAGAACTTCCTCAGCTGCACAGTACACTTCCTGTTGGCAGACAAACGACAAATATCTGCTTTGCATTTGTATGGTCCAGCCAACTTTTGACCTGATGCTTTCAAATTTTAGTTACAACCTTTGCTTCCCTTTGGGAAAGAATGATTTAAGAGCTCTGCTGTCCAATACGGTAGCCACTGACTTCAGCAAGCACTTGAAATGTGACTAGTCACAACTGGCATGTGTTGAAGGAGCAAGGCAGTGTTTCAAAGACTTAGCACAGAAAGGGACAAATGGCTAAATTTTTAAATATTGATCACAGATTGAGATGACAACACTGCCAATGAAGCGAATAACATAGTGCATATTGTTAAAACTAATTTCACCTGTTTCCTTATGATCTTCTTAATGAGGCATCTGGGAAGTTTAAAGTTGCAAGTTTCTTTTGATAAGGACAGTACTATGCCAGGGTTTCCAATGCAAGTGTGAAAAGTCTCCAGTTCCCTTCCACACCCTCCTCCCCAAATCTCCTTTTGGACTAAACTTGAAGTCCTTTTAATGAGATACCAAGCTGTTTTTGTTGCTATAATTAGGGACAAATTATAAATTCCAATGACTACCCAGTAGTTCTGCATCAGGAAGCCAGACAAGAGACTTTGTTCAAAGGGACGCTTGAAGTTCACACATGTCATCTTCTCTTCCTATTTCTGCCCTTTTCCATCACCCCAACAAAGCATGCATATGTGTCAGTCAGCTTTTCACCACTGGGACCAAAATACCAGACAGGAACAGCTGAGAGGAGGAAAAGTCTATTTTGACTCAGTTTCAGAGGTTCAGTCCTCAGTGGACCAACTCCACTATTCCAGGCAGAGGTGAGGCAGAACATCATGGAGGAAGGGCATGGTGGAGCAGAGCTGCTCAGCTCTCGGTGGCCTGAAGCAGAGAGAGCAAGGGGCGGAGAATGCACGCTTCTAGGGCACACCCCAGTGGCCCCTAGAGACCCCTAGTGACTCCTCCAGCCAGGCCCCATAGGACTCTGGTTCCTTCACACTAGGACAGACTGAGTGGCCACTGCTCTCATCTGTCATCACTCCTCCCCTGCAGTGGCATAGGAGTCTGAGGACACCTCATCTCCAGACCACACAGCATGGAATGGAGGCCTATCTGGGCCACCCCACACAGGGCTGCCACTAAGTGTCACATTACCTGCATTTTATAAACCAGTGGGGCTGGATTCCTATTAGACATAAAGCTCTATGTGTAGGAGGAAGGCAAGAATCAGTAAAGACATCCCCAACCGGAATCCACCAGGGCCCAAATCGAGCTACTCAAGTCCTTTCTCTGCATGGAAATAGTGTTAGCTCCTAAGCAAGCAGATTCCCAAACTTCTTCTCAGATGAATCCATCTCAACGCTCTTTACGTATCAGGAGTAATCTTGACTTACAATGGATCTTGCCCCAGCTGACACTGCAGTCTTAGATGATTCATGTTTTTTAACATTAGCAACCTTCCTTATATCCAAATACACTGAAGTGAAGAAGGCTGAAAGTGGACCCTTTCCTGAGATCAAGTTCTTCCCATTTCTTTCACTATTATTTGACTAATGCATGTAATCAAAACATCATAAAAGTTTAAGTTAAAATATTACAATAATACCACCCTAAGACAGCTTTTTAATTTCCAAGTTTCATTTGCACAGATACATTAATACATTACCCAGTTATTATCATAGATAATGCATAATAGTTTGCACTATAATTAGTTCTCCTGCTTCCTCAGCTCCTTCCTCCTTCTCTGTTGGACATGTGGCTGTGGGTTCTGTGCTTTCTCCCCCATATCTATAAAGGTTGTCCTGTGATCATGTTTGATCCTGTGCCTCTAAGTAGAACCTATGCTCTTCTTTCCAGAACTCCAGGTTCATGTGTCCAGCTGTTTACTCGACATCTCCAACTAAAATGTCGAAATGACACTCAAAAAAAAATGAATAAAAAGGAATAGAAGCCTCCACTTACTAATGAAACTGGAATTTCTTGGTGATTTTGAACTGTCAGGTATAAAGGTACAAGGTGACAGGAGGGATGGGAAGAGGCTCAGCACACTGAGTGAGAGAGGAGGAGCAGCGGGCCCCACAGGACCCCGCCCACACCAGAGTGGAGCCCAGGAGTCCATCGAGGGCAGCAGCAGACCACCCATGGGCTTCAGGCAGAGTGACCACCTGCAGGTCTGTATAGGAGGAAATCAGACCTCCTGGCCCTGTCCTCACTGCGTCATCCCTTTGGCCACCTCACAGTGGGCAGAGAAAGGAGTCCATGGGCAGATGGAACAAAAGGTGCCACATTTGGGAACCAGGGGACAGAGCTGGGGAAAAAAGCGAGGGAGCACGGGAAACTGTTATTTGAAAAGGGAGGCTCAGCTGCCAGCTCCGGGAAGGAAGACCAGGCCCAGGCGTTTTGGAGAGGAAGAAGCCAAACCACCACAGAGAAAGGTGCCCGGGAGTGACATCCTAGAGTCCTGTGGGAGACCCACGGCCATGCAGTGCCTTACAGTAAGCACCAGCCGACAGACACAGAGCATGACTTAGCCCAGATGCAGGCATCCCTAGGACAGCTTCCAGTGTGAAAGGGAGGGTCGAAACCAAATAGAAGGAAAAGGAGATAATGCAAAAAATAGAACTCCAGATCCAGAAAGAGAGTAGAAAACAGATAGTGGAGAGGAAATTTCATACACACACACACATACACACACACACACACACACACCACACAACTAGTAATATATGTATAATATATATAATAGTAGTATAATACATCATGTTATTATATGTACATAGTATTATATATAAAACATGGGAGATAAATATATATATATCTCCAGCTATTTACTTGACATCTGGGCACTGGGCACTGATATATATATATATGACTGTAATAGCACTATATTAAAGATTTACAGTCCTGGAGACCATGAGTTTCCATACTGAAAGGGTCTACGGAATCATCAAGGCACAACATCATAACATTGACCCTCTCCAGAGCTAAATGCTGGAGTTCAAGATCTTTCAGGAAGAAAGCGTGCCGCTGGAGAATGTGAAATCAGAATTGCGCAGACTTCTTCACCATGACATTTAAAAATAAAGACAATATCAATGATATTCCCTGTGGAGACAAGGGAACTCTTGTACACTACTGTGAGAGTGTAAATGAACACATCTGTTACAGATGCATCACGACAGCTCCTCAGGAAACAAAAGCCGTGACTACTGTATACGCCAGAAACCCCACTGGTGCACGTCTGCCCCAAAGACTTGAACTCAGTGTGTGGAAGGGGCAGCTGTGCTCCAGCTGATGGCAGCGACTCCCAAAGCCAGCGATGGAGCCGACCTGCATCCGCCAACCAACAAGGGGCAAAGAAAACCTGGCGCCTGAGCACGGCGGAGCACCGCTGTCCTTCAGATGGAAGTGACCTGTCATCTGTGACAGCAGGAGGGGCTGGGGGACACTGTTAAGTTAGATAAATTGGGCAGCACAGGCAGACGCCTCCTCGCCTCAGGGACGCGCTGATAGGCACGGAGGAGAAGAGTGGGGTGGTCTGCAGGCTGAGGGGTGGGCACGGGGTCAAGGGCATGGCGATCTTGACAGCAGGAATAGGGTTTTTTTTTTATAAATCTATTGCACAGCATAATTAGTTCCAAAGCTTCTTGGGAAGCTGTGTGGGGGTATGCCTATTAAAATATTAAATAATAATATTTAATATATTATTATTAATAATAATATTAAAATTTCTTTTAATAGAGGAAAGTAAACCACACATGGCCAGGGCTGGATGGTGCCCCAGGTGACATGGTGCTGCCTAGGAGGTGGCAGGAGATGGGGTGGCAGGAGATGGGGTGAAGAGGGAGGCTGGGCCAAGTGCTCAGCCAAAGCTCTGGATGAGTGGCCAGGATCATGGGATCCACCTGGGAGCCACCTGAAAGTGGGGGACAGTGGTTCGGTCCCTCAGTACAAATCTGAGCCTCTAGTGGGAAGAAGGGAAATGTGTGATGAGGGCAAACCCCAGATGCTGGCTGTGGGTCACTGATAGCAATCCTGAGTGGACATTCTCTAGGGGACCAGCCAGACTCCCGAGACCAGCCCTGGAACTGGGGCGAGAGAATTTCTCTTCCCTTCAACCTTTAAACTCCACAGTTTACTTATCACATAGAACTTCACAGTTTGCCTTAAAGCCAGGGGCCTAAGTGTTTTGTCAATAGTGGCTTCTGTCTTCAGACAAAAGCCACATGTCCCGGGTTTGGGGCAGGTCAGATTTGTGTCCCATAAGCTGCAGGTGCAGGGAGCCTGCCTTTCTATTACAGCAGTGCTTCTCAATGACATTCTAGAGCAATCCGTATCAGCTGGAGTTGCTCATACAGAGGGGCTGGGTGGGGTGAGGGAATTTGCATTTCTGACAAGTTCCTGGGAGATGCTGCTGCTGGTCTGGGGACTGCCCAGGGCTCCATCTGGTAGCACACCAGGCCCTCCTGGGGGTTCTGAGACTTTGGAGGCCTGAGCATCAGTGACTTTCAGAAGTCCTGGGGTGACTGTGGTGCATAGTGAAGGTGAGAGCCCAGCTGAGGGGAGCATTTGGGACAGGTGATCTCTCCCTCGCCTCCAGCATCAGGGGTCACTTGCTGGATCTACATGGACATGCAGTTTCTAAAACAGTTCATATGTGGCTGCATCTGTGGTGTATTCCCACATTTGACATTGTTATTGTCCCCCAGATCATTGCAGAGGGACCCCTTTAGAGGGGTTTGAACTTTAAGGAACATTTAGAAGTATGGCATAGTTTGTCTCATTAACGAAAGTGGCATGGCTCATTAAGCCCCACCAGTAAGTTTCCACTTGAGCTTTGTGACTTCCTGGTCAGGCTGGGAGTGGTGGGTGGGGGTCGGTGGTGGGGAGGGTCGGGGTGGGGAGGGTGGTGGGGGGGAGGGTCGGGGAGGGTGGTGGGGGGGAGGGTCGGGGGGGGTGGGAGGCATCCTTGAGAAACACATTCCTCTCTGTAGAGATGGTTTGGAAACCACAAAACTTGCTTCTGGGTTCTCTGCATTAAGGAGCTAATAGCAACCAGGATGAAAGTGTGGGGCAGTGAGCTTCGCACCAGGAATTCCCCGTGTACTTGGTGTTCCTTGGTCGATTTACACTTAGCTAAATGGGGCTCCACTGCTGGCTAGTCACAGTGCCTTCTTCAGGTCACAGGACTCTGGAAGCTTGTGATTGTGGCCAGGTTGTAACAAGGGGTCCTTCCAGTATTCCTACAGTGAGATCACATGAAACAAGCTCCAAACAAGCCCCACATACTCCATAGCCTAGAATGGGGGGACATTGGAATATAATGAAATAAGTTTGTGATGCTGTTTAATAAAATGTGGATTTTGAAGTCTGGGGCCAGGAGTATAATTCGAAATTAAAGCACTTTAATTAAATTACATGATTTTCCTGAGTTTTTAATGTCATCATCTAAAAATGGGAATACTAAATCATTTGGTTTAACTACCTTACAGTTAAACCAAATGTCAAAAGACTCAACAACACAGCAGTGTGAATGTAAAAAAACGAGGCTAGCCATTCCCACCATGGTGCTTGCAGAACACAAAGTTCTGAAAAATGAGTTTTTAAGGTAATGTGGGATCCAGTGCAAATATTTTTACTTGATTTAGAGTGGAGGGGTAGAGAGAGAAGATGGGAGGGGAGGGGAGGGGGGATAGTAGAGGATAGGAAAAGTAGCAGAATACAACAGTTACTAATAGGGCATCATGTAAAATTGTGGATGTGTAACCGACGTGATTCTGCAATCTGCATTTGGGGTAAAAATTTGGAGTTCATAACCCACTTGAATCTAATGTATGAAATATGATATGTCAAGAGCTGTGTAATGTTGTGAACAACCAATAAAAAAAGGAGTTAGAATGGAAACAAACATCTCTTTCTTCTGTGGAAGACCATTCCTGCCCTGTCTAAAACTGAGAACCAGTGAAATGTCCTGTCACCAACAGAAGCCTATAGACTGCCCATCTAGACACGGGCCCTCTGTCACTATGCCTCACGGCCTACAGCTAGCTATTGGCTTCTTTGCCCAAGTCCAATTTCCCGCCTTGCAAGGCTGCCCTAACCACCACCCCCCAGTCCCCAGCCCCTGCAGATGTCCTCCTCCGAGCTCCCTTCTGACACTCTGCCAAGGCTGCCCGTGAGGCAGAGGCCTAGCTTTGCCAATCAACTGGGTTTTCTGGTGGTCTTTGGGAAGCAAACAGGGTCCTGATGCAAATCTTCCAAAACATGCTTTTGCAATTTTCTTCCACAACAAGATAGCCAAGTGTGCAAATCACATGAATCTCTCTGTTTCCAGATATCATTTTGGGCCTCTGGTGATCTTTTAAAATATTGATTTAAGATTATATTAAATTAATATTCTAATATTCTATTTAGTATTCTGGATACAGTTGTCTAGTCCACTAAAGTTCCAATTATTCCACAACTCTGGATGGTGTGAGAGGGAATGATGGCCCTCAGAGTCACTATCTCAGAGACTCCAGGGGGGCTTGGGAATGGGGTAACTTAATTTCAACGCGAGCTTCAGATGCTCTGCCAGGGAGGGTCCTCTGGCCTGATGTGTGGAGTTGGGGTTCTCTGACTTCAGTGTATGTAAAAATCATCCGAGGAGCTTGTTTAACGTGTAGATTTCACAGCCCTATTCTCTCAGGCACAGGGTGGGACCTCAGAATCTGTATTGTAATCAAATCTCTTTTTTTTGTTTTTTTTTTTATCCTTCTTTATTTTTTTATTGGTTGTTCAAAACATTACAAAGCTCTTGACATATCATATTTCATACATTAGATTCAAGTGGGTTATGAACTCCCAATTTTACCCCGTATACAGATTGCAGAATCACATCAGTTACACATCCACATTTTTACATAATGCCCTATTAGTAACTGTTGTATTCTGCTACCTTTCCTATCCTCTACTATCCCCCTCCCCTTCCCTCCCATCTTCTCTCTCTCTACCCCATCTACTGTTGTCTTTTACAGAGTGCATTTTAAGAAGTGTAGAGAAAGTGAGCTCTTCATAGCAGAAAGCTGGCTATGATGACCATCTATATAATATCTAAGAATGAGCACAAATTCCCGAAAAATGCTGCTTATTCTGGACGTTAGTTTCCTGGTTTGCACATCAGATTGCTAAGATTTGCTGACCTAAGAGATGCTTCATTTTGCTTCCTGTGTCAGGACTCTGACTAAATCTATGCAATGCAGGAGCGATTGACAAATTCATTAAGATCCTGACAAATTTATTAAGACAATAGGAGATCTGATTAAAATACAGATTCTGAGGCTCCACCCTGTGCCTGTGAGGATAGGCTCTGAAATCTACACGTTAAACAAGCTCCTCAGATGATTTTTATATACACTGAAGTTGGAGAACCTCAACTCCACATAATTAGTGGAATTCTGATGTTAATGTTGCTAAACTGCTTTAAATTCGATGTGTTGCCTCAACTAGATTCCTTGTTCTATAGGAATAAGGCAATATGTATATGGGTTTCTCAAATACATTTAATTTTTTTCTCATTTTGGAATTTCAACTTGACTAATATTGTCATGTGGTCATAAATATAATCAGTACACAAAGTATTAAGCTAATACATAAAAATTTGAGTTCCCAAATGGGCCAGATGCTATAGAATATGAGTAGGAGAAATATGAGAGGCATGTAATAATCACATCATGGGTCCAAAGAATAATGCCACAAGAAGCTGACACACTACGGGAGAGATTTACAGCATGTGAATCGGATCTTGGTGAACCCACTATTGAGAAGGCACAATTAGAAGCGTACTTCAGGACAGGTTTGTTTCTTCTGTTTTCTGTTGTGTATGGAAACACCTGAGACCGGATAATTAGAAAACACAAGTTTATCTGTCTGAGGGCAGTGGCCAGCATCAGCTCAGGCTTGGGGCCTCCTGCTGCGTCACAGCGAGGCTCAGCATCATGATGAGACTCTGCTTGTGGGCCTGCTGGGTCTCTTCCTCTTCTCAGAGGCCAGTATGGCCATCATGGGGCCTCACCCTTCTGACCCATCCAATCCTCAGGCCTCTCAGAGGTCCACCTATGGGGGGTTAACATAGGAACTGGGGAATGTCACCCAACCCACAGCAAAATTCACAGTGTCTGCAAGGGACTACATGGTGCTGCACAGGGTCAGGACACCAGGCTCCTGCGGCATGGCCGCCCTGCTGTCCTCAGCCTAAGGCATCTACCTTCAGTCCAGGAGGCCACTAGGTAGCTTCCACTCAGATATTCTACCTGGCAGAAAGGAGAACAGGCCTTACTCTTCCCCCACAGCCCTTCCAGAACCTTCATAAGTCACCCCTACTTGTATCTCATGAATGGCGGAATCAGGTCAGATGAAACATTTAAAAGGCAGGCTGGGAATGTCATGTGCACGCAGAGGGAACAGCCCTGTGTCCAGCTGACACTGAGCAGAGATGGGAAGGTCATGTGTGCATGGAGGGAACAGCCCTGTGTCCGGCTGACACTGAGCAGAGATGAGAATGTATCAATAGGAAAGAGGGAGAGACCCAGTTGGTTTCCATGGTGTGGACACTATGTAGAGGGCCTTGAGGATCATGATGGGAGACTCTGTTAGCTGATGGGGGAATCTAGAGACAGTAACTTATTTTTTGAGGTAAAATGTGACATTATTTGGGGACTATAATTCATCCGGCAGTGATGTGTAGGATGGATTAAAATGAAGAGAGACTCTGAGCAGGAGACTCTGAGCTCACACAGACAAAGCAAGAAGCTGTGTGGGCACACTCGGAGCAGCAGCCTTGGAGGAGCAGACACCAACTGAGAGGAGAGAATCAAGGAATCCGGGGCTTCGGGGAATGAGGTGACCAGCCCAAAGCCAACAGGGGCCCAGCAGAGGAGTAACAGGGGCCCGGCAGAGGAGTGGGCTCCCACTTCCCCAGCAGGAAACGGGGACTTCTGGGTGCCTAGCAACGGCAGAGCTGCTCAGACTCCCACACTCTGGGACAGGCGAGGGGCAAACACAATGTGGGAAGTAAAGCATCTATCAGTTCCCCACATTCTAAAACATCTCAAGCTGCCCTATTAGATAAATTGCTTTGCAGACTGTGGGGATGTGACCACTTGTACCCTGGGGCCCCAGGATGGGTGACATTCTACAGTAAGTCAGCATCTCTACACGCCCTAACAATACACGGTGGCTAACATTTATGTCATGTGTTTGTGGTTTTTAAAGTGCTTTTTAAAAATCCATTTAATCATTCGTTCCCTTTAATGTGATTCCCATCCTACATCCTACATGAGAAGTTCTCTCATCCAGGGAGAGTTGAACTGCCAGAAAGGAAGCAGCCGAGGTCCCACGCAGCCTTCCTGCCTCCCGGGCCCAGCCTCCACTTGGGCTAGGCTGGTATGGGAAGGTCGTCTCTGGACTGGGTGTGTGTGCAGAGGAGTGAACCCTCATGACTGCCTCCAAGATCTGGGAATCGTGATGAGTGTGGCACTTCAGAGGAGTTTCCTCCGTGAGGAGATACATTCAGAGTCCTGTGATGGGAGAACTTTCTCTCCACATGGCACTTTGAGACCTGGAGATGTTGCTGGCTTTCCTCAATCTCCGGTCCGCATTCTCTTAGTTGGTGATGCTCCTGCTCCCAGCTTGCTACTGATTTTTGCAGGCCTTTTCCGTGACTCACTGAGCTTCCCGAAACTTCTATTTGGTTCATGACCCACCAACAGTTCCTTGAACTCTCCCTGCCTAATCTCTCACAGACACAACCTTCTGCAAAACCAGAAGAAAGACAGTAACTTGAGATTACAACGGATTGAAGTTATTGATATCATGAGGAATTTGGAAGCAGTCCAGACATCTCCTCTCAGGATTTTATGCATCCTATTTATTTATCATTATGCCAAATAATGAATGCCACTCAATGAAGTATTATCCATTCATTGGAAAAGGGCTGTAAAGACTGCAGGCCACAAAGTCTACCTTTGCCTAACAAAGGAGGAGGGAGGGGCCAGGAAGTGGAATGTGTCTGCTCTGTGGTTTTCCTCATTTTAAATAAAGAGGAAAATGATAGGAAGGCGCATACTAACAAGAGCAGCGGTTATGTAATGAACAGTCTTGTCAAAGCAACTCTTTGCAGGAACTTTCAATGAACTGAACCCCGGCAGTGCAACTATCACTGAGGATTTGGTCAGATGCTGATCAATACCACTTCGAGAGGCAGGACGTGCGGGAATGACGTGCCGTGAACTGAGGGCCATGCATGGCCTCACAGTGGTCAGCAAGAGTTTGGAGGACTCAGGTTCTGGACCCAGACCGCCTTCTGCAAGGCTTTGGGAACTGCACCTCTCTGTGCCTTGGATTCCTCTTCTTTAAAATCGCCCTGCTGTTGAGAATGACGTAATAATGCCAGGCACAGAGTGCGTGGGCCACGAACATAGCTAAAAGCATTCTGACACTGATTTATTTTCCTTTCCTGCTAAGAAAATGTTGATGAGCAGTAACCCAAGTAGCAGGGGGCTGACCGTCTCTGGGGGGAGGCGGGGACACTCAAATGGCCCCTCCATCCTTTGATTACCAAAAGCTTCCCAAGGGTGCTGTGATCCTGGAGGATCCCCATCTCTATCAGGTAGCTCCATAGTATCTTCCTTGGATGGAAAATTACCTCCACATATGGGATCCAGGAGAAAGTCAGTTTCCACAGATGGGGAGAATAAACAAGCCCAGACGCCTGGCTTTCCCATGTGCCGCCCCGGGCCTTCTCCTGCACCTGCTGCACACCAGAGCTGCCCACGTGGCACTGGGTGAGCACAGAGGGTGGGAGGGAAGTGCCAGGGAGAGGCAGCTGCAGAAGGCGGGCGGGGGGTGGTCACCAGGAGGGGACAGGACAGGATGATGGGCCAGCAGTCACATTCTGCCCTGGTTGGCTCTGTGACCTTGGGAAGGGTGGATTAGCTCTAACCTTTAGTTCCTGGCCAGGTGAACTGAGGAGGCAGAGCCAGGAACATTCCTCCCAACACCAGCATTCTATGCTTCTATGCACCAGGGCCTCTGAAAGGACAGCGAGTCCTGCAGGCCCCACAGCCCTGCCCGCCCACAGGATCCCAGCTGTTGCTCCCTCCCTTCAGTATAGCATAACTGGTTTCAGGCTGCTTAGGGAAGTCGACCAATAATCTGCCTGGAATTGGGGGACAGGAGGTGAGCGGTGAGCTCCTGCCTGTGCAGGCCAGGGCTTCCCCGCATGTGTGGGTTGTGTGGACACCACAGGACATTGCCACCTTATCTTCCAGAGCTCTTTGCACTTTCTCTTTTCCACCCTTCTAAATTGTGCTGGTTGATTTCCCTCTTTCCTCCTCAGAAGTTCTGTTTACTTTGGCTTTAGCCCAGAGCTTGCTGCTAAGAGAGATCCTATTTCCTCTAGTCAGGGCTGTTTTCTCAGGGCACAGCTGCCTGGACCCATTGGGAATAAAGCGGGAGGTGATATTGAGCCATGGACTCTTGCTGGCTTTCTCCTGGTGGGGAAGGGCAGAGGAGGACTTGGACTCTGCGGGGTGGATCCTGGGGGCAGGGGGCTGGATGCCTGGCCTGGAGCGTGGTGGATGGGTTGAGGGGGAGCTTTTCTGAGTTCTGGAAGGAGCTTCCTTTTCCTGGCTCCTCACAGCTGCCGGAGGCCTAGATCTTTGACCTGTGGGGGCTGCAGTGGAGGTTCCCCAGGAGGCAGGGTCCCTTGGTGCTCCCTGAAAACCACCCAAGAGGGTGAGTGCAAACACACTGCAGGGGGCCGACTCCTTGGGTGGAGACCCTCCAATTTCACATTAGTGGTGTGTGCCTATGCATGTGCATGTGTGTGCGTGTGTGTGAGAGTGAGTGTACAAACACACACACATAGACTTGTGCGTGAAGCAGGTGGCTGGAGGGAAGGGGCCTGTTTGTGGAGGCCTTGGAAACATCATAATGAGCAACTCACTGTGGGTCAGTGGGAACTTGGCCCTGAGTCTGGCCCCTGTGATGTGGTGATGATATCTCTGTGTACAGATGCCCACGATGTTGTAGGGACAAACGAGGCAAGGCACTGAAGATAGCAGGAAACAGTTTTATTTGGCTGCAGCCAGGTTCAGAGGGCACAGCTTTTGCTGTGATCAATTAATCCCCTGAACCCCGAGTTCAGGGAGTTTCAGAGTTTTATACCCAGCATGTAAGTGGGGGGTGGGGCTCAGAAACTCACAGTCTGCAAAAATTCACATAAAAGCAGCTTTTTCTTTCACTGTTCTGGGCAAGTTAACTCTTCAAGGACAACACCTGGGAAGGGGAGAGCTTCATCTCCCCTTTCTTTCCTCCCCCTGCCAGCTGTTACCATGGAGCCCAATTGTAACTTATCTTAAAAATGTAGACATCTCTGGGAAGCCCAGCTCAAGGCCAGAGGCTTTGTTTGCCCATTTCTACAAAGTACTATACTGGATATGTTTGTGAAAAATGAGTAAGGGGGTGTCCAGCATCTGGAGTGTTGGTATCTTCTCAGCCAGTGACCAAGTAAACAGGCTGACATGAAAATAGGAAGTTTATCTACATTGAACTCTTTTGCAGAGACTCTTTTGCTGACATTCCTAAAATCAGCCATGGTGAAGATTTCTGGAGAGGCCTAGTTAAGACTTTTCAGTGGAGAAAGGGGCTGCCACTTCAACGGAGCTCTGGGGTGCACCATGTGCCATCCTAAGGACTTAACAGGACTGTGCCAGGGACTGTGCCCTTTAAGGTCACTCCGATCTTGTCAGGGTGGGGCCTGGCTGGCTGCATGTTGTGGGGGGACACAGAGGCTTAGAATATTTAAATCACTCTTCCACAGCCATGTAGGTGCTGACGGCGAAAGCAGAGTTGAAGTGGAAGTCATAGGTCCATCAGGCCCCCATGTGGCTTCTCCAGAGTCTTAGGGACACACATAATGTGCTTCCTCTGCAGTGAAATGTATTCAGCGTGGGTTCAGAACCAGAGTTCGAGTGTCACTTTTCTGCCTAAGCTCAGGTCCCAGGGCTGCCATCCAGTCATTGTGAACTTGGACACGTGGTTAGCCTCTGTGCCTCAGTTACCTGTCTGTAAAATGGGGACGTCACTAACATCAGCCTTGCACATTCACAGTGAAGATTCATGAGATAGCAAAGGAGCACTCTTGGAACAGTGTTCCTAGCCCATCTTACCGTGTTAGCCCGAGTCCATTGATTACCTATGCTTGTGTGTCCCTCGGCTCTTCATCACTCTGACCAAAATGCCCACAAGAACAGCCTAGAGGAGGAAAAGCTTATTTTGGCTCAGTTTAGGGTTCAGTCATGGTGGGCTCCCTCCATGGTCCCGGGCCCAGGTGAGGCAGAAGGTCATGGTGGGAGAGCGTGGCAGAGGAAGGTGCCCCACTCAGGATGGCCAGCCGTAGAGGGAGAGAGAGGGGACAGGCTTCAGGGGAACACCTCCTCTAGCTCCCCTGCCTGCCTCCAGTGACTACCAGTGAGCTAGGGTGGCCTGAGCAGATCATGGTTCCCTCAGCCCAGCCGCTCCTCCCTGACCATCCTGTGTCAACCGGGGAGCTTTGATGGACACTGAACCATAGGAGCAAGCTGGATGCTGGGTCCCCAGGCGTAGGCCAAGGAGTGGGACTGGGCATTACAGTCAGTAAGAGAAAAGCCTCAACATTGACATCACAACCTGCAATGCAGCCGGCAGGAAACAAGTCCGAAAGAGGACATTTGGGCCGGACTTAGAAGGTGCCTATGCTTACTCAGGGGTGGGCACTTCCTGCTGTGTAGACAACTAGCAGCTAAGTATTTTAAAAACAGGGTGGCACAATCACTGAGGCCTTGCTCACTTCTGTCTAATCTCATTGGATCAGAGGTGAATGCAAGGAAAGAGCCAAGAGGTATGCGGTCCTCATAAAATTGCTTTTTTTTTGCATCAGATTTTTAAAAAAATTCTGTTTGCAAGCTGATGGTAGATTTTTTATAACATAAAAATATTCTCTGTACTAAAAAAGGATTTTAAATCATTTTCTATCCTGAGCCCATATGCATCTTGCTCAGGTGGTGCCCTCTCACATGTGAAGCATGCTTTCTACATGGCAACAGAGCCTGCTGCTGGGCCTCTGACTCCACATGGCAGTGCATCCTCCCAGCCGGTCCTCTTCGCCTGTGGCCAGAGAAGGTCTGAGCTGGGGCCTGCTCTCCAGGGCAGGAAGCATGTTGAGCTAAAGCTGGGGTTGGCTGGTTTTTACACCAGAAACCCAAACCACCCACCACTTCTAATCCACCCGTCTGGTAAAGTGACTACCCTGACCAGGTAGGTGTTCTTGGCTCTGTGCAACCCGTTCAAACACACAGAGCAAAGGAAATGGAAAAATACAGGGGAGCAAAGAAGGAGCCAAGAGCCAGGCAGGTGATGTCCACCAGTGTGGACCGTGAAGGGAGAGTCCCTGCATCAGTGACGTACCTGAAAAATCACAGCTCATCTGCAAGAGGGCAAGGAGCAATGACGACCAAGGGGCCACAGGGGAAGGTCATGGTTGTATTTTATTTTCTTCATGTTCCCTGGCCTGCACCAATCTGGATGCCCTGGCTGCACAGGTCCTGCTGTCTGTCACCTTGCTTTCTCCAAGCTGGTGCCCACTATTCTGTGTCTGCTTTGGACCGCCACATTAAGGAAACTGCGCATGCGTGCTGAACGGGAGGCCAGCAGCCAAAAGCAGTGGGTGTGCGCTCCTAACTCCAGGGAAGTCAGTGTTTAACCCAGACATTTAAGATTTTTGTTTTCATTCAAAATTTACAGCAGACTTTTACACAGATAAATGATCACCCTGAAAGACACCCTGGGACACTGACCCATTACTCATGATTATTGTTCAAGTGCCTTTTTCACATTGAAGGTCTACTTGTGCCTGCCAAGAAACTATTTTCAAAGAACTTTGCTTGATTAATTACATTCATGTTTGTGTATTTAGGAAATTGTGCAGAATATTTAAATTATAAATAAAAATAAAATGGAAAATAGCTGACAGAAAAATATGTATAATTGACTTCCCTAAATTTCAATAAACTGAAATGACAAATTTAGATAGGACAAAGATTATTTTATAGGTCACTTTTACAGTCATTTCATTTTTAATTGGATCTTTCAGTTATACATGACAATAGAATTTATCTTGACATACTTATAACAGCATGGAAATGATTTATTCTAATTCAGTCCCCAGTATTTCCCCTTCCCTCCATTCCTCCCACCCCAATCCCTTCCCTTTACTCTACTGATCTTTCTGCTGTGATTAAGTTTTTTTAAAAAAATTTTGGAGTGTGGCATGTACAATAAAACCCTATTTTGTTTAAAAAATATTATAATAACTATTATCTCTAGGTGGTGAAATTGTAGGTGATTTTTGTTTCTTTTTGTTTATTATGTAATTTTTACATAATAAGTTTTTATTAATTTGCATACAAATTTTATTTGAAAGACTAAAAAGAAGACATTCTTCCCTGGGTGCCCCCCACAGAGGAGGGGGTGACCTCCTACTTGGCATCAAGGGCATTATCAGGTCCTAAGAATGTAGAAATTGGGCCTGGGGTTCACCCTCCAACATCAGGCTCATCCATCAAGGTGGAGTGCAGCTAGCAGGAAGCAGACGCTGACTCAGGCTCCAGAGACGGTCAGGAGCCAGGCCTCGCTGCCCAGCGCTGGTCGCGCTGTCCAGGGCTTCCAGCAGTTCCTGGCCCAGGATTCTGAGAGCTGGAGGGTGCTGCTGTGGCAATGAGTCCCTGTGCTGAGGCTGACTGACGCTCCTTCTCCCAGAACAGCCAGGGCCACCGTGGGAGATCGGCCGGTCAGTGGTCAGAGCCAGCGGCCCTAAGGCCAGGCTGCACAGCCAGGGAAACAACTGACGGCTCTGGCTTGCGTTGTTTATGTTAAACAGAACCACAAAAATCCTGGAACACAAAACAAACACACACAAGGAAAATCTAAATAGAATGGAATGGAAATAATATTTGTAGATCCGCATAACGTTGTTCCTTTAGTTCCCACAGCAATCCTATGAGACGGTGTGGCTGAAGCTGTTGAATCTCCCAAATTCATGTGTTTCCCAGAATCTCCCTGTCTCCCCCGTCGTTGAACGGCCTCCAACAGTGGGGTGTTATCATGCGTTACACATCCCCTTCCAGCCTGGCTGGGCAATGTCCCCCAGTCCTCTCTACACAGTGAAAGCATAGGGCTCCAACCTGCCGCTAGACAAAAGGAGTCAGATGTCCAGACAGAGATGCTCAGGTAGGTCACCCACCTGCACCCACCTTACAAGAAAAAAATCAGGGCTGGTTTCCCATCCAGTGTGCACAAAGCCGCACATCTCCCTTCAGTCCTCACCAGAACAGCGAGGTGGACAGGCTCAACATCAGTAGCTCTGCATGGGTCTCTCAGGGAGGCGGGCCACAGAGCAAATCTTAACCCCCATCCTCCTTAAAGGGAGAGACCAACAGGTCAATGAGAGAATCGTGGACTTCTGGGTCAGAAGTCCAGAAGCCAAAACCTTGCAGGCCCTGGTGCTGCACAGGGAGGTATGGCAGCTGACAGATCACGGGGTTCAGTGTGGACATGTGGGGAGGCAAAAGCTCAGAGCACGGGAGGCCCCCTCCCTCTGTGAGTTTTATTTCCTGGAACTCTACCAGGTCTCACTCACATTGAATATCAGGTAAAAGTCTCTTCAGGTCAATGGGAGGGAAAAGCACCACCTTGAAATATACAAAGGCATTCTGTCCTCACAAACAGGTCGCCCTCAGGAGACTCTGTTTGTCTAACCTGCTGGGGTTTATCAGAGCCTAACTGATCTTGGGAAGGAAACGCCCACTTCCCCCACTCTGCCATCTGTCCTACCCAGGAGTCCAGTCCAGGTGACAGGCTCACTGTCACAGGTCTGCAGAGGACCTCCCACTGCCCGTTCCTTCCCAGAACATGCTACTGGCCTGCTTGTCGCAAAGTCCTTTTACCTAGTACATCACATCTGGCCACCAAGAAAAAAATCATAAGAAACACCAAATGTCAAAAAGTAAGATCTGGGGAGACAGAGCAAGAGTCAACCAGACTCAGATAAGGCAGGAGGTTGGAGTTAACAGGCTGGGAGCTTAAAAGTATTTGATTAAGATGCTAAGGGATCTAATGGAAAAAAAGGCAATGAATAGATAAGAGCAGACAGGTAACGTAAGAAGAGATTTGGAAGGTCTAGGAAAAGAAAAAGAAAAAAAATGTTAGAAAGCCGGGCAATGGTGACAAGTACCTTAGGACCAGCTACCAGGAGGCTGAGGCAAGAAGACCACTTGAGCCCAGGATTTCAAGGCTAGGCTATGTAAGATCTGGTCTCAAAACAACAGAACAAACCAAGAAATGCTAGAGATCAAAAACACTGAAATGAAGAGTGCCTTTGATCAGCTCATACTAGGGTAGGCATGCCTAAGAAAGGAATCTCTGAACTAGAGGATTTGTCAACAGAAACTTTCAAAGCTGAAAAAGTGAAAAGACAGAGCAGAATAATCATGTTAGTTATGAGGTGTCCCCCAAAAGCTCGTGTGTGAGACAAGGCAAGAGGTTTAGAGATGGAATGACTAGGTCAAGAGAGCCTGAACCCAATCAGCAAGTCAGCCCTCAATAGGGTTAACTGGGTGGTGATGGCAGGCAGGTGGGGTGTGGCTGGAGGAGCTGGGTCATGGGGGGCATGCCTTTGGGGTGTGTGTTTTGTCAGTGGTGTGGGGGACTCTGTCTCTCTGCATCCTGGTGCTATGTTCTGAGCCACTTTCCTCCCCACACTCTTCCACCAAGATGCTCTATCTAGCTCTCCCCAGGCCCAGGCAATGGAGGCAGCCGTCTGTGAGACCTCTGAAACTGTGAGCCCCAAATAAACTTCTCCTCCTCTAATTGTTCTCCTCAGTTCTTTTGGTCACAGTGATGAAAATGCTGACTAAAAAAAGACCTGTTGGAATATAAACGATCTAAATGCACAAAGTGGGAATTCAGAAGAAGGAAAAGAGAGGAAAGAGAACAGAATACTTCAACCAATAGTGACTTAGATTTCCCAGAACAAAACCAATGTCCAGGAAGTTCAGGGAACACCAAGTAGGACAAAGGAAAACAGAAACAAAACCCCCCGCTGTTTAGTCAGCCTGGAGTCGCTGAGACCAAAACACCGGAGAGGGTCACTCTGAGAGGAGGGAAGGTTTATTTTGGTTCACAGTTTGGAGGTTCAGCTCCCGGCTGGCCACCTCCTCTGCCCCACCTCGCCTGCCTGCAGTGAAACTAGGAAGGACGGCGGGTCCAGCTCCCATAGTCCAGCCTTCCTCCGGCAACACAGACTCGGGGCACCTCATATCCAAACCACAGCAACAGACTGTTCCCAATATCAGAGATCAAAATATCCCGAAAGAAACAAGAGAAAAAAAAAAAGAAACCTTACCTATGGGAAATGAGAGGTAAAAATTACATACGTCTTCTCAGAAACTGTCAGCAGGCGGAGTGGAATGAATTATTTATTCAGAGAAAAAAAAATCTTGAAATTTGAACCCTCTGAAATTCTCCAAGAGTGAAGGAAAGAAAAAGACTCTCAAAGGCGAACCCAAACTTGAGGGAATTTGTTGTTAGTAGATGTAGACATGCTTTGCAAGAAATGTGAAGAACATTCTTCAGAAAGAAGAAAAATAAAAATGATGAGAAACTGGGATCTACATTTAAAAAGAAGTGTATTAAGGGAGGAATAGGTGAGGATAAAAGCAAAACCTTCATTTTTCTTATTCTAGCAGTTTGTTCAAATAATAATTGAAACCAAGTACACACACATCTGCTTACATGTAAGTGAAACAGGAAAGGGAGGGGAAGAAGAAAGCACAGATGTTTTGTTATTATCAGGTACGTGCATTGCCCATAAAGCAGAATCGTGTCATTTGAAAGTGAACTTGGATTAAGTCGTTACCCATTACAAACTCTAGAGCAACTAGAAATTTTCAAAATACTTGTAACTGATAAAACTAGTAAAGCAGAGAAGATGCTCAGTTAAACCACAAATGGAAGAAAAAGTGTGGAAGACAAAAATACGAACAAAGAACAAGGGCAGCAAATAGGAAATAATAAGTACATTTAATATTCTATCAATAAACACTCTGAATATCAGAGGCCTAAATGCACCGTCCCAGTCCATTTGGGCTGTATGGCAAGTTACTAAACTTTGGGTGGCTTATAAACAACAGAAATTTATTTCTCCCAGTTCTAAGACCTAGAGGCTAAGGTTAGCGCTCCAGCATGGGTGGGTCTTGGTGAGGATCCCTTCCAGGTTGAAGATGGCCATCTGCCCTGTGTATCCTTCTATGACAGAGAGAGGGGGAGGGAGAGAGGCAATCATACACACACACACACACACACACACACACACACACCTCTGGGGTCTCTTCTGTAAGCTCCCTCATCTCATTCATGAGGACTCCACCCTGGTACTCTTGTCTCAGGATTCACCTCCTAATATTAGCACCATGAGGGGTGGATTGTAACATGTGGAAGGGGCGGGGCACAACATAGACCACTAGATGCCAGACTGTCAGGGCCAGTCAGAGAACAAGCCCTAACTGTACGTTATCTACAAGAAATTCACTTTAAGTATAAAATCCCATGTTGATTACAAGCCAGTGGTGAAGGAAGGGACAACACGCTGACACTGAGCGGAGAGAGCAGGGGTGGGACAGACAGAGGACTGTGAGAAGAGGGAGGGACAGGCATTGCACATGACAAAAGGGTCAAGTCACGAGAAGGCAGCCATCCCTCAAGCACCCAGCCCCAGGTGCCAAGGTACCCGAGGAGAGCCAGGAAACTGTGGGGAAGGGGTCTGAGAAATGGTGGAGCCCAATGCACCAAGAAACTCCTTCTGCCTAATAGCAGTCGCACTGGCAGAGTGTGTCTGCTGGGACATCTGGGCAAACTGGCAGAGTGTGTCTGCTGGGATGTCTGGGGGCACTGGCAGAGTCTGTCTGCTCTGATGTCTGGGGACTCTAGAGTCCATTGAAATCTTACAGCTTCCAGGGCAAGTGTCATAGTTTGCATCTGGAATGTTCCCTCAAAGACCTGGTCCCCTGTGCAATGTTCAGAGATGGGCTCTGGAGGTGAACCCATCACGATGGCTCTGATTTCACCTATGGATTAATCCACTGATGGGTAACGATTGAGTGGACCATCGGGAGGCCATGGGAACTGCAGGAGATAGGCTCAGCTGGAGGAAGTGGGTTCCTGGGGGCATGCCCTGGAGTACATCTTGGCCCCAGCCCTGTCCCCCAGCCTCTGTCTCTCATGCTTTCTGCCTTCTGGCCACCATGAGGGGAGCAGTGTGCTCCACCCCATGCTCAGCCTCACCTCAGGTCCAAAGTGATGGTCCCCAAGCTCAGCAGGATAAAGAAGAACAGAGACACAATCATACCATAGATGCCAAGAGCATTGGATAAAAAGCAACCTCCAATCACAGTGAGAACACTCAGTAAACTAGGTATGGACAAGCACTTGCTTAGCTGGATAAAGAATATCTATAAAAACCCACACAGAAAGACACAGTTTCTACTAAGATCAGGAACAAGGCTGTGACCATTCCCTCACAGAGATGAGGGCTTTTCAACATCATGCTGGAAGTTCCATCTAATGCATTAAAGAAAAGGAAAAAAAATGTATTAAGATTGGGAAAGAAGTAATAAAACTGTCTTTTTGACATATTAGGTGACTATTTATGGAGAAAATCTGAAAGGTCCACCAAAAAAAATTTCTCAACTAGAAAGTGATTATAGCAGTTTTGCAGAATACAAAATTAAGGCTAAGAGACAAAAGTTGATCACTGTTCCATTAACCAGTAATGGATAAGTGAATTTTTGCAACTGAAAACACATTACCACTTACAATAGCGCCCCTAAAAATGAAATCTTTAACTATAAATCTAACAAAATATGGGTAAAATGTTTATGAGGAAAATCACAAACTCTGATGAAAGAACTCAAGGAAGAGATAAATAAAAGAAGAAGTATTCTATGTTCATAACTAGGAAAACTCAATATTGTTAAGATGTCAGCATTAGTTCTTCCCAAGATGATTTATACACAATCAAAATCAAAATTCTTATTTTGTGGATATTGACAGATTGATTCTAAGGTTTGTATGGAGAGACAGAGACCCCCATTTAGTCAATTCATCATCAAAGGAAAGGAGCAAAGTCAGAAGATGGGGGCACCTGACGTCAGTACTTACTAGAGCTGGCAAAGGTCTCCCCCCTTCGGCAGGCTCTCTGCACTTTTTTCCTTTGGCTATGCAAAAGCTCTTTCATTTGACGTCACCCCATTTGTCAATTCTGGCTCTTGGAGTTCTATTGAGGATATATAAGCTGTCCGGGTTCTGTTCAGGACATCACTGCCTACAGCACTCCCTGGAATGGTCTCCCCTTGTTTTCCTCTAATAGTTTAAATGTTTCAGGTATCACATTAAGGTTTTTGATCCACTTTGAGTTGAGTTTGTACACGGTGAGAGAGTTTCAGGCTTCTACAGGTGGGGATATAGTTTGCCCAGCACCATTTGCTAAAGAGGCTGTCTTCTCCAATAAGTGTTTTTGGCTCCTTTGCCAAGAGTCAGATACCTGTAGATGTGTGGGTTTATTCCTGGGTCCTCTCTTCTATTCCGTTGGTTTACGTATCTTTTTTTTTTTTTTTTGCCAATGCCAGGTTGTTTTCACTACAGTGGCTCTGTAATATATTTTGAAATAGGTATTGTGATGCCTCCAGCATTGGTCTTTCTGCTCAGGATTGCTTTGGCTATTTGAGTATTTTATGCTTCCATATGAGTTGTAGGATTTTGAGGAATGCCATTGGTGGGAAGTGCATGGAATTTGTAGATCACTTTCAGTACTATGGCCATTTTATAATATTAATTCCCCAACCCATGAACACAGGAGGTCTTTTCAATTTCTAGTGTCTTCTTCAGACAGAGGATTAATATTAATAAAGAACTCAAAAAGTTCAACACCAAAAGAATATGCAATCCAAACAATAAATGTGCAAATGAACTGAATAGATACTTCTCAAAACAAGTCAAATGTAGTCCATAAATACTTGAAAAAAGCACTCAATACGTTTAGCCATCAGGGAAAGGCAAATCAAAACTACATTGAGAATGGCTATTTGCAAGAATACAAAAATAACAAATTCTTGGGGTAAAGGAATCCTTAGACACTGTTGGTGGAGATGTGTATTAATTAGTATAGCCACCTTGGAAAAGAGTATAAATAACTAAAAACAGAATTGCCATATTAAACAGACGCACCTCTCCTGGGCATATAACCAAAGGAATCAAAGTCAGCATACACCTGCTACTCATGTTTATTGTGGCATTGCCACAGCAGCTGAGGTAGGGAATCAGCCAACATGCCCATTGACAGACAAATAAAGAAATGTGGAATGTATACACAATGGAGTATTATTCAGCCATTAATAAGATTAAATTGTATAATTTGCAGAAAAAAATGGATGGAATTGGAGATCATCATGTTAGTCAAGATAAGCCAGACTCAGAAGAACAAGTGTCCCCAACAAATGGGACTGGAACAACTGCACATCCGCCCGCAAAAGGAAAGATGTAGCTGGCTGGACACAGAACATACAAAAACACACACCTTTTACAGGGACCCAAATATGAAATGCAAAATATGGACCCCCCCTAGGAGACAACATAGGTGGAAGTTTAGACTAATTTGGGTTTGGTGGTGACTTCTTATTTGCATCATTGGGACCCACAAAGTAGGAATTTGATAAACTGAATCACCCTAAAATCAAAGGCTTCTAAATGTTCTAAGAGATGGATATGTTTACCATGACTTAGATATCACACAATGTGTACACAGAGTGGAGCATCACAAGGCACTCCATAAATGTGTACAAGGTTTATGTTTTTACATATCAGGTACAAATGGATGTAATTTAAAAACCTACAAGTCTGGTGATGCTGGAGGACAAAAGAATAGTCTCCCAAGACATCCATTTCTAATCCCCAGAAGGTGTAAATATTTTAGGACAAACTACATACATAAAATTTAAAACTTCTGCTCTGCAAAAGACACTGTCAAGGGAATAAAAATATAAGCCACAGACTGGGAGAAACCATTTGCAAAGGACATACCAGATATAGGACTGTTACCTGAAATGTATAGAGAACTGTAAAAAACTCCACATAAGAATTCAACCACCCAGTTAAAACAGGGACTCAGCCCTTAACAGACACCCATCAAAGCAGATACTCATATGCCAAGTAAGCATATCAAAAGATGCCCTGGGTCATGCAGAATCTTGCAAATGCAAGTTCAAATGATGAGGTACTACTACATGCCTATCCAAATGGCTGAAATCCAGAACACTGACATCACCAAAGGCTGGCAAGGACAGTGAGCAACAGGAACCCCCATGCATTGCTGGTGTGAATGCAAGATGGGCCATCCACCTTGGGAGACTGTTGGCAGAGTTTTATGAAATTAAACATTCACCTAACATATGATCCAGCCATCACACTTCCTGATATTTACTCAAAGGAGCTGAAAACTTACATCCACACAAAAAACTGCACATGGATGTTTATAGCAGCTTTTTTTTCATAATTGCCAGGACTTGGAAGCAAACACAATGTCTTTCAGTGCATGAGGAATAAACAGCAGAACATGTAGATGATAGAACATTATTCAGTGCTAAACAGATACGCACCATCACATCACAAAAGACATGAGGAGCCTTGAGCACATATTACCAAGTGAAAAGCCAAACTGAAAGGGCATGATTCCAACTGCCCGGCCTCCTAGAACAGCAGAACTGTGGAGGAGTGGAAAGATCAGCCGCTGGGCGGGTAAGGAAGAGGAGAGGAACAGGTGGAACACAGCCAGCCTTCGGGCAGTGGGTGCCCTCTGGACAATATGGTAGTGGTGGATACAGCCGTCGTGTATCTGTAAAAATATCTGCTAGAACATACAATGGCAGGAACCGTGGACACTGGGCAGTCATGAGGCTCATCAGTTGTGACAGATCTGTCACTGATGGGGCATGTCGATGAGGGACATGGCTGTGCATCTGTAGGGCAGAGACACAGGGAAAATCCCTGCATCTTCTCCTCAATTTTGCTATGAGCCTAAAACTGTATTAAAAACAGTCTATTAAGAGAGGAAAAGAAAAGGGGGTTCTTTTCTGTGTTGAGCCGTGGAAACTTTATGGTTTGTTCCAACAGCATGGCCTGCCCCACCTTAACTAGTACAGGTTCATAGTATTATTAGCCTATTTTACAGATGAAGCAAATAAGAGATGAGCAACTCTTCTAAAATTTCAGAGCTACACAGGTAGAACTGGGCCTAAACTGATCCCTGATGTGTCCTAGTCCACCAACGCACAGCCTCATATAAAGGAGCATTTTCATTTCCTGGGATCTCCCGTGGGAATACTTGCAACATACCCTGATTTTCAGAATAATTATCAATGTCCCCAGGAGCTGACGGGGTCCGTCTATGCTAGAGCTTGAGGTACATGACAATCATTTCCTGGGAGGTGATGGTTTAAAACCTCAGTTCCAGAACCACATTCTCATAGATACTGAAAATCCACATTTTAAACCCATACTAAGGAATAAACTTGTTCCCACAAGTCCTGGCAGTAGCTGATCTTCGTGACAGCCAGTACCATCTTTCAGGCTCCCTTGCCCATGACTTACTCTAATGTTTAGGGAAATTTCCCCTCCTTTGGAGTCAGGATTATGACTACTCAGCCTAGAAGCTGAAAAGTGACCATCGTGCACTTTCCCAGATCACAGGCAAATGGCCTGGGCTCGATGCCTGGGCTTGACCCCTCCGACACCTCCATTCTGGACTGGAATGAAAGTGAGCGGGGAAGACGCAGAGAGCTGGGAGGCGTCCTGGGATAAAGCCTGTGTTCCGAGGGGCCTGGAGAAGTCCCCTGGTGAGGTTTTGGTACCACCTGGAAGTAATTAGCCCCAAGCCCAGCTCGCCTGTTTCCCTGCCCTTTCTGTGGGCTTGTCCTGGGCACATCTAGCCTACAGCAATGCTGGGAGTCCCCTGTCCACTCCATCCACTTGACCACACCTGTGCACCTGCAAACATGTGACCCCTCCAAGAGATGGGAACTTCGGACCTGATGACAACAGAGACCAGATTGGAGGCGCAGGGGCGAAGGCACAGACAAGGTGCGCCTGGGTCTCGTATTTTCCCTCTGGTCCCGAGTACAGTGATTTTTTAAAAGGGATTTCTTCTCTGTGGAAGACCTTTGGAGGCAACTTGGAGCCATCCTGCACCGCTCTCTGTGGTCAGTGTGATTAGGAAAAGGGTTGCAGGGAGCGGCGCAGTCCATACCTTGTAGGAAACGGGTGGGTAAGAAAGATTTCAATGGGTGACAAGTTATGGATTAAGGCCCAAGAGCCGCTCTGCCTCTGTCACCACTGCTTCCCCAGGATGTCTAGGACTCCCCCTCTTCCACCCCCGCCACCGTGTCCACTGCTGTAGAAAAGCAGGGGCGAATCTCCCTGGCAAGGACTGGGCTGCCCCAGGAGCATGGTGCAGTCAGTGACCAGGCACAGGCAGAAGTCAGAGAGCTTGGGAGGGGACATCTAGAAATCACCTGGCTCATGATGTTTTTGTGGTTGCTGACAGTGAACAGGGCCAGCTGGCCCACCTTCCCCTGCGTCACAGGGCTTCTGCCTGCGAACAGTGGTGGGAAAGCCAGAATCTCCACAGCCACTCAGCGTTGACCAGCAGAAGGCTGGAGCTCCACACCCCAAAGTGGGCCCTCAGGACAGCTCCCATTTAGGTTCCTGTAGGCTTTGGGAAAGGACTTTGGGTTCTTGGTGAGCATCCGTGAGGCAGGCGTCCATCATCCATCGGCTGAGAGGCAGTGTTTTTTCTTCCCGTGGGTCCACACTGCTGTCATCTGACCCCCACTGCTGACTGCTGGCCTCTCCTTTTGTGGTGGGTTTGCTTCTCTCCGCCCACCCTTGAGTCCACTTTTTTGTGCACCTCTGTCTCTGCTGGGGACCAAACAGGAATCCCAGGAGGCTGTTTCCAGCCCATCATCCCACATCCCCATTGCTACTTGTTCCTGCTTCCTGCCAAGTGTGGGATAGATGGGGGGCTCTCTACCCTTCTTGTCCTACTTGGGAAGCAAGAATAGATGCCCTCACACTTGGGTCCCTCAGGCCCTCCTGGATTTCCCTCAACCCCTCCCAGCTCTGCTGAATGCAGCCCACAGGCCACCCCTCAGGGCTCAGCTCCTGTACTTCCCCCTCAGGCCCCTCTCCCGCCACTCCAGAGGGTCTCCTGGAGCTGGTTCTGAGGTGGAAATGCAGGCTCTGAGTCATTATGCATTCTTTGGCATCTTTTGTCCTGTGCTTTTTCTGGTCCCTGCTGTGGATTAAGCATTTAAAACTAAAAAGGCTTCTTAGCCTCTCCTCTCCGCTGTGCCATTCTTACCCAGAGGCCAAGTGAATTGAGCCTCCCCAGCTTGTGTGGGAGGAAGAGCCCCAGGAAAATCCTGGGGCCTGGGTGGGGGCCCGAGGTTAATATCTTAAAATATTATTCCACCATAGGGGTCTGATATATAGTGTTTTGCTAAGGGCCTTTGGGGCATTTTATAAATTTCTAAGAACAATTAAATAATGATAGATTATAAGGCTTTGGATTGGCAAAGCTCAGTATAATTGATTTCTTTGATTATGTCTGTTTATTTAAAGAGCAGAGATTGCTTTATCTTAATGCACTGTACAAATGCAACCTTTGAGATCAACTGATACAGAACCAAGATCACCATTTTCCTCTTGTTGAATTTCATATAAACGGAAACATACTGTGGCTGTGTTTTTGTTGGTTTTTTTTTTTTTTTTTTGCTAATCTTAAAATTTGTGGGATCCACTCATGTGTTTTATGTGTTTTGTAATGTTATGGAGATGGGGCCTTCTGAGGCAGAACCTGAGGCAGCCTGGTATCATCTCACTGAGGCAGCACAGAGACCCCTCTTCAAATCCTGATTCTTGCAATCAAGTCAGAAGATTTCAGACCTGTGCTCGGGAGTAACAGGCATGAGTTGAAGGGACAGGAAAAGGGGAAGGGGACACTCTCAAGGGAGAGAGCGGGTCCTCTCAGGGAGGAGAGAGACAACATGCCTCTCCTGCACTCCAGTTTCATTGGGGGTCTGAGGGAAGATGCCAAACCATTCAGCCCAGGTCACCTCTTGACTTTTGACTGACAGCAGGGTGACATCAGACTTTCAAGTCCCCACTGCTATGGCAACTCTATGTTACCTTGGCCCATGCTGAGAGGTTCTATTGGATTCTTAACCATAGAATTATCTTTATCTTTTGAAATCTGCTCTGTGAAAAGGGTCACAAAATCTTTCCCTTCAAAGTAGCTTGGATTCCTCTTAACAATGTTATTGCCTGCCTTCATTTCCTTGCAGATAACAGTAATTTGCTGAGGAATGTGACATACCCTGTCTACTTAGGTCAGGCAGAGCTGCAGGTAAATTGCTTTTTTGCAAAGAAAGCATGTGGGGTTAGCGCAGTAGGCACATCTTATAGAATTGATCTCTTAACCTTGGGTTCCCACCATCCTCATCTGACTGTCCCCTAACAGTTACTGTATTTTGTATCCCACTGTATAAATAGGCCAGAATTTATTTACCTATTTTTTTCACTGATCAACATCTAGATTGTTTCCAATTTGTGATTTTATGAAAAAAAAAACAAAAAAACAAAAATTGCTTTGAACATTCTTGTCTTCTACTAGCTACAAGCTTGCCTTATTCCTCTGGGTTACATACTCCAGAGTAAGACTGCTGAGTCTAAAAATAGTTGTATATTTAGCATTCATATTCAAGCCCAAACAGGTTTCTAGGGCTCGTAGGAATGCATGCATTCACCAGCAGTGTGTAAGATTCCACTTGCTTGAAATCCCAACCAGTAATTTGTATAATTTTTCTTTCAATGTAAGCACTCCCATGGTATTTGGTATCATCTCATTGAAAAGAATTCACTTTTGCCTTAGTATTGTTATTGCCAATCAAGTGATTATATACGTGTGGGTCTATTTCTAGGCTCTGTGGTTTATTTTGCTGGTTTACTTGCCTATCCTCAGGAATTACCAAGGTGTCTGAATCTCTGATGCTTTATGGTAAATCTTGAAATTTGGGTGTATAAATCCACCAACTTTGTGTTTTTCTTTAAGATCATCTTGACTACTAGGTCATTTGCATGTCTATATAAATGTTACAAATTTACACACACACACACACACACACACACACGCACAAATCAACTAGAACTTTAATGTTGATTCCAGTGAATCTGTAGGTCAATTTGGGAAGAAATGAAATATTGTGTAATACAATTTGACAAAGTCACTACATAAATCTATCTATAGACAATCATATCATCTGTGAATAAAAATGGTATCACTTCTAAACTTTCTTTTTTTTCTTGCCTTAGAGCAGTAGCTAGTTCCTCCAACAAAACATTTAATACAAGTGCTAATAGGAACCTCCTTGTTTCACTTCTAGCATAAAAGATAAGTTTACCATTGTATCATTTATTTGACACTAGTCATGGATATTTACTACAGGTACTCTTTATGTGTGTTTAACTCCAGGATATGGTTTACTGGTCCCAAGAAAGAGCTTGGAGGACTCAAAAGAGAGGGCTTGGACTTTTTATTACCCATATGCTCTTCAGGAAACAGCAAGACAGGACAAAGCAGAGAGCCATCCTATGCCTACAAGCAGGGGAAAGACACACCATGGGTTGCGTGCGTCCTGTGTTTTTCTTTTACTTTGCAACCAAGTTCCCTCTGCTCTGATCCTCACCTAAAGATTGGAGGCAAGAGAAATGGTCAGTTTTCCCTCTCTGATTCCTTTGTTATCACATTCTTTAGAGTCCTTATTCCACCTCCTGGAACAACAAGCTTTCTGTGCTCTTCATACTCTCAACTCCAACAATCACATTAAAACATTTCTTGTCTCATCCTTATTATTGGTTTTATCACAAATAACTATGAAATTTTGTCGAATTTTTTTTACATATATTAAAGGGATCTTACGATTTTTCCTATATGCTATTAATTTGATAAGTTACATTGATTTTCGAGTGACAAATCAATTTTGTAATTTTGTAAAACTTCACTTGGTCATAATGTATAATCTCTTTTATTTATCACTGAATTCAATTTACTAATATTATTTTGTTTGGGACTTTAATGTCTTTGCTCTTAAAACATAGTGACCTACAATATTTCTTTCTTAAAATGTCCTTGGAAGTTTCTTTTTATTGTTGTTTTTCATCAAGGTCATGCTTGCCTCATAAAACTCTAAGGTTTGGAATGGTTTATTCTTTCCTCTTGAAAAGTCTTTTAATTCTCCTTTCAATGTTTAGGGAAATTCACCAGCAAAGTCATCTGAGCCTTCGATTTTGTTTTTTCTTGGGATGCAAGGAGCCTTTAATTACCAATTCAACTTCCTTAATAAATCTAGAAATTATGTATTTTTCTATTTCCTCTCACATTCATGTATTTTGTAGTTCTCAAATGAATTTGGCCATTTCAGCATTGTTGGCAAATTTGGGGGCATTAAGTTGCAATATTATTCCACTAGACTTTAAAAGTTTTTTTCTTTTTAGCATATGTAGTTGTGTCTCCTCTTTGTCTTTCTGACAGGGCAACTTGAGTTTTACTTCTTGATCCTATGCTCAGGGTTTATCAATATTATTCATCTTTTCAAAGAGCTAATTTTGGGTTTTTTAATTTTTATTTTTATTTCCTTTCTACCACTTTTTCTATAGATTTCTCCTCTTATTTCCTGTCTGCTTGTTTGTTTCATATGCATTTCTTTTCTAGCTTTTTGAGATGAAAACTTAAATCATTGATTTTCAATCTTATTTTAAAACTCAAAATTTCTCCCCAAGCACTGCTTCAGCTGTGTTCTTCGATTCAATATGTCATGATTTTACTTTTTGAACACTCCGGATCAGACAAGGAGTGCTGATCCATTGAGGTGAGTCCTCAGCTCCAGGACTCATTGCTGCCACGTACCTGGACACCTGGGAGGAGACAGTGTTTCTAGAAGATGGTAGAAGCTAGGACTGGGGCTAGGACTCACAGGGGACAGTGAGATGAGGAGAACCTGGCCAATGGCTTCACCTCCAGCCATTGTTCCCTTATATGACTCCTAGCCAGTCCTTGGGCAGGGATAGAGGGGTCTCCCAGTCAGGAACTGTGGAGAATGAGGGGAAGGTGGGGGAACAATCAGAAGATGAGAACCTTGGGAATGCTCCAGTGTCACCTGGACAGTCGGTGACCCAGCTCTGAATGGCTGCAGCTGCCCTGTAACGGAAAGCAATAAGGAGGCCAGCTGGTAATTGAGAAGACCAGAAGGCACATGGTCCTGGAACTTCATTCCAAAGATAAGTCGGTATTGGAGGATCACAAAAATATCGCCAGAGGGTGCAGAGGGTGCTCAGTACCCTGTAGAGCCCTGTCCAGGTGTGCACGAGCATCAGGGTGTGCATGAGCACCAGGGTATACAGGAGCATCAGGGTGTGCAGGAGCACCAGCTTCTGCAGGAGCACTGGGGTGTGCAGGAGCATCAGAATGTACAGGATCACTAGAGGAACATTGGAATGTGCAGGATCACTAGGGTCTGCAGGACCGGGGTGTTTAGGAGCACTAGGGTGCGCAGGATCACCGGGGTGTGCAAGAGCACCACGGTGTGCATGAGGAACAGAGTATGTAGGAGCACCACGGTGTGCAGGAGCACTAGGGTGTGCACAAGCACCAGGATGTGCAGGAGCACCAGGGTGTGCAGGAGCACCGGTGTCTGCAGGAGCACTATGGTGTTCAGGAGCACCATGATATGGGAGAGCACCAGAGTGTGCAGGAGCATTATGGTTTACAGGAGCATCACGGTGTGCATGAGCACTGGTGTCTGCAGGAGCACTGGGGTGTGCATGAGCATCAGGATGTGCAGGAACACCAGAGTGTGCAGGAGTACCATGGTGTGCAGGAGCACCAGGGTGTTCAGGAGCATCAGGGTGTGCAGGGGCACCAGGGTGTGCAGGAGCATCCCGGTGTACAGGAGCATCATAGTGTGCACAATACAGTGCAAGGACCCCGTGTCATCTGCATGGAGTCCCGTGCTAAGGAGTAGAGTCCTCCCTAACCTTCCCTGGACCCCTGATGAAACCAAGAAGTCCCCTCAGAGTTCTGACTCCTGCTGGACTTGCTAATGTCCTTTTCTTAGGCAAACAGTGAATAGACCCGGTTCACAGGTCCTAGGAGTTGAGAAACAGGGCCGAGCTCAGGTCTGAGCTCAGAGTAAGTGAGACTGGTTTTTACAGCACTGACTTTAAAGTCCTCTCTGTGGCAAATAATACTGGTTTTCCACTTATGAGGATGATTCAAAGTTTCTTTTGAAAATACATGTAGAAGTCAAAAAAAAAGTCACCTTAAGGCAAACTGTTGTGAACAGTAGTGCCGGCCATGACCTGCCCAGCAAGTCCAGCGGAGGCTGGACCTGCGGAGGGGTTCCAGTCACCCCTGCAGGTTGGGGTCCTCCAAAGCCTGCTCTGCCTTGGAGGCAGAAGCCATAGTCCTGGGCAAGTGTCCTCCTGGTTTTAAGATAGTGACTTTTTCCCTGGGCATTTTTCTTTTTTTTTCAGGAGCAAAGCGCACACTTTAAACCCATATTCACAGCTATTTAATTTTTCTTATATGTTTTTGTTTTATTTTAAGGCTGTAAATATCAAGTCTTTTCTCTTTGAGGGAAAACACACACACACACACACACACACACACACACAGCCCTCTCTGTGGATGATAAGGATGCTGACACAAAACAGAGCTGATCCTTGGTTCCATCCTTTGTTTTGCCCAAATACTAAACAAAGCTCCTTCTTTTAAGAGGGGAGAGAAGGGGTTTGGGGAGTTGGCATTTGAGGTTCTTATTAGACATAATAGGCCCAACTGGGTTGCAAAAAACAAAAATCCACCCTTATTTATTTCCCCCTGGTTGCAGATAAATTATCCTAATAAAAGGCAAAACCAATTTTTGAAAAAATCCGAACTAGGTGGACATATACATGATAAAGCGATACAAAACACAGGGAGAGGTTAATGGTAGAATCTGGGCCATGGGTTTATGTGTGCTCACTGTAAACTCCTTTAAGCATTTCATATTATGGAAAAATTTCACAACAGGAGGTTAGGGGGAAAATCCTAAGAAAGACCCATTAGTGTTACCATCTATCCTAGCTGGCGACTTAATGCTGGGTTCACAAAATCTGACTATTCCAATAATTTAAGAAAATGGCAAAGAAAGCACGCAATCCACAGAAGTACCTTTTCAAAATCCTAGATGGCTCTCTGACCTTAGAGGTGCGTGTAAAGAGAGAGAGCCACTGGAATTCTTTATTCTTATATAGGAGCCACAGAAGGGGAGGTTCCATGGAACATTCTCTCCCCAAAAGGGCAAAGGGGTCAGATTATAAAGGAACAGGTGAGTGTAACTCAACCCCACCAGGTAACACCTACTCCTGGAGCCACGCCTCATTATCCTAACCTAGGGAAAGGCCAGGTTATTGTGGGGTGCAGTAATTGTTCAGTTTCTCTTGCTCGGGGCTTAAGGGCGTGTATTTCCAGAGCAGCTCCCAGCACATTAGTGTTTTCCTCGGTCAGCAGGTAGAAAATAGGACCTCTCAGGTCTGGCTTGCTGGAGGTAGGTGGTCTCTTGGGCCCCTAAAGGTCTCTAGAACCTTCGACAAGGTCTGTTCAGGTAATACCTCTCTCAGTCATAGTCAGCTGACCCCTCACCTGGGATCCCACCTGGGCAGCTGCAGGCACAGGTCACCACCTCCATGATTCTCTTTTGCAAATAAAAAACTAAAGCTCTGAACAAATAGCAATGGCCCTGGATGAGCCCAAGGTCTGCCATCAGTCCCTTGCTCTGTCCTCTCTGCCTCTTTATTCCCATCAGGACTCCCAGCCTTCCTGTTGGGGGCTGTTCCAAGTTATCAGGGAGACAAAAGGGGTCTGCTAAACAAATTCAAGGAATGGAGTAGCCAAGGTGTTAGTGACTCAGAGGTGCTAAATACGCTGCTCCTCCCAGGAGTGTTGGGATTTTTAAGACAAATAGCAATACCTAAGCCAGCTTCACCTGCGCAGCTCTGGGCATGGTCCATGGAGACTGCCTGGGAAGGACTGCAGTGGAAGTCAGGGGAGGCACAGGTGGCCCGTTGCCAGTCATTCCTGGTAAGCAACCGGCCTCTGTACTCACACACAAGCCAACACAGGAGACCCACACCCATCAGCTAAGGGTGCTTTGTATAGTGGTGGAGCAGTTCTGTTGCAGACATGCATTAAAAACGCTACTTACATTTTAAAATTTATGTTTGCTACAGAAAATTTACCTTTGGGTTAATGGTCTTAGTAACCATTGAGACCTGATGCACATTTCTCAACCCAGTCCTTCTGGTGAGTTCCAGAACTGAGAGATGCTCCATGGGAACAGAAGCATAGTTAACAAGCCAGGAAAAGTCCATCGACCCGAGCACCTGGGATTTCTTTAACTCAAATGAAGCAGATTGTTGTCACAACATGACTGATACCACTAACACAAGGGCACCCTCTGTCACAACATCAGATGGAATGCTCATTAATTAGGTTTGGTCTTGAAATTTTTCCAAAGTTTCACAACTAATGAAAACCCCACTATTTCAGCATACTCAAAAACCCTAGGGTGAGGTTACTTTAAATAGCCCCAAGCCAGAGACAGTACCTCATGAAATGAAGGGCTTCCCAGCAGGGAGAGGGGCAAGCATAACCCCACTGGGACCAGAGAATTCCCACCTGAATGGACGAAGGTAGAGGGCAGCGTCTCTTTCCACCCCGTGAAACTTTTATCATCTCTTATTTGTATTTATTTATTTTTAGTAGTACAGATTGAACCCAGGGTGCTCTACCACTGAGTTACATTCCCAGCCCTTTCATTTTTTTTTCCAAATTGTAGACAGGGTCTTGCTAAGTTGCTGAGGCTGGCCTTAAACTTGGGATCCTCCCATTTCAACCTCCTGAGTTGCTGGGACAATAGGTGTGCACCACTGTGCCCAGCTGCTTTTAATCATCTTTGAGATATAATTCACATGTCATGAAATTCACCCAGTTAATATAGAATTCAGTTCTTAAGCCATGGGATTGTGCAAAAATTGATATAATCTAATCTTAGGAGACTCTTAATCACATCAAAAATAAAATCTGTTAGTGACATGTGGCTGGTGTCTTCCACTCAGCGTATTCTCAGGCTTCTTCCATGTTCAGTGTGTGTCTGGAATTCATTCCTTTTTATTGTTGAATAGCACTCTGTGGATACCCCACATTTTTATGCATTCATCGGTTGGTGGGCATTTGCATTTTCCAACTTTCTGGCTATTATAAATTAATGTGTCTCTGATCACTAGTGGCTGCTCCATTTCATGTTTCCATGAGGAAACACAGGAAAATCCAAACAAGGTTTGGAAGGAAATGGAGGCTAGGCCTCAGAGACCTGCACTAGTAAAACTGATGAGATGGCACAGACTCCGAAGGTGCTAAGCTGGGGACCTCCTGTTTCCAGGGGCTGCCACACAAATCCTGTAGATCCTCCATGCTCAAGTGCTGGACCATGGGCAGGCAGCTTCCTTCTCACCTGGGAGCTCATCAAGGAAGCAGACTCTCGGCTGCCCCCAGGTCTGCCACCCCAACTAGTTTTAATAAACACCCTGGTGGTCAGTCTGCACACACACCACAGCTTGGGACTCGCTGCTATGGAGCCCATCAAGTAAGGAGATGTCCAAGCTGCAGTGCAGAAGGCCACCTGGTGCCTGTGCCACAGGGGCTGACAAGTGCTCAGGACTGGCTCAGGCAAACTGGTCTCCAGGGTCCCAAGACAAGCCTCAGTTCTTATTCTTTCCTTGTATTCTTTGGGTTCTCCAGGTTATAACCTTTTTAAAAAAAAAAATAACAAGTGCCTTCTCTGCCTTACCTCCTGTGGCACTGCACTTCTGCATGGCACAAGGGTCTTCGGCACACCACAGGGAACAGCAAGATGAGAAGACCTAAGCCTTTTGGAGAACACTGAATATGGGGATGTGTCCACGGCTTTCCTAGGTCCTGAAACAACAGAGACCACCTTTCTTATTTATGTCCTGTATCCTGTATAGTGCTAAGAATTGAATAATGGAAAATCAAAGTAGGAAAAGCTATGAAAAGTTACTGGAGGGAGGGTCTGTGTAAAATAGATGTCATGGTGTATAGTTCATTTTGCCAGAAATCGGTTGCAAATTTGGTCCTGACTTTCCCAGTAGACAAGCAGAAGAGGAAACATGTGAGTTACATGGTCAGTGTTCCCAAGAGGAAGCTCAATGGGCTGCTCAGGGGTCGCCCAGTCGTTCTGGTGTTGAGGTCAAGGACAATTTTCCTCTTCTGTACTCGAAGCAGACGGGTCCCAACCCATGAGCCCTCAGTGAGTTGACATCCCCTTAAGACACCCAAGAACTCTAATGTGAGCCGCATGGGTGAGCACGGGGGTGAGCCAAAGAGGGCAGGTGGGAAAGGCCCAACGCCTTGCCTTCCATGGACCACTTGAACTCACCATGCTAGGAGCTCAGGCCTCCGGGCATTACGTCGTAAACGTGGTAGGAACTGTGTAGCTCTCCACTTGGAGTGGCCAGTCTAGTAACTAATGTTTGTGGAGTTTTGTTTTCTTCTTCTTTTTCTTTTTTTTATGTGTGTGTCTTTTCCCCCCCTCAGTTCTTACCCTACTGCCAAAAATAATAATAATAATTTATTTTTAACAGATACATAAAAATTGTCCATATTAATGGAGTACCAGGGGGTGTTTCTACAGTTGTATATTTTGTGCAATATTTAAATCAGGTTAAACATACCTATCACCTCAACCAGATATCATTTCGTTATGGTCCAAACATTCCGAATTCTTTCTTCTAGCTCTTTGAAGAAATACGTTACATTTACATCCAATGCTTCGGGGTCCCTGCAGTGGCTGTCCTGTGCAGAGAGGCACCAGACCTCTTTGCTCCCCTGTAACTGTAACTTAGTGCTCATCGATCAGCCGTCCCCATCATTCCTCCCTCTCCGCCATTTTATAGTCACCACCATTCAACTCTCCACTACAAGGAGACCTGCATGTTTTTGTTCCCACTGGGCCACGAGATCCATTCTCCTTTATCTAACAGGGAAACCTGCTTCTGCTTCCATAGTTCAATCATCGGATGATGCTGGAAGAAATGGGGCCTCGAGGTCATCTGGGTTATGTGCCATGTCACTGGCCACTGGCCGCTCTATGGGGCAGTCCCTCCAACAGTGCCCATGCAGAAGTGTGGCTGTCCATGATACTGGTGGCTGGCTAAGATAAACGGGGCAAGCTAGCAAAAGCTTGCAGTGGGCGGGGCCATGCGACTCTGGGCAAGAGGCTGCCTCAGTGTGACAGCGAGCACTGGGCGGGCCGTAACTGGACAAGCCAGTGATGCCCTGGATCTTTCTCGCCTGCAGTAAATAATCAAAGCATTAACGCTGTCTGGATTCTCAGTACTTGACTCAACTTCACAACAATCTCTAAGCTCCATTTTACAGATGAGGAGACCGAAGCACAGAGAGGACAGGTACTTGCTCAAGTACCAGGCAGTCTGACCCAAGTCTGACCCACGAACCCTGAGCTGGAGTAGCTGAGCACTGAGGGCCCTCCCACGGCTGCTATCACCTTGCTCTTTCACCAGCGGGATGATACTAGGGCCGTTGTGAGGACCGAGACCAGAGGCCCAGTGCTCAGCCCGGCCCCGGTGCCCCCAGTGTCCACTCCAACTGTCCACACTTCCAGTTCACCATGACCATTTCATGGAACAAATCACTTCCATCTTTGCTCCATGGCTGCTCAAGTGCACATTAGTCCAAACCAACCAAATAACACATCCTGACAACGGGTCGGTTCAGTCATGAGATCCAGCAAGTCCAGGCTGGTCTGGAGCCTTGCGGGTCCTCAGGAGAACCTCTGTGGAACTTTCTGCGATGGTAGAGCACTCTGTGTTGGTGTCATCCTGAACAATAGCCACTGGCACCATGGCCCGCCCATCCCGAAAAGGGGCTGGTATGGTGGTGGGTTGCAAGTTTGGCTGGTTTAGTTTTATTTCATTTGAATGTTTCTGGTGGTGGCCACGTATGGCTCATGGCCATTGTGCTGGACCGCTTAAGCTCAAGCCCCTGGGGAGCAGGCAGGAGGGAGGAATCTGGCCTAAGGAACCAGGTTCTGAGGTCCCCTCTGCCTGCCAGGTGGGAATGTGCGTTTGGTGAGGGGCGACAGGACAACTCTACTTTCCTTGCTGAAAGGCCTCTTTGATTCTCAGTGGATTTTGATTCCTTGTGATTGTTAAAAGTTATTTTGAGGTCAATGCCTTGATTTTGAACGTCTGGGCTGCAGAACTCTGAGGATACATTTCTGTCATTAAGCCACCAGGGTGTGTTCCTTTGTTACAGACTTCCCAAACCAGCGTGTGGTCACTGCCAGGCAAGCACACTTCAGGAGACAACTAGCTGCCCGCATGACAGAGGTGCCTGGGGATGGAGGTGCAGCCTAAGAATCCCCCTCACCTAGGGTCATGGCTGTGGGAACACCTTAGCGGAACGTATCACTCATGTGCTGGTGACAATGAGGGGTAAGGAAGTCTCCCGTGCTGATCATCATATGAGGGGCAGCGTGTGAGCATGTAGAGCACACGACACCTGATAGTAGACCACTCTTCTAGCTGTGTCAATCAGGAAAGCAGCTCTAGTGGAGGAGACCATGCAGTGTGCCAGCAGTACGGCATGCTGACCGGTGATAGATCGTACTGCAGGCAGAGATGGGAAGGTGGCTTCAGGTCAGATCTTGGGCTTTTAATTTGGGAAAAAGCAGAATGAGGAATCCCAGATTGGGAGGGGGCTGTCCATGAGCGTGTGTGGAAATTGGCATCCTAAGGAAAGCCAGGTATATATCCTGGGGACACAGGTGTGATGGCCTTGAGTCAGGGGAGGAGAGAGGGAGGCGGTGGTGCTGCCCCTCGCTCAGCCCTGGTTCTCCAAGGATTCCCGCCCCTCCTTTAAGTCAGAGTGCTGGCTGTTGAGTGGAGAACGTCAGTGAGTGCATCTGAGTCTCGGCATGTGACCTCTGTCCTCACACAAATGCTCAGGCCTCAGGTCATGTTCTGGCTCTAGATACTCTAGACACTGAAGAAGCCCCCTCCTCTGCTCCCCATCCTCCTACCACCAGCATTGCTTGGGTGACTATTTCAATGGCTGCCAAAATTTGCAGAAAACAAAATTGAAATGTAATGAGGCTTGGGTAAGCCAATTTTAAATGATAGTAATTAAGGGAGTTTTCACATAGGAAAGGCTTTGTTTGGATTGCAATGTTAAAAGCCACCACCAGGAACATGAGATCCATAAAGTATTCTCTCTTTGCTGCCTTGAGATCACACTGGCCAGTGTTTGAGCAGTGAATGCTGTCTCGGTGGCCGGGCCTGGGTTTTGCCCCACTCCACTACCCTACTGTGCCTTGCACAGGGCTGTGACCTCTCGGGCTGTCTGCAAACAGACACCAGGCCATCTGCCCTCTCGCCTTCCACCCAAACACAGCTGCTGGGCTCCGTCCCAGCTTCAGCCATCTGGAGGAGGAACAAAGACCCCTGTCCTCGCCCTCCCCCTCTGCCAAGGGGAGGCTCAGCCAGGAAAGAAAAATGGAAGAAGAAACAAGATCCAGCCACCAGTGGCAGGCAGCCCTCCTCTGTCAGGGTCAGTGGCATTCATCCCAGATGTGGGCTGAGCTCTGGTGAGTGCCAAGCCCTGGACAAGACTCCTGGGGCCCCAGCATGAGACGCAGCCTCTGGCCTCCAGGAGCCCACACTGCAGAGACGGCAATGCCTTGTCCACTGCAAGGGGGTGCTTGAATTGACTGACAGGTCAGAGCCAGGCCACAGGAGGTGATGACAGAAAGGCGTCTACAGAGGGCACCAGCAGATCCATGGGAAAAAGCTGGCCCGGGCGGTGGGCAAGAAGCAGGAAGAGGAGGTGAGGGGGAGAGAGACTGGGCAGAGACCAGGAACTGCAGAGGTCATGATGCCCAGTAGAGAAAGAAGGGGGGAAGTGCAGGGCTGTGGGCATGGCAAGGTCCCTAGCTGAGGTGGTGGAGAAGAGGAGGATTCAGAGCAACCAATCAGGAGCAGTCGCAGTGACCCAGAGAATTAGCGGTGGCTGGACAAGGTGACTGTGGAGGCGGCAGATAAAATGGAGGGAGAAATCTTTGCTAAAAATGTGAGCTCCAAATGCTCCAGACTAGCTTCCAAACAATCCTGCCTCACAGTGAGTGCTGCAGAGAAGCAATCAGATCCAAATGAGACTCCTCTTCAGAATAGCCAGAGCCCTTCTCAGACAGGGCAGAGCTGGACTGTGAGGACAGCTGCTGCCCCAAGGGCCAAGCACCACAGGTGTTCTATACCCATCAGCAGCTCAGAAGGACCTCTCATGAGAGGGGCCTGGAGTTCTGAAAGGGCTCAGACCTAACTGCAGCCTTTCCCACTTCGTCCTCAAAGCCACCAGAGAACCCCCTTTCCCAAGGCAGGAGGTCCGGCAGGTTGCAGAGGCTCTCAGGCACGTCTGGCCTGATGGGGAGAACCCCCAGGAGGAGCGTCCCCAGATTCCGGGTCCTCTCCCTGGATGCACACGCTGCCCACCAGACTGGGGACAGCCAGGTGTTGGCTTCCATCTTTAATCACAGGGCTGTGTGGCAGGAGGATTGTATCCCCCACTCTCGTTGGAGGAAATGCAGTCCCCAGGGCAGGAGTAGAAGAGGAGGGCCTTCTGGAGGTGACCAGGCGAGTGGGTTCAGGCCTTTAGGAGAGCCCTCTGCCATGGCGTCTGACCTTCGTGCCTCTCCGTGCCACATGGGCACAGCACTCAGACGTGGCCCTGCCAAAGCCTGGAACTGCCAGCACCTGATCTTGGATTCCAGGCTTCCAGACTGAGGAACAGAGGGCTGCTGTTTAGGGACCGCTCAGCCTGAGGGCTCTCTCACAGCAGCAGGATACATGGCCGTCACCTGTTCAAGTCCCTGGGGCTCATGGTTTCCAGGATCCCAGGAGGGACCAAGGGCAGGACAGCCGGCAAGCCGGCTGTGCTCAGGAAGGCAGGGACCAAGCGACGGCCACTCTCCATCTCAGATGGAAGAGGACACCAGCCATGCCATGCTCCACCCTCAGCCCTGGGCCATGGATGGTGCAGGTGACCAGGGCCACAGAGGCTGGCTCACTGCCTAAGTCCCAGCTTCTAGCTATAAAATAACTTTCAAAGCATTTCCCCTCTTTGTCTCCTTGCAGATTTTTGCCATTTCTGAAAATGAGACACGGCAACTATTGTAGGTTATAGATGTAGCAGCTAAATTAAAGCACTCTGGGCCTGGGGATATAGCTCAGCTGATAGAGTGCTTGCTTTGCATGCTCAAGGCCTTGGGTTCAATCCTCAGCACTACACACACACACACACACAAGACATTCATTTAAATATGAACTTCCTAATCATCCTTAGACACTGCGTATATAAATCACTGTCACACTGCCCGCCCCCCTCCCTGCAAATGTGTACAATGAAAATAATAACTAGGGCTGGGGATGTGGCTCAAGTGGTAGCGCGCTTGCCTGGCATGCCTGCAGCCCAGGTTTGATCCTCAGCACCACATACAAACAAAGATGTTGTGTCCGCTGAAAACTAAAATATAAATATTAAAAAATTCTCTCTCTCTCTCTCTTTTTAAAAAAAGAAAATAATAACTAATGAAAATACATAAACAGTAAGTCACTAAAAATTCATGCAATTTTTTTTTCTTTCCCAGTGATGAATCTTCATTTCACCTCTGATTCATTCTTTTTTACTTTTAACAGATAACATTTAAAAAATTACAACTGTCAAAAATAGCTCTGGGTTGATTTTCTACAGTTTTCCAGGCCCTTGTGATGTTGCTGCTTTCCTCTAAGGAGGGCACTTTGTGTTTGTTTAGTGGTTTTTTGAAATATGTATTTTCTTCTGCTTAATGCTTGTATTTTAGAATCTTGTCATTAGTGTTAGACCCTAAATTGGACAATATAAAGACAATAGACTTAAGCTTATTCAGCTGATTCACAATTTCTTACACATAATCAGCAATTTTAGAAGACATGATAAATTAATGCCATGACCTTGAAAACAGATTGGTTAGCTGGTGCAGTGGTACGTGGCAATCCCAGCAACTTAGGAGACAGAGACGGGAGGATCACGGGTTCAAGGCCACAAAGACACCCATCTCAAAGCACAAACAGCAATTACTGGATGACTGAAGGGTCCAAAAATATCTGATTAGTTATTTCTTTGGGAAATTTCTTCTTCTTTTTCTTGGCGTATTCACATATTTAAGATAGCAAATGAGAGTATCTTTGGCGTGATGACCTTGTCCTGCCCTGGCCTCTGTGGGCTCTGGCCTCTCCACCTATGAGCAGTAGGGATGGGAGGGCAGCAGAGCTCCAGGCTCCCCTCTGGAGCTCACTCATAGCCAGAGCTGGGTTCAGCCAGGCCTCCTGCAGGCTGGGCAAGTGCTCCACCACAGAGCCCATCCCTGCCATTGCTTCTTGTCCCCTTTGACAGAAGCCACTAACTCAGTGCCCAAGGGCTACGAAGCCTCCGTCCCCAACATCCACCTTACCCCTTTCTGTGGCTCTCTACTGTGTGGAGGTTGGACCACATTGCGTAGCCAGTGAGCCCTCAACAGACTTCTGCTAGACAGAAGAGAAGGCACACGTTTCCCTTTTATTTTATTTTGTGGGGGGAATACCAGGGATTGAACTCAGGGGCGCTGGATCACTGAGCCACATCCCCAGCCCTATTTCATATTTTATTTAGAGACAGGGTCTCACTGAGTTGATTAGCAACTCACAGTTGCTGAGGCTGGCTTTGAACTCGCTATCCTCCTGCCTCAGCCTCCAGAGCCACTGGAATTACAGGCCTGTGCCACTGTGCCTGGCTCAGGAAGCTGGCTGCTCTGGAAGTTGCTCTGTCTGAAGAAATTCTCAGAATTTTCTTTGCTTTGCTTATCCTTCAATCCCATTGTGTTCTTGTGTTCGGTTTCAGCAGATGGTCTTCTAAAAGGGAAAACATGTCATGGTGCTCAACTCCCTTGCCCCGTTCCTCACTTACCTATCCTGGAAATCTCTTCCCATCCTATCCTTTTCTGGCTTTTAGACTTACTTTTCATTTTGAATCACGTTAACCTCCTTATCCACAATTTATGATTCTTTCTTGCTTGAGATAGAAACTCGTGACTCCCAAGCCAAGCTCAGCCGGCACCCTGTTCTGCACCCTCAGACAGCTGCCAAGGGCTTTGTTCCAGTAGTCTTCCCTGTTTTCCATTTTAAAATATTCTATGAATTTTAAAATCCAGTTTTCTAGAAACAAAACATAGAAGCCCCAAATCCGGGTACTTTAGAGGGGGCGGAGTCCTCTGAAATGATTCAGTGGGGTGTCACACTTGCAGATTAGAAACCCACGGTCCAGACCTGAGATTTACAGTCACATTCCAGATGCAGCCAAGTCAGTATCAGAGGCAGGGGTTGGCCACCTCCCAGACAGACTTCAGCTCTAAGAACAAGGCGTAACATGGCTCACAGGAGTGTCGTGCAAGGGAGGTGGCTTGAGGGGGTACTGAGAACTGTGCAGGGCACAGAATTCATGCTCCATAAATATTAGCTCTCCTTAGCAAAAGTACTGTGCAGGGGAAGATGCCCTGTGTCTTCACTGAGTGAAGTTGCCAAGACCATTATATTTCTTTATTCTACTCACCATTGGAAACCTGGAGGATAGGATCTGGTCAAAATAACTATGATATTGACAAATAAATTCACCAACTGAAAATATAATTATAATGGTTTTAAAATGAAACTAAAAGTGTTAAAATAAGTGTTTATAAGGCAGATGGCATGTCCAAGGGCACAGGGAAATTCCTCCATCTGTGTTCTTTTTCTCTTTTGACATAATTATTAAATTTCAGGCTTTTTTCTCCTTTTTTAAAAAACCCAAATATGTACTTTGTTTGAAAACAGCACCTTCTTCAATTTTTATTTTTCTTCTTCTTTTCCATCTGATCACTGCCCACTGAGACTCAGGGCCTCTGGATTTGCACAGTGGCCACACAGTTGACAGCAGTGGTCTGTCTTTTCCACAGGCCAACAATGTGGTCTATGTTCCTCAAACATGCAGTTCTCTTTTTAGTTACATGACTTGCTTCCTTCTCCCTCTGATATTTTCATCCCTGAGAGGGAGCAGACAGGGTATGAAGTTCGTTCCCTCACAGTTCTGAGGTGCCACGAAGGTGGCTGTACAGTGCGTACCTCTGGGATATGGAATATAAAAATGAGGTGGTTTGCTTAAGACTTCAGATGTCGCAGACTGTTCTGCTACAAGGGGATGCTCTTTCTCTCAGCTTACGGTGACAGGGTCTGACTGCAGGAGCTCCCAGGGCGGAAAGTCTGCTAGGCAGCCCTTCCCTGTCAGCCAATCCCAGGACCTTCTACCCCCAACCCCACCCAATGGACAGATATTTTCAAGGCTCATGTGAGCCTCTGCAGCGTAGAAACCAGATGGCAGTCTTCTCAAATCTGCTTGTTCTACTTTAACAGCTTCTTTACAAAACACTCCCCAGAAGGGGACCCTGCAGGTGGGGTCAGCATGAGAGAAACAGCAGAATCAGGCCATCTGAGAGCACGAGATTCCAAAATACCAAGTAGACACAAAGACAGCTGAAAGATGAGAGTCCAACACTGAGCAAAACAGTGTCCAGGAAGTACATCTCCATTGACTTAGAGTTGTAGACATGGTCACTTATTTGAAGATGGGGACTGCTTGGCTAGGGAAAGTTTTAATATGCAGCAGAGCTTAATATTTGCTGAGTGCTTTGCAAGCATGTCTTTGTCTCATGGTGAGACTCTCAGGATGGGTGAGCTTGGTTATTGATTTTTGGTTGCTAAGAGAAAATGGTTAGGGCTACATGGATAGTGGAGAAAGGGAGATGTTATAGGATTCTGGGGTCAAGAAAGACAGAGTGGCCCTTTGATTCTCAAATGCCAGTCCTCAGGCTTGGAACAAAGTGGCTGCTTCAGAATTGCTTGAGGAGCTTGTTAGAGAGATTTCTGAAGCCTATCCCCAGAAAAAGTTTGATATGGTATCATTTTTTCCTGCTTGATTCTGACATTATTAGAATTAAGAACTAAAGGAATAGTTAATAAATAAGACTTAGAAGATTGGAATGCATTCATTATTCAAATACATGGTTATTAAGCATCAGCTACAGGAAAGTAGCTTGGTTAGGTTCCAGGGGGTTTATGACTATGCAGAAGACATACTGTGCCAGTTAATCTCAGTGGCCAGCTCCCCTGGGTTGAGACATGTCTAGAAAACTGATAAAGTACATTTCTGGGTGTGTGTTTCCAGAGACAATTGGCATGTGGCATACTGAGAGAGGGTAAGACCACCCAGAAGTGGACCACCCAGTAGGCTGGGGGACCATTTGGAACAACAACAACAAAACAAATGGAAGGAAGGGATAGGGGTAGCCTGCGGCTGTGCACATGTGCAGCTTTTGGGGGGGGGGATTGAACTCAGGGGCACATTCCAGCCCTAGTTTGTATATTATTTACAGACATGGTCTCACTGAGTTGCCTAGTGTCTTACCATTGCTGAGGCTGGCATTGAACTTGAGATCCTCCTGCCTCAGCCTCTAGAGTCACTGGAAATACAGGTGTGGCCACTGTGAGCAGCTGCAAAGCTCTTCTTGAGCAGGTGCAGACCTTGTTGCTACCCTGGCGTGGACTTCAGCTTCTGTATCCTTCAGTGTTGGCGGTGGACTTGTACCAGCAACTGTCCAGGAGGCTTACAGGCCTTCAGCCTTGGACCAGGGCTGCATCTTCGATCTCTTTTGTTCAAAGGCTTCCAACTTCTTGGACTGAGTGACTACTGGTTTCCCTGACTCTCCCACCTGCAGGCAGCCATTGTGGGAGTATCAGCCTGACTGTGTAGGCCAATCTAATAGATCTCCTCTTATGATTTATATATGCATGTATACATATACAAATATACGTGTGTGTTTGCTTATGTGTGTATAAAGAACCAATAGAATGGTTCTACATTCTAGTAGAATACATTGGTTCAATATTCTATTGGTTCTTTTTCTCTGAAAATCCCTGATCCATAAGCATGGGCTGCCTCAGATCTCTCCGTACATAAACTGGACTAGCTGTAGGAAGGTAGGTGGCAGGCAGAGATGTTCTCAGACACCAGCTCACAGGTCCCAGTGGGACAGAGAGAAGAGAATGGAACTGTGCTGCCTAGGGAACATAAGCCAAATCTTGAACCACGTAAGGAAAGAAGAGGAAGGCAGCTTGGCAGATTTCCCAGGAGTGGTCTTAGTTCAGATGTCCAAAAGTAAATCTCATGAGCTTGTGAAAAAAAATGTATGTATGAAACATGAAAGTATGTACGTAGTATTCAGCACAGCGTGGGGTGAATGTCAATAAAGGGGTAATAGAAACTGCAGGAGGGATAAGAGGCTCGGGAAAGCACCACTTCCAAGAATACCCCCCATTCTGTAATTTTCTGTGACAAATTTCTTCCATGGATTTTGAAAATTTTTTCCAACTTTAAGTCTTTTATGAATGATGGTGTCTGTCATGAGATGGGGCCTGTGGCAGAGGCTAACTTCCACAGCCCAACTTCATTTCTGCAGAAGCTGCCCTTCAGACAGTGGGCTGTGGTCCAGGGAGGGTTGTGCCGAAGTCTGGCTGGGCACAATTCAGGAGCCACTTGTCAAAAGAAATGAACTTTATTTTTAGAACCACACAGGCAAAACAAAACAGCTCCTCAGGAAAAACCCTTAGAGCCCAACTGCCACCACCGGCTTCCCACAAGCCTCTCTCTCAACCACAAGCCTCACCACCTCCCACAATCCTCCTGCTCTTGAGGCCGATTGGCAGGGTCGCGTGGGTGGAGCCATAAAAGTGCCCCAATGAGCAGCTCTGTGGTCTGAAAGGGCAGGGAAACAGCTGCCCCTTGACTACTTGCTCTGGGTAGAGTTTCAAAACCTAAATTGAATAGAAATGGTGAAAGTGGACATCCTTGTAATATTCCTAATTTTAGAGAAAAAGCTTTCAGTTTTTCTCCATTCAGTGTGATATTGGCTTTGGGTTTGTTATCAAGTCTTTATAATATTGAAGTATGTTCCTTCTATACCTAGTTTCTCCGGATTAACACGAATGGGTTCTGTTTCTTATCAAAGGCCTTTTTTGCATCTATTGAGATGATCACATGATTCTTGTCCTTAATTCTATCTGTGTGGAGTATTACATTTATTTTATTTTATTTTGGGATTTCCAGGGATTGAACATAGGAGCACTCAACCACTGATACACATCCCCAGCCCTTATTTTGTATTATATTTAGAGACAGTTTCTCACTAAGTTGCTTAGTGCCTCCCCAAGGCTGAGGTTGGCATTGAACTTGGGATCCTCATGTCTCACCTCCCGTGTCACTGAGATTACAAGCATGCATCACCACACCTGGCTAAGAATTGCATTTATTGATTTGCACATGTTGAACAGACCTTACCTTCCTGGGATGAATTCCACTTGATCATGGTGTATTGTCCTCTTAAAATGTTTTCTTATGTGGTTTGCTAACATTTTATTAAGGATTTTTATATCTATGTTCTTCAGGGAGATTGCTCTGTAATTTTCTTTCCTTGATTTATCTTTATCCCTTTCAATTTTGTGGAATAATTTGAGAAAGTCTGGTGTCATTTCTTCTTTAAAGGTATGTTAGAACTCAGCTGAGAATTCATCTTGTCCTGGGCTTTTCTTTGTTGGAAGACTTTCAATTGTCATCTCAATTTTATTACTTTATATAGGTTTTAAATGTCTTCCTGGTTCACTTTGGGTGGTTGTATATGTCTAGAACTTATTCAATGTGTTCTAGGTTTTCCAATTTATTGGAGTATACATTTTCAAAATAGTTTCTGATGATTCTCTGAATTTCAGAAATGTCTGTGATAACATCTCTTTTTTCATCCTTTTTGTTAAAGGCTTCTCTCTCCTTTTCTTTTGGTGAGTTTGGCTAAGGGTTTATCAATCTTATGTACCTTTTCAAAGAACCAACCATTTCCTGTATTGACCCTGTATATTTTTTTAATTCTCAATTTCATTATTTTGGGAATTAGTTTGCTCTTCCTTTTCTAAGGCTTAGAAATGGAGCATAGGATTATTTATTTAGGATCTCTCCATTTTTTAAAGATTGTCATTTTGCACTATGAATTTTTCCCTTAGAAGTGCTTTCATACTATCTGAGAGGTTTTGATATATTGTTTCTCACTTCACACTTGTCTCTAAGAACTTCAGGATTTTTTCTCTAATTTCTTCTATGACCCATTATTCATTTCAGAGTATTCAATCTCCATGTATTTATGTGGTATCTATTCTTTTTTCTTACTGTTGAATTCTAGTTTTATTCCATTATAATCCTAAAGGATTCATGCCATTATGACAATTTTTGGTATTTTAAGATGTACATTGTGACTTAGATTATGGTCTATTTTGGATAAGGTTCCATGAGCTTCTGAGAAGAAGGTAAATTCAGCTGCTTGGGGGGTGATATATTATGTAGATGTCTTTTAGATCCATTTGATTTATACCATTATTTAGGTTGAAGATATCTTTATTGATTTCACATTTGTATGATATCTCTATTGATGGTAAGAGCATGTTAAAATCACTCAGTATTATTGTATTGGGGTCTATAGGAAATTGAATGTCAATAAGTTATTCTTTTTATGTAATTAACTATATTGGCATTTGGGATTTATACATTGCTATTGTTATATCTTCTTATTTAATTGCTCCATTTATCTATGTGGTGGCATTCTTTGTCCCTTCTAATTAATTGTGTTTGAAATCTGCTTTGCCAGATGAAAATAGCTGCTCCTGCTTGTTTTTGAACTCCATTTGCATGAAACAATTTTTTCATCCTTTTACCCTCAGCTTGCAGATGTCTTTTCCTGTGAGTCTAGTGCAAATAGAAAATAATTAGATCTTATTTTTAGATCCATTCAACCAATCTATGTCTTTGAATTAGGGAATTGAGACCATTTGCATTCAGTGTTATTATGGACATGTTTGTAGTTTCCTGCCTTTTGCTTTATTTGCTATATTTAATTTTGTCTTGATCCTCATTTGATTGTTTTTCTTCTAGTGATCTTCATCTATTGGGGAGTTTTTTGTTTTGTTTTGTTTTTGTTTTGTTTTTTGGTAGCGGGGGAGTGGTGGTTCCTCTGTGTGCAGTTTAACTTGGGAGTATTTTTTTTAGTGCTGGCATGGTGGTCATGAATTTTTTAACTTTAAGATTTTATTCCCCCATTGATTTTGAAAGAAAGCTTTGCTGTATATAAAAATCTTGTCTGGCCATTGTTTTCTTTTAGAACTTGAAATATCTTGATTTTACAGTCTGATTTGAAGTGAAAATTATTGGTTTACTTATAATATTTTTTTCTTTCAGCTTTTAATATTCTTTCCTTATTGTCTATATTAGGTAGTTTGACTATGATGGTATTTGAGAAGTTCTGTGCTGATCTTGACCAAATGGGGTACTATAGGCCTTCTGTATGTAGTTGTCTATCTAATTTCTGATATGGGGAAAAATTTTTTGTTACTATCTCATTGAAAATAAGATACTGTGTATCTCCATGTTGTTTCCTATATCAATTATTCTCAGGCTTACTCTCTTGATGCTATCTCAGAGTTCTTATACATTCTGATCATGATCTTCCATTTTTATTTTATTTTTATTACCAAATGATATAATTGGTGATATTGATACCTCCAGTTACTGATTATAAACTCTGCTCCCTCAAATGTTGTAGTTTGAACGTTAGAGAATATTGTGAGGGGGCAAAATCACGATGTATGCAGAAATAAAGAATGTCCACATGCTTCTGCCCCTGTTCAATGCTTTATACACTCAAATTACTCAATAAAATTTCACTCTATAGGTTCCTAATCAAGAAAATGGCAATCCCTAATGCTAGGCACTGCAATAGACATAATCAATTCACAGCAAACAATTCTAGATTAATTCTAAGCACTGCAAACACTTAATCATGAAAGGTTTTCCCTCTGCATGCTAAGTTCAAAAGTCTTAAGCCTTAGGCTTTATGTCCAGCAGATTCACACTCACTCAGACTGCAGTGATGAGTCCAGAACCAAGGCAGCCTTCTCCAGGTGTGGAGTGGACGACTGGTTGAGGAGAGTAGGTCATAGGGAGAAGTTGCAGTTCTCACCGGGGTCCAGATGAGGTGGTAGAGTTTGAGAATGGTGATAATCATGCAGAGGATTAGGAAAATGATGACAAGTGATGGGATGTCAGTCCAGGTCCTCATCAGGCTTTCTAGCTCAAATGCATTCTTGTTTTGGCTGTCTGAATCCCTGTTCATTAGCTCTATTATTTATACTAAATTTGGGGGCATTTGACCCCCCTTTAAATCCTTATCAGCTACCACCCATTTCTCCATGACATCATTTACCCTGGGGTCAGAAACATCTGCTCTGGTGGTCTCCACCCTGATCTTCTCACCTTTCCCATTAATCAGAGAGGAAAGTCTGCCAGAGACTTCATGCTGTTTATCAGGGTGAGGGGAAGTAACTTGTCTGAGGGCCACACTGGAGGGCTCTGTTAGATGTGCCTGGTGAGACTGCAGGTTTCAAACTGGAGTTTTTTAAAATGGAGTTGCTTAGGCTCAGGCCTAAGGAAGGCCATCCTCACAGAGAAGCACGCTGAGGCAAGCATAGAAAGCAGGGTTTATTTAAAAAGGGGTACCATAGATGTCTCCCAGAAGGGAGAAGGGGGCCACAGCTGGTATCCTGGTATCCCCAGAGGTGAGGTATTCTGCCCATTTTATATGTCCTAGGCTTCCTTTGCTCTCCTGCTCTCTTCTCCTTATCTTTCTCCTAGTGACTAAGCCCAGGGCAGACCAAAGGTGGAAAACAGGTGGGTTGAAGGGCAGGACCATGCAGCCCAGGACACAGTAATTAACAACTTTATGGCTCCTTATAGTAAGGGGCAATTCCTGGGACGTTACCTTAGCAACAGGTTGGAAGGTTCTTGATAAGGGTGGAGGAAGGGCTCTGAAGGAATTAACATTTCGGTCCTTCAGGGAACAGTCTCCAACTTGCCAGACTCACTCAAAATTGGCCTCCTGACACAATTTACCTATCTATGTTGACTGCCTGTCTAATTCTGGTTTCAATATGCTGTTTCTAGGACACCCAAGCCTTGTCATCCAAGAATAATAACAAAGTGGGGCTGTCTTCAAGCCCCAGATAACAGGTGTTTTGTCTGTACAAGTTCACTCCCCCTGGCAGTCCTTTGGAGAGGGAGGAAGGGGGAGGAAGGGAGACCTTCTTAGGAGGTTCTAGCTTTATGGGTCCCCTTGTTCTCCAACCCAATGTGCTAACCTATACTGGAGGGGAGGAAGGAGGTAGAGTGCTCCACAGGCAAACCACCCCTACCTCACCACTGGAAAAACAAACAACCCAAAATCACAAAGAAAGGAAGGTGCTAAATGGTTCAGGTGGGAAGTGTTTACAATTGGGATGCTAGCTCGGCCAGAGGCCTTGAATCCTTTCATTCTTGCTGAGTTATTGTCTAGCCTCTGGCATGGAAACAAATGAATCTCAAATTCTAAATTCCACCTGTGTGCACTTTTCCTGGTCACTGTTTCAGTCTCTGGTGCCTCACTGAGCTCTAGCTTTGGGAAATGGGACAACCAACAGGACAATAGGCAAGGGGGGATGGTGAGCCCAGAGAAAGGGCAGCAGGAAAAACACCATTACTTGCTTTGAGGCTAGTCTGCTGGCATTTGGGAGAATATGTCACTGCATTCCTCAAGGGGAAGAGAAAGAAAAGGTTAGAGATGAGAAGGCATAGGTAGAGTAGGCACAGGGAACCCAAACAGGGCAGGAGGCAGGGAGCAGACATCCTCAGGCAGAAGCTGAGGGTGAAGCACAGATGGAGGCCAACTCCTCCCTTGATGATGTCCTCCCTCAGGAGGCCCAGAGTGGTAATGCTGCAGCCTAGCCTCACCTCACCCTCAGTGTTGTGGGAAAGGGGCCCCAGAAGCCTTCCCTTCACTCCTCCCTGCCTCTCCCCACCCCCAGGATGGCTGCTACAATTTGTGGTTATGTAATCGAAAGCTCGGTCCCTGTCCCCAAAGCCAATCAATGCCAATTTAATAATGGGACATGGTTTTAAAAAATTAATAAGAAGTTTTATTGCTTTGCTAGCAAAGGAGAAACACAGGGGACTCCTATCCCAAAGGGTGTGACTCTTTTAAAGGAACTTCAAGGGTTACATTCTAGGTGTCTCCACTAGGGGGCGCAGTGCACCGTGAGAGCTTTAGTATTCACTTGTAAATTTGGTAGCTATTCACTTTCCAGATCTTCAGCAGTCATCTCCTCCCAGTAGTGGGTGAGTTCCAGGACAATCAACTAGGGGAAGAAAAGATTACATCATCTCCCTACACTTGTTAGGGAGGGGGAGAGGAGAGAAGGGGGGAATTAAAAAAAAAAATAAGCCTTAGAGCAATGAGGGCTACTTTTGGAAGATGAACTGTAACTGTTACAGTCACAGCTTTACACATTAAGGGAAAAAAAAGTTTGAAAACTATCCCATACCCAGGGGGGAAAAAAACCTGCAAGTGGGACTTAGTGGTAGAGCTTTTGCCTACCAGTCGTGAGACACTGGGTTTGATCCCCAGCACCACATAAAAATGAACAAATAAAATAAAGGTATTGTGCCACCTATCAAAGTTTAGCCAGAGCCGCGCTTTGCCTATCCCCAGCCTCAGGACAGGAGCCGCCCAGCGGCCGGCCCCCAGAACACCCAGCTGGTAGGAGTTCGAGGTGAGGCGCCGCGGCCCGGAGATCCGGTCCATCTTCTCCTCCGGCCACGAGGAGGAGCCCCATACCAGGCCGGACGGGGAGCAGGCTCGGAGTCCTCGAAAGGGACCAGGCGGGAGGCGGCAAGTGCTTCCAAGTGGTGGCCGGAGCACGACGGAGTCCAGACGTCCCGCCGACCTGGGGAGGACGCAGAGGCGGGGTGCCCGGAACCCTCGGACCCAGAGCCCCGCGAGCGAGTCCCAGGCAAGAAGCAAGGCTGGAGGGCGGGGAAGATGGAGAGAGGCAGGGGGACCCTGGCCGCGCTGGTCTCCCTCCCTGGCCCACCCGGAGAGAAGCAGGACCCGCAGGGAGAGCGGGCGAGAGCGGAGGGAGCGGGCCTGGGAGCTACAGCCGTCGAAACGCGTGGGAGAGTTGGGGGGCAGTGAGGGAGAGGCCTAGTGGGGAGAGCCGGCGGGGGGCAGTGGAGCTGGCTGCGGGGAGAGCGGGCGAGAGCGGAGGGAGTTGGCGAGAGGTGGGGGAGAGCCAGACGGTGGGGGAGAGGGTGCAGGGAAGGGGTCGGAGAGCAGGAGAGCTGGCTGCTGGGGGGTGAAGGGCGGGGGCCGCGGACCGGTGGCTTCCTTGCTGATGCCCGAGACAATTACTGCTGGGATGGGGGCGAGTGGCAGAGGACCTAACCCAGCAGGGAAAAGTCCGTCACTGTCCGGGAGCTGGGAGCTTTCTGCCGGCGCCCGGCCTAAGGAGGGCGGCCTGGGCAGGGAGACACGTGAGGGAAAGGAAAGCGGCGGGAAGAGCCGCACAGCCCAGCGCCCGGGACCTTGCCGCGGACCCTCGTTTGGATTCTTCTTTGCGCACCGGGTAGTCAGCTGATTCACTCTGTCTTCACGGCCTGATGTCCAATCCTCAAAGCTGGAAGCGCTGCTTTCTAGGCAGTCTAACGTGTTGGCGCTGTCCCCAGGGAACTTTTAATTCGATTCCTTGTCTCATTCATGTACAGCTATTCTCATTGGTTTCTTTTCAATATCGCCGTTTCTTTATCGACATGGTCTTTCGTCAGCATTTATTCTCTTATTCAGTTGTTAGATCTTCTTTTAGATCATGGGACATTTTAATAATTAGTTTTTCATTATCTTTATCTGTGATTTTATCTACTTCCATAACTGTGGGATCCTTTGTTGGAGCATTGTGAAGGGGGGGGGGGGGGCGTGCCTGTTTCCTCATGTTTTCTGAGATCACGGACTTTCACTTCAAATGAGATGGATTTTCTTTCCTCTTTTTTTCACATGTGTCCCTTTGTTGGTATCTTTCTCTCTTTCTGATAGGAGTAGATGTCCAGGAGTAGAACCTGAGCCCCTCCTTAGGGCTTGGTTGTTAGTTTAAGGTTTTTGTTTTAATATAGTAGATGAACACAATACCTTTATTTTATTTTTATGTGGTGCTAAGGATGGAACTCAGTGCCTCATACTTGACGGGCAAATGCTCTACCACTGAGCCACAACCCCAGCCCTTTTCTAGACTCTTTTTTTTTAAAGAGAGAGTGAGAGAGGGGAGAGAGAGAGAGAGAGAGAGAGAGAGAGAGAGAGAGAGAGAGAGAGAGAGAGAGAGAATTTTTTAATGTTTTTTTTTTTTTTTTTTTTTAGTTGGCGGACACAACATCTTTGTTGGTATGTGGTGCTGAGGATCGAACCCTGGCCGCACACATGCCAGGTGAGCGCGCTACCGCTTGAGCCACATCCCCAGCCCCAAGATTCTTGAGTTAAACAAAATACAGTTTTCTACAGTCACTCTACTGTGCTGGAGCACACCAGAAATTATCACTGTTATCTAATTGCAAATTAATTCCCATCTATCAACATCTCCCATCCCTTTTTCTGTACACACCATCTGATTTCAAATACTGAGATGAACTTTTTTTGGATTCCACATGAAAGTGAGATCATATGATACTTGTCATTCTGGCTTACTTCTCTTAACATGATGATATCCATTTTCATCAATTGTGTTGCAGATGATAGGATTTTGTCCTTTATATGGATGAATAGTATTCCAGTTTGTGTTATGTATCATATTGTCTTTAAATCTGTTAATCACTTGATTGACACCTAGGTTGTTTATGTTTCTTGGCCTTTTTGAATAGTGTTACATTGAACATGGGAGTGCAGATGTCTTTGACAGACTGTATTTATTTACTTTGGCTATTACTCAGTAGAGGAATTCCTGGATCGTATGCTAGTTCAATTTTTAAATTTTTAAGGACCTCCTACTGTTTTTCCTAGTGGCCCTATTATTGCCACCTATAATTAATAATTAGAAAACACCTATCATTGTGTTCATTCATCGAAGAATCTAAGAACAGGAAACTGAGATAGAAGTGGGTTTATTGCAAAAGTGAGAGAGATATAGAGAAGACTTCTCTGAGAAAAGGGGGTCTCAGAGCTGGGAATCCAGTGGGAGTTTTGGCCTGTTCTTTTGATGGTCTCTGGAATTCCTCCTTTTCTTATCTCCTCCCCTGTCTACACACTCCTAAATATTATTTATTGGTGCCCCCTCTGTCCATGCATCTGTTTTAGTTTCCCTTTTGGATCTCTTGCTTGGGAGTGCTAATATGGAAGTGTCTGTCTGATTGGGTCCCCCACTTGTGTCCACCAGCACTTAGGTCAAGCAGGAAGTTGACCTCATCAGAAGACCCTCCCCATGCTCCTTTGTTTGGGCCCTGCCCAACCTCCTCACTTGCCATCTTGCCCTGATTGCCTAAGACCCCCTACCTCTCCCCCACTATGAATTTACATCCTGCTAGCAATATACAGGATTCTCTTGCAGGCACTTTTTGTTTGTTTGTTTGTTTTATTGTTAACAGTCATTCTTACTGGAGTGAGATGATGTCACCTTGTGGTTGTGATGTGCAATTCAAAGATGACTGGTGATACTGAGCACAGTTTTGTGTGCCTATGGGCCATTTACTTATCACTTTTGAGAAATGTCTTCAGATTTTTTTCTCCATTTTGCAATCAGGCTATTTGTTTTCTAATTATTAAGTTCTTTGAGTTCCATATATAACCTCTTACCTGATATACAACATGCAAATATTTTCTGACATTCTGTAGGTTGTCTCTCCACTCCCAAAATTGTTACCTTTGATGTGCAGAGGATTTTTTAGTTTGATTCATCTTGTTTATCTGTTTTTGCTTTTGTTTTCTCTACTTTTAGGGTCTTGTCTAAAAATATTTTCCCATTACAATAGCCTTAAAATGTTTAAAAATAAAATTTTATTTTTTTCAATTAATCCCTGGTTCTCCTGAATGGTAAGCAAGCATTTTACCACTGCGCTACACCCCAGCCCATTTAATCCACTTTGAGTTGATTGTTTCTGAGTAAAGAGCCACAGGGGTCTAGTTTCATTCTTTTTCCTGTGGATTCCCTACCCTGTTTTCCCAACACCATGTATAGAAAAAAATGTCTTTTTTTTAAGAGAGAGAGAGAGAGAATTTTTTCTAAGATGGACACAACACAATGCCTTTATTTTTTTTATGTGGTGTTGAGAATCAAACCTGGGTCCCTCCCATGCTAGGCGAGCGCTTTACTGCTGAGCCACAATCTCAGCCCCCAAACTGTCCTTTTTCTGCTGTACATTCTTACACCTTTTTCAAAAATGGACTGCTGTAGGTGTGTGGGTCGAATTCTATGCCCTCTGTTCTGTTCCATGGGTCCATGCTTCTGTTTGTAAGTCAGCACCATGCTGTTCTGATTACTCCAGCTTTGTCCTGTATTTTGAAGTCAAGTTATGGAACTCCTCTTGCTTGGTTCTTTTCATGCAGGATAACTGTGACTCTTCAAGAGCTTTGTGGTTCCATAGAAATTTTAGGATTGTCTTTTCTTGTTCTGTGAAGAATGCTCTTGGTGTTTTGGTAGGGATTACATTGAATCTGCCAATCTTGTTGGGTAGAATAGACATCTGAACAATATTGGTTATCTTTTTATTTGTGTGTGTGTGTGTGTGTTATTTTCAATTTCTTTCCTCATTACTTTATAGTTTTCATTTTAGAGATCTTTTACCTCTTTATTTTAATTTGTTCCAAGCTTTTACATTTTTTGCAGTTATTGTAAGTAGTATTGTTTGCTTGATTTCTATTTCAGATGATTTGCTATTTGTATATAACAACTCTAATAATTTTATTTTTTTTGTATCTTGCAATTTTGCTAAATTCATCTATTACCACTACTAGTTTTGGGTGAAGTCCTTGGAGTTTTCTAAATGTAACATCAGCTCATCTGCAAACAGTGAGAATTTTATTCCTTTTTTCCCAGTTTGGATGCCCTTCATTTTTTCTCTTGCCTGATTGCTCTAGCAAGCACTCCTAGAATTCCATTGATTAAAAGTGGTAAAATGGGCATCATTCTTCTGTTTCAGATCTGAGAGAAAAAACTTTCAGGGTTTATCCATTTGATATGATGCTTGCTGATGGCTTATTTGACACACCTTTTATCATGCTGAGATGTATTCCTTCTATACCTAGTTGTTCAGCATTTTCATCATGAAGAGATGTTGATTTTATCAAATGCATTTTCTACATCTATTATATTGGTTTTGCCCTTCATTCTGTTAATGTGGGATATTACATTTATTGATTAGATAGTGTTGAATCATTATTGCATCCTTGAGATGCATTCCACTTGGTCATGTTGAATAATCTTTCTAGTGGGCAATTGAATTTAGTTTGCTACTATTTTGTTCAGGATTTTTGTATCTTTATTCATCAAAAATATTAGCTGTGGGGGCTGGGGCTGGGGCTCAGCAGTAGCACACTTGCCTGGCATGTGTGAGGCACTGGGTTCGATTCTCAGTACCACAAATAAATAAATAAAATAAAGTTTTATCAACAATTAAAAAAATATTTTTAAAAAATAGCTGTGGATTAGTTTTTGTGTGTGTTATCAGGTTTTGGTATCATGGAATTGCTGGCTTTATCAAATGTATTTGGAATAATTTCTTTCTCTTCTATTTTTGGGAATTACTTAAGGAGAACTAGAAACTGTTCTTCAAATATTTGGTAGAACTTTTAGCAGTAAAGCTCTCTTGTATTGGAATTTTCTTTTCTGGAAGGCTATTACTACTGATTCAATCTTGTTACTTATTATAGGTCTGCTCAGCTGGGACAAGGGACTTGGGCACATAATTGTGTGTTTATGCCTTATACAGGCATTGTGGTTTCAAGTCTACCTCTAACTATTACCTAATGAGCCAGTTGTGTGGACCACACATCTCCTTTTATAGGCCTGACACACCATACGCCATTTGTTTGATATTAAACATTTTAAACTAGAATAACTTTGCTTGATGTCTGACTCAGAAAAAAAGAATGGAAAAACTAAAGACACAACTTCAGCTGAAATAAATGTGAATACCCAATTATTCTCAATTGTCACAGATTGAACCCAGGGGTGCTCTACCACTGAGCTACATCCCCACTCTTCTGAATTTGAAGCTTGCTAAGTTGCCCAGGCTGATTTTGCACTTGGATCTTCCTGCCTCAGACGCTGGGATTGTGAGTGTGCACCACTGTACAGTGATCCCTGGCACAAATGTTCTCGCTTTTTAAATTTTTTATTTTAAATGTATTTATTTATTCTAATTTGTTATACATTGCAGAAGAATATATTTCAATTCATTGTACACTATAGAGCACAATTTTTCATGTCTCTGGATGTTCAAACATCTCAATTGCCAACAGATCTCAATTGTTCATTGAACTGAGTAATATCGGTGACTGAGATTGTTGTTCAAATGGCATGAGTTTACAACATAAAGATAAAAATGCTTAATTCAGTGTTCCAGGAAAACGAAAGTGCTCACCGGTCTGTGAAGAAGAAGACATTAACAATTACGTTCCAGAACATTCTCTGACTTTGAACACTTGTCCGTGGTACTTATCCTGGGTTCTGCCTAGGAAAATGCATCATGACCTGCCTTCTTTCCATGTCTGGCTGGTACCCTGGGCCCCTGCCCACACCCACAGCAAGCCCAGATCATCACAGGCCAGCCTCTGACCTGTCTGCCACCGAAGGTTTCCACTCTGATGCTGAGAGGCCAAGATGGTTTACCACCGTTATCCTTGGTGCTTCCTGGATCGAAACTTCAGACTCTCTTTTGACTTCATTAGTAATGAAGAGGGAAAAAGAGGCTATTCTTCTGTGAAGTTTGCTGATACTAACAAGTTTTATTTTTGCACTTCAGGATTTCTTGTTTCTCTGTCATTCAGGAAAGCTATTAGATAACACCGGAGGATGTCGATGTAAACCTCCTTGTCTCTTGATACTAGATAGGAGCACTTTGAAGTATTCTCCAAAGCATCTGCTTAGGGCAAGGAGCCAAGTTTCCACTCATCCACCCAGAACTGCATGATGAGTCACAGCTCCAGAAGAGGAAGGCGGGCAGTGTGCCTGGAGGTGAGGAGGGGTGCCAGCAGCCAGGCATCAGGCTCCCATTTGGGCTCCAGCTGAGTTTCCCAGGTCAAGAATCTATGGCACAAAAAGCCAAAAATCCCATCTTGAAAGAACTTGCAGACTGCCTTCACCAAGCCTGCGAAGTTCAGTTTAGATTTTGGAATTCAAATTCTTGCAGTTTATGGATGAAATATCCCTTAAAATCAACAGACTGGAAAGTCAATGAAAACCAGTGCATTAGTCTCTAACTCTTGAATATTATGTCTTTGCTACAATTTGATTGTCCATTGGTGGGTATCTTTATAACATGGGACCATTAAAAAGCAGAAAACTGTGGGGGAAAGCCTCTATTAGTGCAGTTAAAAACCCTTTCAGGTCTGGATTTTTTTTTACATATTGCTGTTTATTTTTCCATTATTAATATTCTAGGCACTCTGAGAGGGAAATGCCAAGTGAAGGGAGAAAAAGGAAGGAATGAGAGTGATTTGGAAAGAGGAATAAACTAGATATTTTGCTTTTCCTTTTAGGCCTCTCATAGGGAAAATAAAATTAAAACAGGATTAAGTTCTCAAATATTCTTTTGAAACTAATTGGTCAAACATAGACCTCTATGTGCAAGATACCTGTCTATCTTTACAAGGGCAAAAGGATGGAAATGCAATAATTAGTTGATTCCTCTTCTGTACTATCTAAAAGATCAGAGACATACTTTTTCTATCAAAGGCTGTAAGCATCACTTGGATCTCAGGAAATTAAAACAGGGACTATCTTCAGCCTGGATTATTTTCCTGGCTGATAACTTTGTTCTACAGTCCCCAGACGACTCCGTGAGAAGTTCCAAAATGTGAATGTTTTTAGGGTTGTAATTTTTCTTAATGTTTCATGTATTTTCTGTTTAGTCAGATCTCTCTTTTAGTCTCTATCTTAATTTTTGGATATCAATGTGAAGTGGATTATGTGAGCTCTAAACTCTTCACAGAAAAGGTAAACCCTTTTTTAAAGAACTGACGTTGGAAGAAAAGTCAGACTAAACAGATGCTTCACGAGTCTAGCTGCTATCAGCAGAAGATACTGGGAATTCATCTTTAATATTAAAATACAGTTCCAGGAGCTAAAATCAGCCAAGAGTGACCTCTATTTTTTTATTTAGGTAGAATCTTTTTGACAATCCAATACTTTAAACTATATCATACCCTCTGGTGCTAGTACCATCATCAACTGCTTCTTCTTCAGCATGTTTAAGGAAAGTAGTTCCCTCCTTCAAGACATAATTATGGATCATTGAAAACTGGTAAAGCAGTGCCTACATGTTACATGGCTATCCATTAAGAATGAGTAGCTGCTACATCTTAAGACAACTGCTCAAGGATACTCCTCACATAGTTCTTAATTGCATGGCAAAATCATAAAAGCCAAAGAGAACTTAGTTGTACTCGTGTTTGATAATATATTCAGTTACTATTCTTAAAATCTGTATAGTTAGCTGTTCACTTTTGTCTATAACCTCAGAGTGAAAGCTAGTCATAACATACAACTCTCATGGTAGAAAATGAGTGCTAACCCTAACTTGACTACCTGTTTCTTTTCATCCATCAGAATGGAGATAATAGATTTGATAAGACCCCATCTACTGAACATGGACAGAAGTTCAAACAGAAATTAAATAATAAAGCAGCACAAGGGGGAAAATTTTTTCTTATTATAACTGGCAATAACAATAAAAATGAGCACACAATGTGTGGGTTATTAGAAGGACATGCAGTTATGAAATGCATGTCTCTTTACAGAGCAAAAAGTCATCAGAAGACACTAAGTAGGAAAATATCTAAAAAAGACAGACCATTTTAGCTACTGGGTGTTTATATATCTCCCATTTGCTTCAGACAACACCAACTGATGATTGGGTTTCTATGAGACTTAAGACATATTTGATATAACACACATCAAAGTATTACAGAACAAATATTCACTTTGCACACTGTGAAGAAAAACATTGGTGGAGAGCAACTCTGCTTATCTAGAAAGAGTGAGATAAAAAGCAAACGAAGACTTACAAAAAGGGTTTCCAGCAACATAAAGTTGTTTTCTTGTTTTAAAATATGGAAGTTGTTGGTATATAAAACAATGAATCACTACAAATCAGTTAATTTCTATGAACTATAAGATGCAAGTAAAATTTGTAAATTAGATTTATCCAGTGTAGCACAGATTTGTACTGAAAACTTGCAAGTTACTCCTTAGAAAAAAATAATAACCAGTGGCAGATGAAGTTATGAACATAGTTTTTTTAAATATAATACCTCAATACATTTAATAATAAAAGTAAGCTCTACAAAAAATCTGTTTTACATATCATACAAAATGTAGAGGTGAGTGCAGCTCACTGAACCACACTATTCAGTCATGTATCAGGAAGACTTGAAATTAGAAAATTATGCAATTTCTGTGGCTCATCCTCCTCCTGGAAACAGACTCATGCTGTGTCCTATTTGTGACATTTTTGTTGCTCCATCCACTAAGTTCACTCCATCCATGTAATGCCTTCTTTCTTCCAAAAAATATTGCAAACAAATAAAAGAAACCCCAAATCCAATCTACTACTGGGCTGCCTGATGAGCCACTCTCCCTTGAAAACATTTTGGAGTTGATTTTATCTGCTTTGTCAGCTCTCCCAAGCTGAAATTCTGTTAAAACATTGTTCTCGAAGATATCCCCCTTGCTCTGATGACATGGAGGTGAAGAAACTGGTTACGATATTCCTGAGCGCCAGACTGAGTAGTCAAGGTCAGTTTTGTTCAACAAACATCCTGGCAGATGAGAGTGAGGTGTGACCATGGTTGTGGCATGTGACATGCACTTTGGAAACAATTTTCTACTTTAAAAACAAACAAAAAAAAAAAGGTGTGACAGTCTCTGTACTGTTTCGTATCAGGAGAACAATCATCTATTACAGGAGCTTCCGGCTGGCTTTCCTCTTCTCCTACTGCCTCCTCTTCCACCTGTTCATCAAGGGGAATTTCAGTAGACTCCGAGTCTTGAGTACACAGAGTCTTGGAGTCACTGCAGCTAGTGTCTTCTTCGACTTGACTTCCACTGTCCTATTCGGTGTCTGACTCACCATCTTCCTCTAAAGTTAGTTCAAACTGGAATTTCTCCATTTGACCCTGCCGGCCCTCTTCTTGGTCATCAGGTGCAGGAGAGGGGCTCTGAGGGATTGTGCTCTGGTACCATTCACGATTGTCCTCCAAAGTGTCCAAAATATCCTGGGAATCAGGATGTACAAGGTCTGCCCATGTCTCCCAGAGAGGATGAACAATATAGTCTATGAAGCCCATCTAGTTAAAAAAAAAGAAATCCAATATGAGCAGTCCAATTGGACTAAGAGACCATTAAAAAGATTAAGTAGATCATGGCCCACAAATATAACAGCAATCAGAATAGTACTAACCTTAGTTTGGTAAAATAGTCATTATTTGAGATAAGAGACCATATAAAAGTGTTGTTTCTAGCTGGTGAAAGTTTCTAGCCTCTAGAATGATTAGTAGTTCAAGAATATGTTCACAATGCAAAAACATTTTCAGTTATTTACATGGCAGGATATGGGGTCTGGAACTTATTTTAGAATAAAATGTGAATCTAGATAACTGAAATAAACAAATACACTATGTACATGAACATGGTTATAATGAATGAACAGAATGCCACACCAGTAGAAGCATGGCTATGTAAATCTAAGTTCTACAATTGCAGGTTTTCTATATCATAAGTGGTAAGGTGAAACTGATTCTGTCAAAAACAAATAATTTTAAAAGCCCAAGAAAACACTATGAGTAAACAAATGCTAGCTGCATCTTTCTTCTCTTGGAAGGCTTTCTGTGTCATGCATTACCTGTGATTTTTCCACAGATGCATTGTGCTTGTCACACATGGGACTTATCTCCATGCCACGCTCCCTCTCTCGGTCTCCTTGGTGGAAGAACTCCTCCATTATCTGGTCTGTCCACTGGCGGTACAGTTGGAGAGGCTTTGTGGGGTTGCTCAGGTCTGCACAGTGCACCATGTTCTGAAGGACCTATAGTAGACAGAGGAATTCTCTACTCAGCACTTGCTCCAATTTTTTTTCAAACTAGAAATTCAAGTCGGATGACTGTGACACTTAAAAATACACATAGTGTAAGATTTATTTCAAACAGCTTAACAAAGATGTGTCTGTGTGTGGTTCACACTTGTATAAATAGTTCCAAATTATGCCACTTCTACTGCATCTAAGTGTCATAGGAGAAGCTGTTTATGAGTGTGGTTAATGAAATTCAGGCCTCCTTATGTGGATGGTTTTTGGGAGGTTTTAGATGTTTTTGTTTTTTAAATATATGGGCAACTAAAAAGAACAGTAAGTTTCTACCTGGTTAATTCTCAGGATGAGAGTGTGGGTAAAAATCCTGCCTATAGTTACTGAAAGTATAAGATGGGAGAAATGAATTTTATCAAAGCAGAATACACAGACACATGTGCATGTGTACACAAACACACACAAACACACAACACAAAATCAAATAATGATTTACCTGAATCCTGTCAGAATAGTTATCAAGAAGAAGAACCCCAGAACTTGTCACTTTCTTAGTTTCAACCATAGTTTTCAAATAAGCCAGCAGATTCATGTGTTTTGACATGTCTTTTGCAAGTACCTTAGAAGATAAAGAATATTTTATTAAGTCCAAAGGGAAAAGTCAGAATTTGCATATGAAAACTTTTTTTTCCAGAATGTGAAAAGGAAGGAAAACTACTATGACTTCTAATGGCAGTATATGGAAATGAATCCTTCTAGGGGCACAATCTTTTCCCTTTGCTAACGACTCTTGGAAACCTAGCTAGTTATGTACACTATGCAGAAACATCAGGCACTGACCACCACTTTCCTGGTGAAAACATGATGGTATCTCTGAGGATAAGATATCATCATACATTTTAAAGTTTTTTCATTCCCTGGATTAGAAAGTGGTTATTGGACTACAATGAGTGATTTAAGGTTGCTCACAGACCACTTCAGAAATAGTATTCTGGTTAATTTTCTGCTTATCCAAGAAAAATAATTCCTTTCTCTATATGTACAAAGCAAGTAATTTTTTAGAAACAAGATATTTTTCTATGTCTCATAATCACTCTGAATAATACACATAGAGAAAATAGTAAAATCTTGTATATCTCTAATTGGATTGAAAAAGGCAGGGGATATTCAAGTGATAGCCCAAGCCCTCTATTTTTGCTTATTCATCTTTTTATGTCTGCAATGTGGAGCTCAGAAAATAAAAGCTGAATAATGAGGTTCAACTATTATTATTCTTAAATCCAAACTGTTAAAAGTAGACAACCTATTACAGAATAGCACTGCCAGCAACAGATGCAGCTTCTAGAACATAAAGGGCCATAGAAGTTTGGAAATCCCTATCTATACTCCCTCTGGTTCTACTTCCCTGGACCCTGATCCTCTGCGACCTGCTCGCCCTGTTTCTGCTACCCTGGGCCCTGCTCCCCCTGAGTATTTCTCTCCCTGGCCCTGCACCCCTGTGCCCAGCAACCCCTCTGTCCTGCTTACATTGGCTCTGCTCCCCATGGGCCCCGCTCTTCTTGGCCCTAATCGCCTGGCCCTGGTCGCCCTGTCACTGCTCTCCTGGGCCCTGCTTCCCCTGGCCCTGCTCCCCTGGGCCATTCTCCTCCAGGGCACTGCTTCCCTGTGCCCTACTCCCCAAAGAACATTCTTGGGCCCTGCTCCCCTGGTCTTGCTCCTCATGGGCCCTGCTCATGGGGCCCTGTTCCCCCTGGCCCAGGTCCCTGGGCCTTAATCCCCTGTGCCAGGTTCCCCACCGCCACCCCCCCATGGCCCTACACCTCTGGGCCATGTCCCCTCTTATCCTGCTCCCCCCTTGGCCCTGCGCCTATGGAAGCTGCTCCCCTCAGTGCTCCACTCCCGCTTGGTGCTGCTACCCCTTGATCCTGTTCCCCTTGGCTCTGCTTCCCTGGGCCATGATTCCTCTGGTCTTTCTTTCCTGGGCCCTGCTCCCCCTGGCCCTGCTCCCTGTGGGCCCTGCTCTTCCTGGCCCTAATCCTCTGGCTATTCTCCCCTGGGCCTTGCTCCCCTGGGCCCTTGTCTACTGATCCCTGCTTCCCCTGGGCCTGTTCTGCTGGGCCCTGCTCCCCATCAGTTCTGCTTTTCTGCGCCCTGATCCCCCTAGGCCCTTATCCCCCTTGGCCCTCTTCCCGCTGGTCTTGCTCCCCATGGGCACTGCTCCAGTGGGCCCTTCTCCCCATGTTTCCTGATTCTCCTTTTCCTGATACCCCTGTCCCTGCTCCCCCTTTCCCTGAATCTATGGGCCTGCTCCTTGGGACCTGGTCCCCCTGGTACTGCTCTCAATGGGCCCTTGTCCCCTGGTCTGCGCCCCCTGGCCCTTTCCTCCATGACTCTGCTCCCCCTGGCTCTGATTCCCTGGACACTGCTCCTCTGGGACCTGCTCCCCCTTGCCCTACTCCCCTGGGCCATGCATCCACTTGTGCTTCTTTCCCTGGACCTTCTCCCCATAGGCCATGCTCTTCCTGGCCCTAATCTCCTGGACCTGCTCCCCTGGCCCTGCTCATTTGGGCCGTGCTCCTCCTGGGCCCTGCTCTCCTGTTCTCTACTACCCCATGGCCCCTTCTCTGACTGTGCCCTGCTCCCCTGGTCTTGGTCCCCATGGGCCCTGTTCCCCGGGCCCTTCTCCCCCTGTTATCTGCTCCCCCTGGCCCTGCGCCCTCTTACCCTGATTCCTCTGAGCCTGCTCCCCATGGTACATCTCTTCCTGGGGCATTAATCCCCTGGCACTGCTCCCCCTGGCACTCTTCTCCCTGGCTCTGATCCCCTGGCTCTGCTCCCCCGGGCCCTGCTCTTTGGGGACCTGCTCCCCTGGTTCATGCTCCCCTGGGCCCTGTTTCCCATATGTCCTCCTCCACCTGGCCATGCTCCCCTGGCTCTGCACCACATGTGTCCTGCTCCCCTGGCCCTGCTCCCTTGGGCCCTGTAGCACAAGTGTCCTGCTCCCCTAGGCTCTGTTCCACCCTGAGATCCAATTTCCCTGGGCCCTGCTCCCCCTTGACCTTACTCTTCCTAGTACTGCTTCCCTGTGCCCTGCACCCTGTGGACCTGCTACCCCTGGCCCTGCTCCCCTGGGACTTTCTTCCCTAGGCCCTGCTTCCCCTGGATCTTTTCCCAATTGTATTGCTGTCCCTGAGCCCTTCTCCCCTTGGCCCTTTTTCCCCTACCCCCAATCCCCCTGGTCCTGCTCCCCTTGGGCCCTGCTCCCCTGGCCTTACTCCCTGTTGGCTCGGCTCCTCCTAGCCCTGCTCATCTAGGCTCTGCTCCCCTTGATCCTCCTATCTCTTGGTCCTGCTCCACCTTGTCCTGCTCCCCCCAGCCCTGCTCCA